>NW_008357686.1:1208281-1238088 GCF_000622305.1 Nannospalax galili
GAATGCCTAAGCAAGTGATGAAGGTCTATTTAGGTTTGTTATGATATATAAAGGATGAGACAAAAATAATATACACATAATCTTAAAATGTCTATGTCATAGTTTAGTCAACTAGTTTAAGGAACGATGTATATATATATATATGGTCTTTACCCAAGCTTTACCTACATAGCACATGGTAATTAAAAGTACCAGACTTGTGGAATTAACCTTATTGGATGTTTAACAGCTGTACTTTGAGGCCTATACTAATCTGGTTGGAGGGACTTAAAGGACAGGTTTTGCTCCTGGCCCTCCAAGGTCGACTAAGTTCCAGGGGACTATGGAACATCTCTCAAAATGTCCTGTAACTGTGGTGAGTCACCTGTCCTCCTGTTCAGGGAGGCCATAGAGACCCCACCAGATGAACTTGAACCAGTGTCCGGTCTACAAAGAGGAGGGTCAACTCAGAGGAAACATTTCCTCCATGCTTCCAAGTGAAGCAAGACATGGTTGAGCAGGACCTTTGACTTCTCTTCACATAGATGGAACTGGTAAAAGAAAGGAGCCAGGGGCTCCTTCCAAGCCCATGCGAACCCTGAAGAACAGATCTTCCAATGACTTGAAGAGTAAAAATAAATTGGTTTATTTGGGCAAACTGTATGGTCTTAAACACCCAAAAGGAAAGTACAACCAAAGATTAAAGTGATCAGTGCATTTCTTTAAGAGTTCAAGGGATTACAGTTCCCAGACATTAGGCTTAATTTAAGTCCATATAAAATGTTATTTAGACAAGTATTTCTCATTGATGATTTTGTTTCTAAGCATAAAATGCTGCTCAGATGCAAGACTTCAAATCTTGGTCTGCAATACTGTAGTGCCTACCTGTAGCTAAGGGAGATAACCCATTATTCTAAAATGATGGCTAAATTTTTTTCTCCCCCTATCTAGAAGCTTCTGAGAGGGAACTGACACTAATTCTAGCCACTCCAACAGCTATCAAAGTGCCTGAAAACAAATTCTGAGTCCATCACTCTCAAGTTCAGCCTTGGCAGTCAAAAGAAAAATGAGGAGGAACCCAATAGAGGGATGTTTTTGGAAGCCCTCATCAAGCAATCCCAATGGACTCTGATATCAACATTTGAAATTTGCCCTGTTCTGACTTTTTTCTGGTTTCCTGTCTAGAACTTGTAATGCTAACTACTCTTGACTTTACTTCTCCTTCACATGCCCTATTCACCGGTCAAGGACCTTCTTTTCTCCCTACAGATAAGAGTTACACAATTTGGGAGTCTTTTAGATAGACCCACTGAAGGGGTACCCTGATTGCCTCACCCTACATCCCTATTCAGCATGGAAGAAGTCAGAGTGGTCTGCATTCTAATTCCCTATAGGTTATTTGGGTAACGTCTTCAGAGGATGGTGTTATAAGACTAGCAGGTAGGAATTGGCTAGGTCTTTTTACAAAAAAAGACCCCAAAGAAAAGTAGCCAGCTTCTTGGCTAAAAGTCAAAATGTCCTTGGGCCTCTTAGCAACACACTCTGTTCCAAAGGCCAAAAATGTCAAAAGTATTTGGGAGGTCTCTTCTAATCTCTAAAAGATTTTAGGGTTACCTCTTCAGATGGAAGAATGTTAGAGTAGCAAAAAGCCCCATATAGAAAGAAAGAAAGAAAGAAAGAAAGAAAGAAAGAAAGAAAGAAAGAAAGAAAGAAAGAAAGAAAGAAAGAAAGAAAGAAAGAAAGAAAGAAAGAAAGGAAAGAAGAAAAAGAGAGAAAGGGAGGGAGGGAGGGAGGGAGGAAGGAAGGACAAGTACATGATTTTGTCAGAAAAAAGTGATGGGGAGATATAGGAGGTGTTGGAGGGGAGGGAGTGGGTGTGGATTTGATAAAAACACCGTATATGCATGTATGATGTTCTGTATAAAATACACAAAAAAATCAATATAAAATTTTACAATAAGCCGGGCATGGTGGCACACGCCTTTAATCCCAGCACTTGGGAGGCAGAGGCAGGCAGATCTTTGTGAGTTTGAGGCCAGCCTGGTCTACATAGTGAGTTCCAGGCCAGCTGGGGCTACAGGGAGACCCTGTCTCAAAAAGACAAAAAAAATTTTACAATAAAAGTAAAAAACAACTGTAACGACCATGTCATGCCAAATAGAGAAGATTAAAAAAATTACTAAAAATATACAAATAGAAATTCTGGAATAGAAATGTGTGATGACTGGGGCCTGAGTGTGAAGGTCACTGGCAGCTCTCGCAGAGGACCTAGGTTCGGTTCCCAGTGCCCACATGGCAGCCAACAACTGTCTGTAACTCCATTTCCAGGGGATCCTAGGCCCTCTTCAGGCCTCTGAGGGCATTGCATGACATGGGTGCACTTGAATGCATGCGGGCAAAACATTCATACACACAAAATAAAAATAAATAAATTAACAAAAAAAGCATGATGGCTGAATTTTTAAAAACCTGCAGTATTAATTTTTCAAGGCATCTAGAACAAAGTATAAACAACTGGATGTCGCAAAACAACTGAAATTTATTCTTTTATAGTTTTCATATGAAGAACATTACTATCTCACATTAATAGAACAAAGAAAAAGGGAAACATGACCATTTCAAATGATACAAAAAAGTTTGACAAATTTACATCTTTCATGTTTAAAACACTCAACAAATAAAAAAAAAAGAAAAGGAATTTCAAAAATAGAATAAGGGACACGTGAAAAACCCAGAGCTAGAATCACATGAAGAATGAAAGCTTTCCTTTTTAGAGAAGCAACAAGACAAAGATGCCTCTCCTAGAAAAGAAAAGGAGGGAAAGGAGGAAGAGAGAAGTAGGATGAGGAGAAGGAAACTTATCTAAACAGTTAAAGAAGAAATAGAAAACTTCCTATTTGTCCACAGCATCTTATATAAGTCTTAAAAACCTACAAAAACACCCTTATTGGAACTATTAAATGCATTGAGCAAAGTTGTGTGTTACCAGATGATCACACCAACATTGATAGGTACTGTTATACATTAGGAATGAACAACTTACAAATGAAAACAATTTGCTCAGCCAGGTGTGGTGGTACATACATATAATCCTAGCACTTGGGAAGTAGAGACAGGAGGATCACCTATTTGAGGCCAGTCTGGGCTGCATAGTGAGACTCTATCTCAAAAAATAAAATAACATATTTCAAAACAGTATCAATATTAACAAAATACTTACAAATAAATTTAAGCAAGGTAATGTAAGACTTCTACACTGAATTCTAAAAAACACTGCTGAAGGAAATTAAAAGGAAGTTAGCCAAGGGCTGGAGAGATGGATCAGCAGTTAAGAGCACTGGCCGCTCTTGCAGAGGACTCAGGTTCAAATCCCAGCACCCACATGATGGCTAACTACTGTCCATAACTCCAGTTCCAGGGAACCTGCCGCCCTCTTCTGACCTCTGCAGGTACTGCAAAACACAACTGCACTTACATACATGCAAGCAATACGTTCATACATATAAAATAAAAATAATTTTTAAGACCCCAAACAAAGAAAAAGAAAGTTAGCCAAATGGAAACACAGCTTAAAGATCAGATTACTCAGAGCTGTTAAGATGATATCAATATTATCAAGCAACAGGCAAAGCCAGATGTGCTAAAGCATGCCTATTATTCCAACACTTGGGAAGCTGAGGTCAGAGAATCGTGATTTCAAGGGCAACCTGGACTACATCATGAGACCCTATCTCAAAATACAACAAAACAAAGCAATAAACATGGATGGTGGCACTCATCTGTAACCTCAGGGCCCAGGAGCTGGAAGCAAGAGGATCAAAAATTCAATGTATTCTCAGCTATATAGCAAGTTTGAGGTCCACCTGGGCTACAGAATACTCTGTCTCAAAAACAATTAGATAAATAAACAAACCCACAAACAATACAAAACAAAACAAAAACCAAACCTACAAATGCAAGGTTAATTCTTATTCAAATTTCAGTGGCTTTTTGCATAAATGGAAGAACTAATTTTAAAATTACATGCATTTTAAGCACCTCAAACACACACATGGAACTTTAGTCATATTGAGGCAAGAGAGGAGGACAAAGAGTGAGGTCCAGAATACCTTTCTCAAAGACTGTAAAATTAACATGTGAAAGAAAACAGTTGTCAAAAAATGTTCAAACAATGCCCCCTCCCAAAACCCACTAAATCTGCACAGGTGCAGAATCACTCTAGAATGTCTAACAGTGACCTGTGGTTCATTATAATACTAAAACACACATCCCTGGATGGGTGGAGATTTCAAATGCAAGTAAGACATACAGTACATGAAGTTGTACATAGAACTACATGTAACAGCATTCTCAAGAAAGCCTGTGCTATACAAAAGAGCAAGAGCCCCTACTATACAAATGACCTAAAAAAACTCATGCTTAGGATGCAAAAGCCCACATACTTCATACAATCATTGAGCTAAACCTTTTCCTCTGCTCCAGTCTGCTTTCTCCCTTGGAAGTGCATCTCTTTCTAATAAACTGTCCCTGCTTTTGCTACTATCCATGTGTCTTTGTCCATGTGACAGTTAATATTGACTAACAGCTTGACAGGATTTAGAATCAGGAGACAAGCCTCCTGGAACACATGTGAGAGATTATCTAGGTTAGGCTGTGACCGATTTTCTTGATTAGGTTAGCTGAGTTACGAAGACTGGCCCACTGTGGATGGCACCAGTCTATGGGATGGGGTCCTGGACTGAAAAAAGGGGGAGAAATCGAGCTGAGTACAAACCTTCATCATTCTCTGCTTCCAGACTATGCATGCAATGTGACCAGCTGCCTCAATCTTCTGCCCCTAGGATTACCCTGCCATGATTGATTACATCCTTGAACTTTGGAAAAGTAACTAACACAGTTTAAGTTCTTATTCTAGGACATGAGACTCTAGAACTTTAGAGGTGCCCACCAAACCTGAATATCAACAAAATTCAATATTACACAGCAGCAGTAATCAAAACCACATTATGCTGGCACAAACAATGGTAAATGAAATAAAATTGAAAATCCCCCAAACACTCATATATTTACAGACAATTGATTTTGGCAACAGTGCCAGCACCATTCAATGAGAAAACAATTTCTTCACATGTAAAGTTGGAATAAAGTTGGGAATAAAGCTGGAGTCCCACTTTTTGTACCAATGTACCAAAAAAAAGGATCAAAGATCAAAATTTAATAGCTAAATGTATAAAATTCTTAGAAGAAAACACAGGGGTCAATCATGATGACCTTTGGTTTAGCAATGTTTTCTCAGACCTGACAGAAAAAGCTTTGCAATAAAAGAAATAATTAGAAAAATTTAACTTCATAAAAGTGAAAAAAGTCTGTGCATTAATAGACTGTATCAAGACAATGAAAGTTCAACTTGCAGAATGAGAGAAAATATTTGCAAATTAGTTATTTAATAAGGCTCTAGCATGCAAATGTATAAAAATTACAATTCAACAATAAAAATACAAATCACCTAGTTATATGTAGGGAAAGAATTTGAATACATATTTCTCCAAAGAAAATACATGGCCTGCTAACATCAAAAGATGTCTAACAATGAATTATTAAGGAATTATGA
Source organism: Nannospalax galili (assembly GCF_000622305.1). Classification (NCBI taxonomy): domain Eukaryota; kingdom Metazoa; phylum Chordata; class Mammalia; order Rodentia; family Spalacidae; genus Nannospalax; species Nannospalax galili. The sequence goes on from NW_008357686.1 coordinate 1,213,872, forward strand.
CTCAAAAGTACAATGAGATACCACTTTACAATAACAGATGGTTCTGATCACCATTATACTAGATAGCTAGTGTTGATAAGAACATAGGGAGATGATGCAGACATTCTTGTAAATACTCAGACAGTTTCTCACATGTTCAGGCATCATTACTAAATAACCCTGAAATTCCACTCTTAGGCTCCAAGAGAATTAGCAACACACACACACACACACAGACACACACACGCACGCACGCATGCAGGCAGGCATGCACGCACGCACACACACACGCATGCAAATTTATCAGGACTGGTAAGATGACTCAGCAGATAAAAGGTGCTTCTTGCAAAGTCTGATGACCTGAATTCGATTCTGGGACCCATATGGTGGGAAGAGAGAACTGACTCCTAGAAGTTGTCTTCTGGCCTCCACATATGTATGGTGGCATATACGCATGCACACAAACACATAAATAAATATAATGTAAATTTTAAAATTACCCCTAAAAGTCAAGTCTATCAGCTGCTGAATAAATAAACAAAATGTGGAATATCCATACAATTGAATATCTTTCCACAAAAATAGGAATGATGTGGTGATCCATCTTACAACATGGCTGAATTTCAAAAACGCTTATGCTAAGTCAAAGGAGCCATTTATAAAAAAAGATATATTGTACAATATTTATATATTGCCAATAGGCAAATCCATAGAGACAGAGAGTAGCCAGTGCCTATATCTGGAGATTGGGGAGTAAGCAAAGTTGAAAGATTGGAGGTCAAGGCTAAAGGGTACAATGTTTATTTGGGGAATAATGAAATTTTGTAAAATTGATTGTGGTGGTGATTACACACTTTTTTGAGACAGAGTCTTGCTAGGTAGCCCAGGCTGACTTGGAACTTGTTCCTCCTGCCAGAAAAAATGTTACTATCAGAAATATACTACTTTAGGCAGGGAAGATGGCTCAGTCAGTATAGCGCTTGCCATGCAGTCACATGGATCTGAGCTTGACCTCCAAAACCCCCATGTTTGCTATTTTAAATGCTGGGCGAGCTTGCATGGGTTTGTAATCCCAGTACTGAGGAGGTGGAGACAGGAGGACACCTGGGACTTGCTGGTCAGTCAGCCTAGACTACTTGGTGAGCTCCAGGCCAATGAGATACCCTGCCTCAAAAGACAAGGTGGGTGGACCATGAGAAATGATACCCAAATTGTCCTCTAGTCTCCAAATGCAAATACACACAAGTGCCTGTGTCCCCATACATGAACATGCACACATATGGGCATATATGCATGCATACACACATAAAGAAATATATTACTGTGACTCTTGTTTTTGTATAGGTAACAAATCTTTGTGGGTTCAGTTTGATCAGAGTCAGGGTCCCCCCCTTAGCCTCATCAACCTGGAGGCAATGAGCATAGCTGTCCTGTGTGCACCTCTGATGGGTTATATCAGCATGGCTCTAGCACAGTAGGCAGGCAGGATACCAGGTGAGCAAGATCTCTATCTCCACCATCTTCCTGATTTTCTGGAAAGGTCTAGGCACCTCCATATTGGACTTGAAGTGCTCTTTTCCTCTGTGATCAATTGTTTCTCCATTGTAACATATTCTAGTCAGGTGGCTTGTCCACCTCTTGCGTTTCTTTTTCCTTTGTTCAGTTTCTGGATTTTGACAGTTTGTAAATTAATTTGAAACTCCCATACTTCAGACTTTCTGCATCTGGGGTCACCTGGGCTTCAGGCTCACCTTCTTAGGTGTGTCCTTGGGCACAGCTCTTAACTTCTCTGAGCCTGTTTCCTCACCTGTCAAGGGAAAATGACAATTCCCACTTATAAAATTGTCTATTAGTCACTTTTCTGTTGCTGTGATAGAAACACCATGATTAAGGGAATTATAAAAGGAAGAGTTTATTTAGCTTACAGTTCCAAAGGGGCAAGAGTCAGTCCATTATGGCGGGGAGGCATGGAGGCACAGGTGGCTGGAGAAGCAGAGGCTAAGCTCTCACATCTTCAAGCAGGCACAGGAAGCAAGAGAATGACTCTGGCAAGGCTTAAGAACTCTCTAAGCCTGCCCCCAAGGACATGCTTCCTCCAGCATGGGCACACCTTCTAAGACCTCCCAAAACAGCGCCACCAACTGGGGACAAAATGTTCAAATACTTGGAGCCCATGAGGTACATTCTCATTCAAACCACCACAGATCATTTTGAAGATAAGTTTGAAAATGTCTGCTGAACAGAATACACTAATTTATCAAGGGAAATCATTCAATACACCAGTTAACAGTGACCAACTTCCTTTAGATCCAAACTAGGGAACAAAGAAAGAGGCAGAGACCAGAGGAAGGGCTGGATTTGATTCCCAGGCCCTTTCCTATGTATAACACAACCAGGAATGTTGCCATCCAACACCCCACTGTGTAGTTTGGAGCAGCCCATAAACAGATAAATAACCTCATGAAAAATAATGTGCCCCCTGTTCCCATATGCACCTACTGCTGTCCAGCAATGACCCATCTCGGTTACATGAATGGCTTTCTCCCGGGGTGGAGGAGTTTTATTGTTCCCAGCAGCACAATGGTCTGGGAAGGACAGCTTTTATGAAGTTACTACTCGGGCACTCAGACTGGCTATCATGTATGATTTGACCTGGCCACCCCAAGAACCAACAAAGGACCCCAGCTAAGTCTGTTCTGCAAGTTGGAGACTCAGATCAAGGCATGGTGAGAGAAAGTAGAAAAAACATGGCTATAGTGAGGCTCTGGATAATCACAGATTTACTTTCTCCTTGCTTTCTGGGGGCATCCTGAAGGAGCTTTCTGGCTCCCAGTCTGCCACTTGGGGCTGGAATGCAGCCCGCCCTCACTCCCCACCCTCACCACACAAACATTCCTGAGCCACTCTAGTTCCATCCCTATTCTAGATCAGCTTACATGTACCAGCAGCAGGCAGTTTTCTCAGGAGCCCCACTACCCCTTCTTCCAGATGTGAGTGCCCTTCCTCACAGGCTCTTCACTGTTCTATTCCCAAGGCATTTATCACAGTCTGACCTGGATAAAGTTATTTATGTGCTTGTCTTATCACTCCTTCTCTACTACTATCAAGGATTGGGGCCAGTTTATCTGTCTTCCTCATGGTGCCTGACATGGTGTTAGAGTACACTCCATCCATCAACAGATATTTACTAAGCACCTATTGGGTACTTGCTGAGCACTGAGGGAGTAAACCCTAGAACCCACTCACAATCCTGCTATCACTTTTTACCTTTACTCCTTTCCCACCTTCCCCTCAGGCACTGCAGACAGGTAGGGGAGCTTTAAAAGTATGTGTAGGTAACTTGTCTCTTCCCTTCCTCTGGGGAGTGAGAGTAGCCCTTGGAGCCTGCTCTTGCTCCAAAAACCCTGTGCAGCTCAGCCCAGCACTCCTCCCAACTCCATCTCATTAGAAGTCCCTTGGGCTCCCACTACCAGGGCTCATTGACATACCCATACACCATACCAGGAGGCTGCATGCCCTATAGTTATTACATGCTCAGAGAGAACCTGCGTTCTAGAAACCTCTACTCTAAGAAAACGTAAGGTTCTTGTTCTGTGGCCTGATTTGGTGGTTTAGGAAGACAGAGGAGGCCACCATTTTGTTCTTGTATTTTCCTCTATGGAAGTGAGCCACGATACCCAGACTGAGCCAAGTGGAAGGCCCTTACTCATGCTAGCAAGATAAAGAGAACCAAGTCTGCATTCTTGAGACTGGAGTCCTTGAGAGGAGAGTGGGGCTGGGCCAGGAGCTCTGCTTTAGGACCCATAGATTAAACTTATTTATTTTTTAAAAGAGATGTACTCCAGACTGATAGGAACTCTTAAAGATCCTGTTCAATTGTCTTATTTTATTTTAAAAAAATTATTTTTGTTTTTATTTTCTGTGTATGAGTGTTTTCTCTGCATGTCTGTAAGTGCATCAAATGCATGCAGTACACTTGGAGGCCAGAAGAGGGTATTGGATCCTCTGGAACTGGAGTTATGGGCAGTTGTTAGCTGCTATGTGGGTGCTGGGAGCCAAAGTCTTTTACAAGAGCAGGCAGTGCTCTTAGCCATCTCTCTAGCTCCTCGTTTTATTGACAGAAGACCTGAAGAATAAAGAAAGTAAGGTCTGTCTCAAGTCACCCAAAATACAATGTCAGTGGACCATGTTTTCATGAACTCACTTTCAAGGCTGTACTAGGCACAGTCCTCAAAATCCAAGGCCACAGCTCCTGAGAATTTTCTAATCTTAAAATAAGCCACCAACAATAAACCCATGTTCTTCTCCTCACTTAAGCTGTAGAGAAAGATAAAGGTGACCAAGGAGAAGGAACTTTGGGAGCAATGATTTTAGTAATGGTTCACAGAGAATAAAACTCCACAATCTGTCTTCTCCAAACTTGTCCCTTAGTAGATGCCAATTTTATCTCAATAATGTAATGGTTCAAGAAGGACTCAAATGTAGCTTCAGAAAGAGCTTAGCAATGCCTCAGCATTGTGTGGCTGATGTGGCCCGCCAAGTAGCTTTGGTGTTCAAGACCAGCACCCCTTCCTCCCTTGTTTCATGGATGCACCACTTCTAAGGCAGCTATCCTTAGGCTGGGCTTTGTCCCTTCTGCTGCTCAGTGGCTGCAGCTTGGGGCACATGGGGCAGGTTCCTTGCTCTGTGGCCTGCTCTCTGGCTCACTCATGTGGTACTTGGGGGCAAGGCAGGGATGGTGCATGATTAACTTCTCTGATGTTTCCTTAGGGATTCAAGCAAAACCCACAGCCTGGATTGAATGAAAACAAAAAAATTAGGAGCCAAAAAATATATTACTTTATATTATTTGAAAGATTCTCATCAGTTCCTTCTATAGCCATCCTATCCACACCCCCTATCATTTTCCCTCACTTCACAGCTCCCAGAGGGGACACACAAGTAGTGCCAAGATTAACTTCCAAGCCATGAAACTAACTGTTTACTTTTTATTTTTATTTTTTTGCTTCCACAGCTCAATATACTCTTTCTGAGAATTAACCATGTACAGGACTGTGCCTTATAAAAAACAAAGATGCCTAAGCCACTTGTCTACCTTTCACATCAGCTCATAGCCTAGGAAAGGGATATGCAGACCTGAACACAAATAACCCTCTTCTGGGCTCCAAGATATGTGCCTTGTAAAGAGTTTCCAAGTGCTGAGAGAGGAGTGTTCACTTCTCTCCAAGGCATTGGGGACGGGACACTGGGCTAAACCTTAAAGGAGAGCCATTTTTCCTTATCAATAAGAAATGGTATTGGCAGCCTTAAACACAGATACTTGGGAGCACCACTAAACGAATTCAGTGAGATTAGATATAGATAGATATAGATATAGATATATAGATATAGATATAAAACATTAATGATCAAGGAAAGGGACAGGAAATTGAGAGAGAGTCAGGAGAACATAGGAGGAGTTGGAGGGAGACTGGGAGGAATGGAAATGGTGTGAAAGATATGCTCATGTATGACCGCCCTCTTCTGGCCTCCACAGGCATTGCATGCATGGTGCACTTACATGCAGGCAATACACACATACACATAAAATAATTTTTTAAAATTTTATTTATTATTTTTATTTTATGTGTATGCGTGTATTGTCTGCATGTAGGTAAGTGCACCCATGTTGTGCAATGCCCGCAGAGGTCAGAAGAGGCTGTCAGATCCCCTGGGACTGGAGTTACAAACAGTTGTTAGCTGCCATATGGGTGCTGGGATTCAAACCCGGGTCTTCTGCAAGAACAACCAGTGTTCTTAACTGCTGAGCCATCTCTCCAGCCCCATATAAAATAATGGCACATTATGTCCTAACTGGCACTGAGTGTGCTCTAAAATACTTGTGATATGCAGTGGAGTGGGAAGAACTATCCAGTGAGCTCACAATTACAGGAACAGCCAGGACTTTCAGTCTTTTAACAGTTTAAAGGCATGTGTTTTCTATCATGGCACAGAGGCTGGTAGAGCTTTTGGGTCCAGCAGCACTTTATGAGGGATTTTGAGTCTAAGGAAGGGAATTAAAACACTAGGCTCAGTAGATAGATAGGGAGCTGGAGAGATGCTACAGAGGTTAGGAACATGTGCTGTTCTTGCAGAGGACCCAGGTTCGGTTCCCAGCACCCACATGGTGGCTAACAGTGGGCTGTAACTCCAGTTTCAGGGGATCCGATGCTTTCTTCTGACCTCTGAAGGTACCAGCCCACATGTGGTACATAAATACATGCAGGTAAAATACTCATACACATAAGAAATAACAATAACTAAATAAAAAGAAGCCAGACTGCAACATGGTAAGGTTCAAATGAGGATAGAGTGGAGAAATTAGGAGAGCCCTTTGGAGAAGGGGAAATGGTTGTTATCCTCCTTAATGCTTTCATCCTCTCGCTTTCTCTCTGATCCTTCCATCACCCTTTGGCAGTTTCTTATCATGATGGCCCTGCATTTGTCATCAACCACCTGGCACCCTTCCTTTAGGATGAACTCAGGAAGCACCATTCTCCCATGGCCTCTGCCTAACAAGCAGGCCCCAGGACCAGTGGAGCTCTAGCTAGATTAAAAACCAGGCATAGAGGTCAGTGCTAGAGCACTTGTCTAGCATACACAAGGCTTTGGGTTGATTCCCAGCTCTTCCCAATGGGAAAAAAAACCACAAAAGGAAACAAAAAAGGCTTTGTAGCCAAAAAAAAAAATGCTGTATTTCACCAATAAATGCCTGGATTAAAAAAAAAAACAATAAAAAATTAAAGGCCAGATGTGATGGCACATGCCTTAAAAAAAAAAAAGAAATGGCATTGGAGGTACGCATAGAGACACATGCCTGAAATCTCAGCACTCAGGAAGTTGAGGCAGAAGGATTTCAAATTCTAGGCCAGCCTGGTCTCTATAGAGACTCTGCTTCAAGAAAAAACAAAAAAGAGAAAGAAAGGAGGGAAGGAGGAAGGGAGGGAGGGAAGAAGAAAAGAAAGAGAGAAGGAAGGAAATGACTTTTGGATAGTGTGAACATTTTACAAAGAGGTTTTCAGATTGTTGTGTCTTAACATCTTAACAATCTGGGAAGAAAAGCAGGTATATGAATAGCCACATTTGAGAGAGAAGCAAACTGAGGCTGACAGAGGATGAAGGCTGAATCTGGTAGGTGTGCCACTCAGCTCAGATCCCTGACTTTTGAGTTCTCTCACTACCTGCAAAGCTGTCGAATAGGCGGAAGTGGAGGAACAAAAAGGCCAGAAGGCCAGAAGCTTTTGAGGTACGGTAGATAGGGTCAGAAGAGAAATGAGGATTGAGTAAGGAACTGGTGATCATGATATTGGAAAGGCTGTTTGAGACCAGCTTGTGGGCAGCGGGAAAATCCAAGGGTGTGCATGTTAATCATTTACTCACTATGTTTTATAAGAATAGAATCCTATAAATAATAATCGAAGACATAAAGTTGGGGGTTGGAGATGGGAGGGGGTCTGAATGTGATCAAAATACACTGTATGAAATTCTTGAATCAATAAAACTATTTTTAAAAAGGGAGTCTGAGGCAGGAGGACTGCTTGAGCCCGGGGGTTCCAGAGTAGCCTGGGTAACAAAGATAAGATCCCTGAGTAGGAAGAAAGCACTGATGTATGAACAGCACTGTTTCCAGGCCCCCAACAAAACAACACTAGGATGACCCTGGTCCTCCTTTTCAGCCATGAGGAGTTTTGCAGACCAGGCATGCTGAGATCCTTCTGCAGGTCAAATAACAAAAGCCACTTCCTTCTGAGCAGCTTGCTTTGCAGCTCCCATGGAAGGGGCAGTGGGGTCAAGGAGCAGAAGGCAGGGACGGAGAGGAGGAAGATAAGGGGAAGGCCAGGAAGGGAAGCAAGGCTCCAGGCCGCATCCTGATAGCCACCCGGGCCCAGGCCCAGGCTCTCCAGAGATGCTCTGGCATATTTCCCACTAGGACAGATTGGGTTCAAAGCAATCTGTTTTCCCTTTCAGCTCACTGTTGTCACAGGCAAAGAGAAAGCCCATGTGGAGAACTTTTGCTAGCTGTCTAAGCAGCACCAGGCAAGTGGGGGTGTCCTCTTTGCCTCAGCCCCTTCCTTACTTGGTGAGCCTAGGCAAGTTCCTGAGCTTCTTGAAGGCTCAGTGTCCCCAGATGTCTGTTGATACCTATTGGGCTAGTATAAGAAATCAAAGCTCTCCAGCCAGGCATGGTGGTACAAGCCTTTAATCCCAGCACTTGGGAGGCAAAAGCAGGTGGATCTCTATGAGTTTGAGGCCAGCCTAGTCTCAATAGTGAGTTAAAGGCCAGCTGGGGCTACAGGGAGACCCTGTCTCAAAAAGACCGGAAAAAAAAAGGAAAAAGAAAAAAAAAGAGTGGTGGTTTGAATGAAAATGTCCCCCATAGGCTCCAACTATTTGGACATTTTTTTCCCCAGATAGTGGTACTGTTTTGGGAGGTCTTAGAAGGTGAGGCTATCCTGGAGGAAGCATGTCACTGAGGGGCTTAGAGAGTTCTTAAGCCTTGCCGGATCTCCAGTCGCTGTTTTGCTTTCTGTGCCTGCTTGAAGATGTAGAGCTTCTGCTGCTCCTGCTCCAGCCACCTCCAGCCACCATGCCTCCTTGCCATGATGGACTGTAATTCCCCTAGAACTATAATCTCAAATAAACTCTTCAATCTATAAGTTGCTTTGGTCAATGCTTCTATCACAGCAACAGAAAAGTGACTAATACAGAAAGAAAGAAAACCAAAGGTCTCAATGAGCTGGAAGAGCCAGTACAGTGTCTGGGTCAAGGTAGGGACTACATGGGAATTTCCACTAGGGAATGCCCAAATACCATGGAGTGAGGTACACTCTTACAAACAGAAGGCTGAGTCTAGTGTGGATTTCTTCAGAACAAAACCTTTTTATGAATGATTTCCATGTGGTGCTTTGAGAGAATGTGGGCCAGGAAAGTGTGGAGCCAAAGGATGTCTGACCCTCTTTCTGGAAAGGCCAGGCTGGGGGTAGGAGGTAAACTATTGAGTTCAAGAGATTCTTCCAAAAAAGAGTAATTCTAGGGTTTGGAGGTATTACTATGGCTCAAATGTGTCTCTCCCACCATAGCCATGTGTTGAAAACAGTTATGTTTTGAGTGAAATGTCCGTCACAGGCTCATATGTTGAAGCACTTGTTCCCGAGCCATTGGTGCTATTTTGGAAGGCTGTAGAACCTTTTGGGGGCAGGAGGTATGACTCACAGAGGTTGCTCATTGGGGGCAGGCCTTTGAGGATGATAGCCTGGCCTTGCTCCCTGTCCGATCTTTCTGTTCACTGGCCAGTAATATGTGAGAAGCAAGTTCCCATTACCACAGATCAACTCACCTGTCATGCTAAAATAAATGCTCCTTCCCTTAAATTTTTTGTCAGGTTTTTGGTCACAGCAGTGAGAAAAGTAACTAATATGCAAACTGAATCTTCAAACTCATGGATTGGTGGCATTTTGAGGTGAGGCCTCTAGAGGGTAATTAGGGTTAAATGAGAGTTATGGTTTGAATCTGTAATGTCTCCCAGAAGCTCATAACTTGAATGCTCAGTTTCTAGCTTGTGACACTGTTTTGAAGGGCATGGAGCCTTTCAATGTGGGACCTAGCTGACAGAGTAGGTCACCAGGGCCTTTGAAGGTTATATCCACTTTGAGTTCTGACCAAGATCTCTGCTTCCTGAGCTGTCATCATGTGAAGAGCTGCTATCTCGTGTTCCTGCAACCACAGACAGAGATAGTCTGCCCTTCTTTCCCTACCATGATGGACTGAAATCCTCTAAAACTGTGAGCCAAAATCTACCTTTCCTCTCTTAAGTTGTTTCTGCTAGGTATTTGGTCACAGAAATGTGGAAGTAACTTAGAAAATGAAGTCATGAGGGTGGAACTCCCATGATGGTATTAGTGGTTTTATAAGAAAGAAGAGTGACCCAAGCTAGCAACTTGCTGCATCTTACCATGCAACACTTTCTGCCATGATACAGTACAAGGCCCTCACCTGATGTTGGTACCATGTTTTTGGACTTCTTAGCCTATAGAACTGTGAGCTAAAAAGTTTATCCTTTGTAATTACTCAATCCATGGCATTCAGTTATAGAAATAGAAAACAGACTAGAAAAAGGCACCACCATTTTTCTGTCTTGAATTTTGGCAAGGAAAACACCAGAGGAAGCTAATAAGGAAACAATATGTAGTTAATGGCCCTGTGACTAAACTCACAGAGCAAGTTATTATAGAATTATTCAAAGAAGAGAGAGAAATCTAGTCTAAGCTCTCCTTATTCTCACCAGAGAGCACCAGAGATCCAGAAATGGGAAGGGCCATGGAACTGAATGATGATAATTCCTGTCACAGGGTCCTTCTCTCAAATGCAACAGACTGTGTCCCAATTGCTAGTCACTTGTGGGACACCTTTCTGATTTTTAAAAATCTTATCCACACCTTCTGAACTATTATTTAATTAATATTTTTCTTTTGCTTTTTTACTCTTAAGGAAAGTATGTGTGATGGTTAATATGGATTGTCAACTTGACATGATCAAGAATCGCGTTGGAAACAAACCTCTGGGAACATCTGTGAAGGAGTTTCTAGACTGAATTAATTGAGGTGGGAAGACACACCTTAAATGCAGCACCATTCCATGGGCTGGGGTCTCGAACTGAATAAAAAGAAGCTGGGTACCAGCATTCATCATTGTCTGATTCCTGACTGCAGATACAATGGGACCAGCTGCTTCATGTTCCTGCTGCCATGCCTTCCTGCCATGATGCCTCCTCAAACTACGAGCCCAAATAAAGCCTTTCTTCCTCACAGCACTGTTGTCAAATACGTCTGTATTTGATCACAACAAGAAGAAAAGTAAAGAATACAGTCTGGATCAGTTATGTAAATGAAAACCATATCACATGATCTAAATTGAAGGAAACTTATCAAAACAAATACACTACTACAAAACAGTAATATTCACTAATCTAAAAACATGAGAGCCCAAGGAGAACATAGGGCCAACTTTGGGAAGTTGGTTTCAGAAAACAAGACCACTGGCCTTGAGGACGTAGATCTGGAGCCATAGCCACTATCTTGACAGGATGCTGGTAACAGCTGGAGGGATCTAATGAAAAGATGCTTTGGAATATGACCTTTTGGGTCTTTGCCCTGGAAACCCCTCCTAGGGGAAAGTTAGATGATACCCACTGTATTGGTTATTTTTGTAATCACTGTGACAAAATACTTCATAGAAACAACTTCAGGGAAGAAATATTTATTTTGGCTCACAGTTCCGGAGAAATTTCAGTCAATCATAGTGGGGAAGGTATGGTGGAGTAGCTGTGTGGCAATGGGATCCTGTGGTAGAAGTTCCTCACTTCTTTGTGGAGAGGAATTCGGGAGTCCAGGCTAGAACTAAAAGTAGGTGTAACCTTTGAAGGCCTGGCCCTAGGAGCCTACTTCCACCAGCCAGGCCCCCATATTTCAAAAGTTCCACAACCTCCAAAACCAGGTATTCAAACACATGAGTCTGTGGGAGGCATTTCACACACAAACCACAGTACCCAGACCTGGAAGCTGGAATGGAAAGAAATCGTGTGAGGAACCAGCCATGATGTCTTGGCTTCTCCTGGTTCACATGGCATTATTATAGGATCCAAAACCTGTTCTCACAAAACATCTATTTGATATGTGTTCATCGCAATTTCTACAATGATTTTTCTCCTGGATCTCTTGTAGCATTTTATAAACTCCCTGTTGGGAATGCCAGATGTCTTAGAAGCCCCCCAAAAAAAGGATCTGGATCTGGATCTGACCTCCAGGTGGGTTAACAAACAGCACTCTCCAAGCCACCTGGTGTACAGTGGACAGTGGGGGTCAGCAGGAGGATTCTAAAAGGAAGAGGAAACTGAGAAAGTATTTCTATGTTGGTGCCCCCCACCACTCCAGTTCATATGCTGGACCCTAATCCCCATTGTGATGGTACTAAGCAGTGGGGCCCATAAGAAGTAATAAGTTCATAAGGGTTCTCCGCTATTGAATGGATTTATGTTCATTTAAAAGAGATTTGAGAGAAAGCCGGGTGTTGTGGTGCACACCTTTGATCCCAGCACTTGGGAGGCAGAGGCAGGAGGATCTCTGTGAGTTCAAAGTCAGCCTGGTCTACATAGTGAGTTCCAGGCCAGCTGGGGCTACATGGAGACCCTGACTCAAGAGACAGAGAGAAGGGGGGTGGAGAAGAGGAAGAGGGAGAGGGGAAGGGAAGAAATAAAGGAGGGAGGGAGGGAGGGAGGCAAGGAGAGAGGGAGGGAAGGAAGGCAAGGAGCTGCATGTGAGCCTAGGAGCAAGCCAGGTAGCAGCATGCCTTTCATGGTTTCTACTTCAAGCTATGGCCTTGAGTTCCTGCCCGGCTTCCCTCAGTGAAGGGCTATGAGCTGTAGGATGAAATATACCTTTTCCCCCCTTGAGTTACTTTTTGACATGGTATTATCACAACAGTGAAAGCAAACTAGGACAATCTCCAAGCCAAAGAATTCTGACCACTCTGAAGTTGCCATTGTAGGGAAGGTCAAGCCATAGAGATGCCCCATATAAGCACCCCTGTCAACAGCCTTAATGGCATGGCCTTAATGACATGGCAGTGTACAGCTAGCAGCAGTCAAGATGTTGAGAGAGAGAGAGAGAGAGAGAGAGAGAGAGAGAGATTGAGAGAAGAGTGCTTGTTTGCCTTTTCCACCACGTGGGGACCATAGAAGATGCCATCTATGCCTCAGCAGACACTAAATTTGCCAGTGTCTTGATCTTGGATTTTCTAGCCTCCTGAGCTGTAAGTAATAAATTTCTGTCACTTGTAAATGACCAAGTCTATGGTGTTTTGATATAGCAGCCTGAACGGACACAGTTTTCCTCTTTCAAGTGGAAATGCTCCAATCACTAAGAACCTGGAGGGGCTTCCTTTTTAATTTTTTTTTTTCATTTCATGCATGCTAAACAAGTATTCTACCAGCAAGCTACATCTTCGGTTCTTTAAATTCTTTCTATTTTAGATAGTCTTGCTAAGTTGTACAGATTGACTCTGAACTTGTAGATTCTCTGACCTCAACTTCTTAAGTAGATGTGATCACAGGCTGCACCACTACATCTAGTGCAGGCTTCTTTATTCCTCCATAGAGTCATCAGCTCTTTATACTCAGAGATTATGGAATAAAATAAATTCCTGGGTGGCTTTTTTAGACACAAGTGCAGACATTTGATACCCCCCTCAGACACATTTATGTTCTTCATTTTGTGTTATAGTAATGGAGAACTAGTAGGTTTTTAAGAAGTAACAGAACTTCTTGGTAGGAAAAAGTTTGTTTTGTATGGAGGTAGAAGCAGATTTAAGTATTTTATTATCGTCTTTTAAAAATATTTTATTTTTATTTTATGTGTATGAGCATATTGCCTACATGTATATAAGTGCACCTGTGTCATGCAGTGCCTACAGAGGTCAGAAGAAGGTATCAGATTCCCTGGAACTAGAGTTATGGGCAGTTGTTTGCCACAATGTCGATGCTGGCAATCAAACCTTGGCCCTCTGCAAGAGCAACCAGTGCTCTTAACCACTGGGCCATCTCTCCAGCCCATTTTTTGTCTTTTTTGAGATAGGGTCTTTCTGTAGCCTTAGCTGGCCTGGAACTCACTATGTAGACCTGGCTGGCCTCAATCTCACAAAAATCCACCTGCCTCTGCCTCTTGAGTGCTGGTACTAAAGGTATGCGCCACCACGTCTGGCAGATTTATGTACTTTTTTTGAACAAGAAAATGGATTCAAAGAAATCTGTCACCTCCTGATTTTCCCCTCTTCTCCATACCCTGGCTCTGTTCTTCTTCAGGACAGATGGCTAATTATCGCAGTAATGTAAGAATATATGAGTCAATATGAACAGAAAACAAAGAATCAAAGAAACCCAAGGGCTATAGGAAGGCTGGATCAAAAAGAATGGGTAGCACAAAGCCAGGTGTCACAAGTCTGTAATCTCAGCTACTCAGGAGGCTGAGGCAGAAGGAGCAAGTCCAAGGCAAGCCTGGGTAGCTCAACAAAACGCTGTTTCTCAAAATAAAGCTGGGTATATTGCTTAGTGGTAGAGCATATGCCCAGCACCCACAAGGCCCTAGGCTCAATCTCCTATACAAGAAAAAAGTAAAAACAAACAAATCCCCACTATGAGCAAACGGAGAGAGAAGCTGCAGGACTGGGTGGTTGTAGGTTTGCAGGCTTTAGTCTGGAGAGTTCAGATGTAACAACCATAAAACAAAGACCTTCCTTAAGTCAAGGTCATTTTAGCCTGCAAAACCATGAACATGTCTGACTTCCAAGAGCTCCTGAAAAACAATGTTAAATACATTTGTTCAAGGACAAGTCAAAGACTTACCAGCCTAGCACATAAGAACTATCAGTCAACATCAATAGTCCCTAGAGAAATGCAAACGAAAACCACAGTGAGATAACACTTCACACTCATTACTGTAGAAAACTGGAATTCTTATCTATCTCTGGTGAAGTTGTAAAATGCTGCAGGTACTGTGGAAAACAGTATGGTGGTTCCTCAAAAACTTAAACACAGAATTATGTGATCAGTGTACAGTCATACCACCCTAAAAGCACTTAATCTCATCTGATTTTTGAAGCTAAACAGTGTTGAGACAGATTATCAGTGAGATAGGAAAATTACATGATTCAATCAGGTAAAGCAGGACATATCTGCAATCTCAGCACTCAGGAGGCAGAGTTGGGAGGATCATGAATTCAAGGCTAGCCTGTGCTACACAGAGTTTTAGGATAATTTTTATTTTTCTTTCTTTCTTTTTTTTTGGTCTTTTTGAGACAGGGTCTCCCTGTAGCCACAGCTGTCCTGGAACTCACTATGTAGACCAGGCTAGCCTTGAACTCACAGAGATCTGCCTGCCTCTGCCTCCCAAGTGCTGGGATTAAAGGCATGTGCCACCATACCTGGCAGTTTTAGGATAATTTTAAAAATTAGGGCCTAGCAAGATGACTCAGCAAATAAAGGCACTTGCTGCTAAGCTTGACAACCTGAGTTTGATCCCCTGAGTTGATCTCACATGGTAAGAAGAAAGAAAGAAAGCTGTCCTCTGACCTCCACATGCAAGCATACACACACCCACATTAAATAAATGTAGAAAAAATCCAATAATTCTACTTCTATATAAATACTTAAAAGAATTGAAAACAAGGACTTGGATAGCCATGTTCACAGCATCTCTGTTCACAACAGCCAAAAGGAGGGTGCTACCTAAATTGCAAGTGATAGATGAATGAACAAACTCTATTTGATATTCAATAGAACATCCTTCAGCCATTGGAAAGAAAGAAATTCTGATGCGTACAATATGGATAAATCTTGAAAACATGATACTCAGTGAAAGAAAGCCAGACACAAAGGGCTGAGGTTGTATAGTTCCATTTATTATAAAGTACTTAACAGTTAAAATCATAGAAACAAAAATAAAATTTTGGCTTATAAGGAGTTGGAGAAAAAAAAGAAAGGAGGAACTACCAATTAATGAACAGAGTTGCTGTTTGGGAGGACAGAACAGTTCTGGTGACAGTTGCATAACAATATGAATGTACTTAATGCCGCCTAAATTGTGCACTTAAAACGGTCAAAATTGTAAGTTTTATGTATAGTAGTTTTTCTTTTTCTATTATTATATGTGTGTGTGGTATATGTACATGTCTGTGTGGGTGTGGGGATGTATGTGTGCATGTGTATGCATGTAAAGTCCTGTGGAGGTCACAAGTTGATGTTGTCTATCTTCCTTGGCTGCTCCTTAATTTTTAATTTTTGAGACCAAGTCTCTTACTAGACCTGGAGCTCACCAGCTGGCTAGACTAGCTGACCAATGACCTCTAGAGATCTGCTTGACCCAATGCTGTGGCTACAGGAATGTGTCACCATGTCCAGTGTTTATACGGGTGCTGATAAACTGAACTTGGGTCCTCGGGCTTGTGCAGCAGGCAGTTTACTCACTGAGTCATCTCCTCAGACTAAAGTTGTCTGTATATTTTAACACATGTATACACACACACACACACACACACACACACACACAACACACACACACACACACACATCTGCCTGGAAAATGGAGGGAGAGACCATGAGTGACCTCACTCTCCTAATGTTCTCACTCCTATTTATGACCCTGAGGGTTATCTTGTAGGGAGGAGTGTCACAACAGGTGCTCATGGGAAAGGAGACCAGAAACAAGGGGGAAAGTAAGAGGCCCCTAGGCTCACTGCACTAGGCTGGGAGGAAATACTTATTCTAAAATAGAAACTTGGAGGCTTTCAGTGGCTTCCTTCAATGCAACCAAACTCCAACATGGAGGAAAGCCCTACATCCCCAGCAGTATTCCTGGAGTAGTTGTTCAAGTGCAGACTGTCTTAAAGGCTGATGGTATCTAGAAGAAACCAGAAAAGACACATGCTTTCAGAGAGCATGGAACGAGGAGGAGAGAGCCAAACACGCTGCTAACTACAACCCCAGAGCGAATGTGCTGGAGACCTTAGAGCAAAGCCAAGCCTTAGGGCACAGTCACAAGGGGGAAAAGATGTCCAGCTGGAAGAGGATGAGGGACCTCTGAGAGGAGGTGGCCTTTATGTTGGGCATTGAGAGATGGGCAGTATTGGAGTCTGTGATTTTTTTTCATGTTTTCTGGGATAGGGTCTCAATCTTTAGCCCAGACTGGTCTAGAATTCATAGCGTTCTTCCTGCCTCATGCTCCCAAGTACTAGGATTAGAAGCATGAATCACCACATTCTTGGGGGGGGGCGGGGGTTGATTTTTGTTGTTTGCTTGCATTTCTTGAGAACAAAGCTCCTCCTTTTATGTTCATAATTTACAAAATCACAGACTGGCTTTCTTCAGTTCATTTCTCAAGGCAGAGTTGGAAATTGGCAACTTGCAAATGAAATTTGACAGCATATCTGTTCCTATGAGACATCAAATACAAAATGAAAACTGAAAACATTCTATTCACATTCTCTATGTTTTTTAAACACAATACCAGGTGTACAATTATTCAGAAGTATGTGTGTGTAGTATGTTTTGATGGTCAAAATATGTGGCATTGGAATGTTGAGTATTATAAGATTAGTTGTTGAAGACTTTGAACATCAAACCCAGGAGTTTGGACTTAACTCTAATGCTTCCTTCAAAAGAAGCAGTAAGCCCTCTCCCCAGCTCGCCACAGACTGCTCCTAAATATCAAGCCAGACCAGACACTGAAAGGGTAGAGTTGACACTCACCCACAGAAGTGGCTGGTTGACTCAGGGTGGGAGCGATAAATAAAGTTATCCAAGTCCAGTCAAAGAGACAAGAGGAGATTACCAGCCATGAGAAGATTTGCCAGTCAGCAGTAGAAGCAGAGCCATGGCACAGACGCACAATGGGGCCTTTGGGAAGACTATAAGCATGTGCCACAGCTCAACACTTGCAGTGGCAAGAATCCCTGGGTTCATAAGGAGACAAGGGCTTCTCTTAATATCAGCCACATCACCCTGCAGATGACTCAAAATGCATCTGGAACTATGGTAAGAAGTCCTGCTCTCCCCTATAGCAACCATGCTCACCCTTCACTTTTGAGATCACACCTCTGCTCTGTTTCCAGCCCTGAGGTGCCAGCAAAGCACCGTGGCAACCTGACCTAAACAGGAAGCCAAGGATAGCTGCCAAGTATTGCTGGCCAGACTTGGGTCATGGGGTTGGACATGGACACCGCTACTGCAGCTCATTAGCCTTGACTTCCACCCCTACCCCCATGAGCTTTCTCATGGAAGTTACCCCTTGCCTCTTGCCTGGGCCAGATGGACAGCCAGCAGGCATCTGGCCTATGTCTCTGGTTGGACTAACGTGTGGCTCTACCCACTGGCCAAAGGATTCCAGGTAGAAAAATTCTAATGGCTAGAGCAGAGGACTGAAGAAATCTAAGAAATGGATAATCCAGACCTGCTCTTGGAATGCAGAAGCATGTGCTCAGGTGGTGTCACTGTCAGTCCTCCTGGAAAGCACTGACCTTCATAGTTGCCTGTTGCTGCCTGAAGCCAAGAGGTTACACAGCAGGCAGGGAGTTGTACCTCATCTCCCCACCTGCACCCCCAGGCAGGCTATGTGGCATTCCAGGGCAAGGAGCCAGCCTTGTTCCCTACCTCTGTCTTCTCCCTGCGTATGGTTTGGTGTGTGGAAGGTGGGTGAGGGGATAGCTGGAGTTTGTGACAAGCCCGTGTATTTCAGCTATGGGCTCTTGGCATTCCTATAGAGCTGAGCGATTCCTGCACCACTGAAGCTGCCTGGGCAAGAGAGATGGGGAGCAGAAGTCGAAAGACTGGTTAGGGATCTAAAGCAGTGTGGTAGTATCCTACAGCCAGGACAGACTGTAGGAGCAGTCACCTGTGGTCTTCAATGCAGGAGCTCAGTTGCTGTCTGATGAAGTGGCCTGGAGGTTTCCACTCTTATCTAGGAGCCAGGCAGGTATGGGATAGAACAATTTACTTCCCCATCCCAACACTCCACATCACCACTGCATCTGGCCAGGGCAGCTTAGAGATACTAGCTTGCTGGCTGGCGCCCACAGTGTACAGGTTTCAAGACCCTGGCCCAGCATTCCCACCTGTCTTTCCCATCCTGTGTTGCCTAACACATTCCAACTCGACTTTCTTGACTTTTCTCCAGGAAGCCCACTCCAAAGGCCTCATCTCCACTGCCTGGCCCCGGGATCTTTCTCTGGGAAGCCAACTTTGTCACTAAGGGTGCCGGCATAGTGGTACCAACATTTCATCTGACCATGTTAAGGACACTTTTAAGCAACTGTTGTATACCAAAATAGATGTCATCAACAAAAGGAAATTTTAGCATCCCAAAGTTCAAATGACTTTTTAGATTTGCAGAAAAAAAGAATAAATTTAGCTTTATGAAAAACTACATCACCACTTTTCTCCTTTTTTAACTCAGAAAAGTTAGTTTGTGCAGGATGGGCATCAATTAGCATTTGATAACTCTAGTTCTACAGGACTACTGGGCAACTAAAAGTGTAACTTAGAGTAAATGTGATGCCTCCCCACATACCAGTTTGGACAGTACTTTCTTTGAAGGTCACCGAACATCCTGCACATACAGCCCTCTAGGATGGAGGTGTCATTGTACCCACTTTAGACTTGAGGAAAATGAAGCTCAGAGAACTGAAACCAAGGTAGAGAGAAGGCTCAGTGGTTAAGAGCACTGGCTGCTCTGGCGAAGGACACAGGTTCAGTTCCCAGCACCCACGTGGTGGCTAACAACCATCTGTAACTCCAGTTCCAGGGGATCCAACACCTTCTGGCCGCTGTGGGCTTTGCACCACACAGGCACACTTACATACATGCAGGCATTACAGTCACACACATAAAATAAAAACAGCAAATAAATGCAACCTAAAAAGGGAAAGAGAAAACAATTGTCCAAGACACGAAGGTAGTGGAGATTCCCAAATCCTGGATTTGCTGCTCTGGGCCATGCTGCCTTGATGTAACAGGGTCATCAATTCAATGCAACAAGTATTTACTGGACAAGTGTTGGGGGGTGAATGTGGCTCAGTGGCAGCATGCTTGCCTAGAACATGCAAGGCCCTGGGTTTACCAACACTGAAAAAAACACTGAAAAAAATCAAAGCATTTGCTGAACACAGACCCTGTCATTTATGAGATGCAAAGTCAAAGACTGTGCATCCCATATTCTCATAGAGCTCACAGGGATCAGGGACATGACAGACAATTTGAGCAATTACCTCATATTACCTCATA
Organism: Nannospalax galili; assembly: GCF_000622305.1. NCBI lineage: Eukaryota > Metazoa > Chordata > Mammalia > Rodentia > Spalacidae > Nannospalax > Nannospalax galili. The sequence continues at coordinate 1,233,715 of NW_008357686.1, forward strand.
ATGTTTGTTGTGACAATGAATGATACAACTTAGGAAGGCAGTGTGAGGCTGGGCACCCAGCAGGAATATAGGAACCAGTAATTTCCTAATGTCTTTTCCTTCTTCAAAGCATCAGGGAGTGCTTTGGAAAACATTCCTTTGGCCAAGAAGCATGGATGCCTCCCAGCCTCAACACAGGCTGTTCCACGGCATGTGAAAGTGCTGGGGTCCCTTCATATCTGATGCAGTTCATCCCAGCCCTTTAATCCATCTTGGGGAGCTAAGTTTAAGAATGAAGCTCTACAGCCCAAGGAAGTCTTGAAAGATTTAAGATTCCTTAGCAGGTTGGGGCCCTTGTTGCCAAGCCTAAAGACCTGAGTTTGATCACCAGGGCCCACACGGTGGAAGGAGAGAATCAACTCCCCAAAATTGCCCTTTGACATCCACACACAGATCATGGAATGCATGCTTTCACCCACACACAATAAATAAAATGTAAGTTAGAAAAATAGTCAAGGATTGATCACAATACTTGGGAGGCAGAAACAGAAAGATCAGGAGTTTGATGCCAGCTTGGGCTACAAGAAACCTTATCTCAAAAATAGAACAGTGAGGGGGCTGGGGAGATATCTCAGCAGTTAAGAGCAGTGGGTGCTCTTGCAGAGGACCCAGGTTCAGTTCCAAACACTCACATGGCAGCTAACAATAGTTCTTAAGTTCAGTTCCAGGGGACCTGACACCCTCTTATAATCTTCGCAGGCATTGCATGACACGGGTGTACTTGCATACATGCAGGCAATGCACTCATACACATAAAATAAAAAAATAAATAAACAGAGTAAGGGCCCAGACCTTTGCAGACTGACTGAGAGTGCCTGAATCCAGCTTCCCCGTGGTGCTAAGAGATGGAAGCAACCTAAGTGTTCCTCAGCTGATGAGTGAGTGGATAATGAAAATGTGGTACATTTACAAAATGGAGTTCTATGCAGCTGTAAAGAAAGACGAAATCATGACATTTGAAGGCACATTTGAAGGTAAATTGTTATACCAAGTAACCCTGACTCAGAAAAACAAATGGCGTATGTTCTCCCTCATTTGTGGATCCTAGCACCAAATCCTTATATGTGAGTATATATCCTGATGTAACTGCAGGAACCAGGAAAATGGAAAGGAACCAGGAAGGTAAAGGGAAAGAAGGAACCCGAGAGAGATGAACAGTAGGAGACAGGTATTACTAAAAGAGAAATGGGTAAAATGGGGGTATTTAAATGGGAAGGAGAGAGGAAAGGTTGTACAAGGAATCACGGGGATAAAGGAGAAGGAGCTCAAGAGAGGTGGGACATAGGACACAGGTATTATCAAGTGAGAAACACAGAAAATGGAGATACTTTAAATGGGGAGAGTGTGGACGGAGGCTTAGACAGTGAGAGAGGAGGGATAAATAATGCCTAGTTAGTATATAAAAAAAACCAGAGGGAATTGTATTGGCCCAAAAACTTACAGACAAAATACATATTATCTCTACATGAGTCCATGTGTATAGATGAAGGCTACATAAGAAGAAACAGTGCCAGACAGGAGAAACATTCCTTTGAGTTCTTGGCCAGGGTAGTCCAAGAGACTCTCAAAATTACATAGGTTATTGCCACAGCCCTTGATTGCCTCCTGGAACTGGAAGGTAAGACCCTATTGTTGAAGACAGGACATACTTCAGACACAGGATTGGGAGCAATGGAGCTGGAATTGGCCTGGAAGCCACCTCCCCTGAAGGCTAACTCTCATAGATTTGGAGAGCACTATGCAAGCTGCTAAGGGTGAACATCAATTGATGGTCCAACCCCAGATTTAAGGCCTAATGACCACATCAATGACTGGCACAGCAAATGACATTGGTGCAGTAGTGGCGCTTTTATCTTGGGGATAATCAACAGTTACCTAATTGAACTTAAAGCCCACTCAATGGGAGGAAACTCATGTATGGTACTGTAAACATAGCCAAATACACATGGCTGGAGAGGTCCTAGATCTTAGAAAAAACCCCAAGGCTGTCACATCCTTAGACAAATGTAATTTCTTACTATATACAAAATATGAATCCTTATATTTACAGACAATTATCCCAGTCACCACTCATCACAGAAGCTTCTTTTACAACAGATGGAGATTATTACAGAGTTCCACAACTGTCATACACAGAGATTGTCTGTGAATTCCCCAAGCCTAAGTGGCACATCTACAATCGAACCTCTATATCTAAGGCTCATGGAATATAGAACAAGGGGTAATGAGAACACTAATGCACCTCTCAACCCTCGTTAATGAAGCTCTCTCATGTAACAGAGGGCCAAGGATGCAAAAGGTCACAAATGGCCAAATTGTGGAGCATAAGAGTCTGCAGAATGTGGATCCTTGGAGAGGACTCCTATATTAAACTCCACCTACCCAGGGCTCGGTGACCATTGCAGAAGAGGGAGCAGAAAGATTGTAAGCGCCAGGGAGGAGGTGCATGACTGTGTGGAAATAGAGTCCTACAGACTCCTGGGACCTTGCTTGTATGAACCTATAGCAATGGTGTCAGCATGCACAAGACCCATGCAAACTCAAGCAGACAAAAGCCCAGCACAGAACTGCAGAAATGGGCAGCAGACCCCAATCTTAGTTGAGGAACTATTGACATCTGCTTACTGGTGAGCAAGGAAGAGCTGATCTTCTTAAAGAGAGGGACTCTAGATAGGCTGACTAGACCTCAGTGGATGGACTTTCACGGAGGGACATCTGGGGACACTAACTTGACATGATAGGCCTTAACACAAATAACAGAATGTATGAATTCCAGTGGAGGGCGTTGCTATGGAACAGTGCCAATGGGGAAGGGGTGTATAAAGGTGATTAAGATGTTCTGTATGAAATACACAAAAATCCAATAAAAATTTACAAACATATATACATATGTCATGGCAATATAAAATAATAGTAAATAAAATATTTTTAAAAATCAAACAGCTGGGTGTGGTTTTGCACATCTTTAATCTCAGCATTTGGGAGGCAGAGGCACACAGGGGTCTCTACGAGTTAGAGGCTAACCTGGTCTACACAGTGAATTCTAGGTCAACAAGTGCTACATAGTGAGACCCTACCTCAAAAAAATTAAACAAAGGAAATAACAAAATAAATGTAAGAGTGAAAGAATAGCTAAAGTGAGAGGAGAGAAAGGTGTGGGCTGGCAAAGTGCAGGGACAGACGCTTCATTCTCCCAGCAGGGGAAGAATGGATGTGGGATTAGCTGAACATGGGTAGAGGAAGGCAGTGGGAGGGGCCTTTGTTTAGTTATGCTAGCATAGGAGAAGAGGAATGGGAGCAGAAGACCAGGGAAGTGAGGGAAGCTGGGTGGCAGTTGAAGAACATGTTCCCTCCAATCATATGGTCCTTATCCATGCTAGCTCCTCCATCTGGAGCACTACTCTTCCTATCTTTGCCTCAGTAGCTCCTATGCATCCTTTACACATCACCTCAAGTATCTACTTCACTGAGAAGCTTTCTCTGACCTCCCTGACTAGGTCTAAGCCCCTATTCTGGGCTCTATGCACATGTGTCCATCTGTCTGTGTGGTCATTTAGTTAATATCTGCCTCCTTTACTGGACTAGGAACTCCATGAGGGAAAAGACTGGCTCTTGTTCTATAAAACATTCTGTCTCTAGTTCTAGAACATATTGTGAATGAATGACCCCACTCTAGAACTCTAGAGTGAGACTACAGGGAGTTTGAATTCCAGGTCTTACACTTAGCTGTATAACCTTGGCCAAATTATTCAATCTTTCTGTGCATCATTTCCACATCTTAAAAACATTAACAAAAGCAGTTATTAGGAACACGAAATATTTTTAAAGGGCTTCAACAGTGCTAGGCAAATGATAACGTGCATATATGCCTGAGGTGTTCGTGTACATAAATCAACAGTCACACTCTTCTGCCTCTTTTCTTTCCCACCGGCACAGTGAGAACACATTCCTTTCCCAGATCTCAAGGCTGAGCCTGGGAAGCATCAACAGCAAGCCAAGGTCTTTAAAGTCCAGTGGACATGATTTGGCTCCTCCTCCCATTCTTTCCCTACCTAGGGTTCATTAGGAAGTTCCATGGCTCTTCCTGAAACATAAACCACCTATCTGACTTGCTTAGTTCTACCACCCTGAACTAAACCCTTATGATGTCCTCTGTATGACTGGGATGGCCACTTTTGCTCTTGGTCCCTGTGATGGCTAATCCTGGGTGTCAACTTGACTGGATCTGGGATTAACTGAAATGAAAGAGACCTTCTTGATTGGATCATCTGAAGCTGGAAGACACACCCTAAATGTGGGTGTTGCCTTCTAATGGCAGCCCGTATAAAAGACCAA
>NW_008357686.1:1238824-1241040 GCF_000622305.1 Nannospalax galili
TCACCTGATGAATTAATCTCCCCACCCTCAGCAGACCCACCCTCCCCACCCTTGCCTGAGGCAACTAATCCCATTGAGGAAGTTAATCCCACTCAACAAGATGAAGCTGCTGTCCCTCAGGGCCCAGTTATTGTTGCCTCTAGACCTATAACCAGACTAAAAGTTAAGCAGGCCCCTAGAGGAGAGACGGAAAGTGTGGTCCATCAGTAGGTACGATACACCACTAAAGAGCTTAGTGAATTTGCTAATTCTTTCAAGCAGAAGTCTAATGAATATGTCTGGGAATGAATTTTAAGGGTATGGGATAATGGTGGAAGGAACATGAAATTGGATCAGGCTGAGTTTATTGACATGGGCCCCCTGACTGGAGATTCTAGGTTTAATATGGAAGCTTGTGCAGTTAAAAAAGGTGTTAAAAGTTTATTTGATTGGTTGGCTGAGGTATTTATCAAAAGATGGCCTACTGACAGAGAGCTGGAGATACCTGATATCCCTAGTCTTAGTGTTGATGAAGGGATTGTAAGGCTCAGGCAAATTCGTATGCTTGAGTGGATTTGCAGTGCAACACCAAATCCTCCACAATGGGAGGGCCCAGAGGACATGCCTTTTACTGATTTTATAACATGGAAAGTACTGACAGAGACACCAGAACGTTTGAAGAGCTTTGTTTTTGCTCTTTTCCTTATGCCGAATCTTACAGTTGGAGATGCTGCTGCTCAACTGCATAAATTAAATGTAAATATAATAGGTGTAACAGGACCTTGGAGTAGGGGTCAGGTGGCAATATTAAATTACCAAAGACAAGGTGAGCATACTTACCATAATGGGCGGCAAAGGCAAAACAATACCTACAATGGCATGACTCGAATGGACCTGTGGTACTGGCTAATCAATCATGGTGTTTCCAGGGACCACATACATAAGAAGCCTACTAAGTTTTTATTTCATCTGTATAAGCATAAAAGCTCTAGGACGAATGGCAGGAAGTCAGTATTGGATCGTAGCAATAGAGAATCTCGCTCAGTCAACCAATTTCCAGACTTGAGACAGTTTACAGACCCAGAACGCCTTGAATGAAGGGAAGGCCGGGTGCCCTTGAGGAACGACTTTGTCACAGTACCAAAGAGTTACGCTGTTCACCTCTCACCCATCCTTCTCCAGAGGGACCTGCGGCCTTTTACTAGAGTAACTGTACATTGGGGGAAAGGAAATAATCAGACTTTACGTGGCCTATTGGATACTGGTTCTGAGTTGACACTGATTCCGGGAGATCCTAAAAAGCATTGTGGCCCTCCAGTTAAAGTAGGGGCTTATGGAGGTCAGGTGATAAATGGAGTTTGGGCTGAAGTCCAACTATAGTAGGTCCAGTGGGTCCCCAAACTCATCCTATGGTTATTTCCCCAGTACCAGAATGTAAAATTGGGATAGATATACTTAGGAATTGGCAGAATCCCCACATTAGTTCCCTGACCTGTGGAGTGAGGGCTATTATGGTTGGAAAGGCCAAATGGAAACCACTGGAATTGCCTCTGCCAGGGAAAATAGTGAACCAAAAACAGTATCACATCCCTGGGGGATTGTAGAAATTAGTGCTACCATCAAGGATTTGAAAGATACAGGGGTGGTAATTCCCACCACATCTCCCTTTAACTCTCCTATTTGGCCTGTGGGTCATGGAGAATGACAGTTGACTATTGAAAACTTAATCAAGTAGTGGCTCCAGTTGCAGCTGCTGTACCAGATGTGGTTTCCTTATTTGAGAAGATTAATACATCTCCAGGTACCTGGTATGCAGCTATTGATTTGGCAAATGCTTTCTTCTCGATACCGGTTCATAAGGACCACCAGAAGCAATTTGCTTTCAGCTGGCAAGGCCAACAGTATATCTTTACTGTCCTGCCTCAAGGGTATATTAACTCTCCAGCATTGTGCCATAACTTGGTTTGAAGGGATCTTGAACAAAATATCTTGGTTTGAAGGGATCTTCCACAAAATATCACACTGGTCCACTATATTGATGATGTTATGCTGATTGGATCCAGTGAGCAGGAGGTAGCAGACAGTCTGGACTTGTTGGTTAAGCATATGCGCATGAGAGGATGGGAAATAAATCCAACCAAAATTCAAGGGCCTTCTACCTCAGTGAAATTTCTAGGAGTTCAGTGGTGTGGAGCATGCAGAGACATTCCTTCTAAGGTGAAGAATAAGTTGTTGCA
>NW_008357686.1:1241238-1243374 GCF_000622305.1 Nannospalax galili
GGTATCAGTGGCAGATAAAGATGCTGTTTGGAGTCTCTGGAAGGCCCCCATAGGGAAATCACAGCAGAGGCCATTGGGATTTTAGAGTAAGACTTTGCCTTCATCTGTGGACAACTATTCTCCCTTTGAGAGACAGCTCTTAGCCTGCTATTGGACCTTAGTGGAAACTGAATGTTTGACAATGGGCCACAAAGTCACCATGCAACCGGAGCTGCCCATCATGAGCTTGGTGTTATGTGACACCCCCCAAGCCATAAAGTAGGCCGTGCACAGCAACAATCCATTATCAAATGGAAGTGGTATATACGTGATCAGGCTCGAGCAGGCCCAGAGGGCACAGGCAAGTTATGTGAAGAAGTTGCCCAAATGCCTATGGTTCCTACTCCTGTCATGATACCTCCTGTTCTCAAGCATGCACCTATGGCTTCCTGGGGTGTGCCCTATGATCGGTTGACTGAGGAAGAGAAGACTAGGGCTAGGTTTACAGATGGTTCTGTACGCTATGCAGGCACTACTCAGAAGTGGACAGCTACGGCATTACAGCCAATTTCTGGAACAACCCTGAAGAACAACACTGAGGAAGGAAAGTCTTCACAGTGAGCAAAACTTCGGGCAGTGCACATGGTTGTACATTTTGCTTGGAAGGAGAAATGGCCAGAAGTGTGATTATATACTGATTCATGGGCTGTAGCCAATGGTTTGGCTGGATGGTCAGGGACTTGGAAGGAGCATGACTGGTAAATTGGTGAGAAAGACATTTGGGGAAGAAATATGTGGATAGATCTCTCCAAATGGGCAAAAGATGTAAACATACTTGTGTTTCATGTAAATGCTCATTAAAAGGTGGCTAAGCTCAATAATCAAGTAGATTGGATGACCCGCTCTGTGGATGGTCAGCCTCTTTTTTCAGCTATCCCTGTCATTGCTCAATGGGCCCATGAACAAAGTGGCCATGGTGGCAGAGATGGAGGTTATGCATGGGCTCGACAGCATGGACTCCCACTCATGAAAGCTGACCTGGCTACAGCTGCTGCTGAGTGCCAGATCTGCAGCCCCCAATACGGCACTGTTCCTCATGGAGACCAGGCTGCAATCTGGTGGCAGGTTGACTACATTTGACCACTTCCATCTTGGAGGGGACAGCGTTTTATCCTTACAGGAACAGACACTTATTCTGGTTATGGATTTGCCTTTCCTGCACGTAACACTTCTGCCGAAACTACCATCCAGGGACTGACAGAATGCCTTATCCACCGTCATGGTATTCCGCACAGCATCGCTTCTGACCAGGGAACTCACTTCACAGCCAAAGAAGGGTGACAGTGGGCCCATGGTCATGGAATCCACTGGTCCTACCATGTTCCCCACCATCTTGAAGCAGCTGGCTTAAGAGAACAAGAGAATGGTCTCTTAAAGACACAGTTACAGCGCCAATTAGGTGGCAATTGCCTGGAGGGCTGGGACAGGGTCCTCCAGAAGGTAGTGTATGCTTTGAATCAGTGTCCAATATATGGTACAGTTTCTCCTATAGCCGTCCAATATACGGTACAGTTTCTCCTATAGCCAGGATTCACAGGTCTAGGAATCAAGGGGTGGAAGTGGGAATGATTCCACTCACTATCGCCCCTAGGAAAATTTTTGCTTCCTGTACCCTCGACTTAGCACTCTACTGGCTTGGATGTTTTGGTTCCAGAGGAGGGAGTGCTTCTGCCAGGAGAGACAACAAACATTCTGTTGAACTGGAAGATAAGACTTCCCCCTGGACACTTTGGGCTTCTGATGCTCTTAAGTCAGCAGGCTAAGAAAGGAATAACAGTATTAGGAGGGGTGATTGACCCAGACTACCAGGGGGAAATTGGACTGGTTCTTCACAATGGAGATAATGGAGATTATATCTGGAAGGCAAGAGATTCCTTAGAGCAACTTCTGGTGTTACCATGTCCTGTGATTAAGGTCAATGGGAAACTGCAACAACCCAATCCAGACAGGACAACTAATGGCCCAGACCCTTCAGGGATGAAAGTATGGGTCACTCCTCCAGGGAAAGACCCAAGATCTGCAGAGGTGCTTACTGATGGTGGAGGAAATACAGAATGGGTAGTAGAGGAAGGTAGTTACAAATACTAACTTAGGGCA
>NW_008357686.1:1243735-1250505 GCF_000622305.1 Nannospalax galili
TTGGACTTGTGATTTCTAATCCTGGGTGTCAACTTGACCGGATCTGGGATAACTGAAATGAAAGAGATCCTCTTGATTGGATCATCTGAAGCCAGAAGACACACCCTAAATGTGGGTGTTACCTTCTGATGGCAGCCCATATAAAAGATGAAGGCAGAGGAGAATGCCAGGCTTCTTGCTGCTTGCCTTCTCTCTCACTGGTGAGTTCATCTTGCTGCTATAGACTGAAGACTAGCTGATCTTTTGGAATTTGTCAGACCTTCAGCACCAGATTGGGACTACTGAGACATCCAGCCTTGTGGACTGAGCGACTACAGATTCTCAGCCTCTTCAGTGTGGTGCAGCCATTGTTGGACTACTCGGACTCTATCCTGTGAGCTAAGCTGATAAATCTCTATACATATATATTCATTCTACCGGTTCTGTTTCTTTGGAGAACCCTGACTGATATAGTCCCTGACAATCTATTCTCGTAATATCCAGACTGAGCCAAACAGTGCTAGTCAGATCACGTCACTCTCCCCACTCAGAGCTGCCCTGTGACTCCTCATTGCATTGGGAATGAAACCCCGACTCCTTCTCATGGCCCACAGGTTCTTCCCAAACAGCCCTTGCCCACTTCTCAGTCTCATCTCATAGCCCTCCCGCAGCTACTGAATGGCTCTGTCCAGTTTCTCAAGGCACAGTCTCCCCATACCCCTGCAACTGTCTTGTTCTGTAGTTTAGTCTGGCCTTGAACTCATATGTTCAAGACTCGCAGCAGTCTTGAACTTTCGATCCTCCTCCCTCAACCTCTCAAGTACTAGAATTACAAGTGTATATACCAGCACACCCAGCTTCCAAGTTCTCTTTTCATACTTGCCCTTGGCAATGCTCTGCTTTCTCCCTGGATCCCTTTTATCTCTCTATCTCCTTGACTCTCTGACTCCTCTTCCTCCAGATCCAGCCCAGACATCAAATCGTCTACCAAGCCCTTGCTGGCACCCCACCTCCCATTCCTTCATGTGATGGGTACACTTCCTGTAGTCCTGCCCCCTCAGAGAAGGCAATATCCTGTTCCATCACTGCTTGCTTACTTATCTATCTGCCATGGCTGTAGACTGCTGAAGGGAGTGGCCCGATCTTGTCCATAGTTGCATACCCAATTCCCAGCAGAAAGCTTGTTATAGAGTAGGTAACTCAAGAAATTATATTGAGTAAATCCTGGCTTTGTTGTTCCCCAAGTAACTGACTCTTGGGTAAGTTCTGTCAGTCTGTTTCCTAACAACAAAATGTGAGGGTAATATTTGGCCACACTGCTGTGAGGATTAAATGAGATACCATGAGCAAAGCACACTTAACAGAATAAGTGCTCAATACATGACAGCTCTTGCTGGGTAGCAAGTGGTCAGGAAAAGGGAAAACCAAGACCGTTCTCCCCACTAGCCCATACACGCACCCATCCTACTTCCCTCCTATCTTCCCTCCTGACTCTTGAGTAAAGCTGGAAAACCTGAACCAGAAAAAAATATAATTGTCAGAAAACTCTTAAGAGAGAGAACTATCTTCTGTATCAATACCACACCCTTGGCACGGTTTCCAGTCAAGCAGCCAGAGTTGGAGTTCTGGCTTTTCTTCATGTCTTGTCCAGAAACTCACAGTATAAACCTTGAATGATAGCAGGAGCGGGGAATACAGCTCATGCCAAGAAAGCTCAGAAAATAATTCACACTGGGTCTCTGCTCAGTAATACACACTGTGTTCTGGAATGGGAGTGGAGACGTCCATCAAAATGCTTTGTCAGCTATGAGGAAAAAAAGGGGTCTTACCAGTTTCCAGATAAAGTGATGGCACCCATGGAGGCTAGGTCTTTCTCCACACTCAGAATACAATCTGCTAGAGTAAGTCCAACTTCAAGATCTAGCTGAAACTTTGTCTTTGTCATGAAAGGGAACAACACTGAGTACCCCATTTACCACTTCTTAGGCTGCAGCTGAACTGAACTCCCCACTGGTGACCTCCCACTGCCTTAGAGTTGCTGTTCTATTTCAACACACAGGTCTCAATTGACTAATATCGTCTTTCTCCCTCTGCAGTGCTGGGGATAGAACCCAGGACCTTGTGCTTGCCAGGAAAATACTCTTCCACTTAGCTACACCTGAGCTATACCTGAATACTGATGTATCTTTGCTTTCAAACTTGGCAACTGTCCCCTGGTATTTGCCAAAGCACACATGTACATTTTACAAATCAGTATGTTTTACTCTTTTTTTTTTTTGGTCTTTTTGAGACAGGGTCTCCCTGTAGCCCTAGCTTGAAGATAGCTTTAAGTGGTTTCCCAGAAGTTCGTAGAAATGTTTTCACATAGTATCTTTTCCTCCAAAACTTTAGTCCACTAAAGAGACTTTTTTGTCTTTTTTTGAGATAGGGTCTCCCTGTAGCCCCAGCTGGCCTGGATTCGCTATGGAGACCAGGCTGGCCTCCAGAGATCCACCTGTCTCTGCTTCCCAAGTGCTGGGATTAAAGGCATGCGCCACCATGCCTGGCCTGTTTTGCTCTTTTGTTTTACCTTTCTACTTAACATTATACTGCACATGTATTTTCATGAATCAACATAGTATATGTAGTTGTCACATTTGGTGGGGCCATATTATATAAACTAATGTACCAAAATAACAGTCTACTTAGTCAAATCTCTATTATTGGATGTTCTCGTTATGTCTATTTGTTGTTGTAGTAAGTGGCACTATATAATTTGCTTTTGGAAATCTCTTCTGTATTGTTTCACTGGATACAGATTCAGTTTCAGAACTGTCATAAAAGCATATGGAAACCAAAGAGCCAAAGGCAGGGGTGATTTCCTCTATGAAGAAGCAAGCCTATTCATTTCCTCCTTGCTCAGTCTGCAGTTGGATCACAGAGAGCAGCCATTCTCTTACCCAGAAGTCAACAAATGGGATAGCACCTGAGGCTGCCCCAGCTCTTCTTCTCAGCCAGAGGAGGCAGAGCTGAGAATGCACACCTGCCCTCCAATCCTCTAAATGGGACTCAGGGAAACTTACATGCAACCAGGTGGACACAAATAAGATGGCTTTCCCCTGGAAACCTCTTGGTGTTAACCCTAGCAAGTCTCAGAATCTGACTCAGGACCAGAAGAGACCAGTGGTTGTATAAGCCAGTTTTTACCAGGTCCTGTGGTAGACAGCAGTGTCTGCCTGTCTAACAGCCCTCCTCTGTACCTTCTTGCTTGTTAACAGACATGCAGTTTGTTCAGATTGCTCATACAGATCTTTTCGTATCAGGCAGGGAAGATCCAGCTCTAGACCCAGGCTAGTGTTAAACTGATCCAAGAGTGATCACATGACATAGTTAATGTGTATAAGGGGTAGTGTCTTAGAAATTTTCCCTTCAAAAATAACAGGACAAAGCTAGTGAGGAGAAAGCAGTTACTACTTCCTGATCAGATGAAGATGCAATACTTGAGTTCGCAGCAGCCACTTTATAACTACAACACAACAAATATGATGGCAAAAGTTGATTTGCTATGGATGGAAGAACAGTCAATTACCTACCTTTAAATTTCATTATATGAAAAAAAACCTTATTTATTTAAGCTACTGCAGGTTTAATTTTCTGTTATTTTCAGCCCAGAGCATACCAAACTGCACCTACTGTGTACCTGACACTTTGCTAAGGAGCAAAGAGGTTACAAAGAAATGGAAAGCACACTTCTTTATACTAGCAACCCGAATCTACTTAGGGAAATACAAAAGAAGCACAAATAGCCAGACAGAGTGTTTTATGCCTGTAGCCCTAGCTCTTGGGAGGCTGAGGCAGGAAAACTGCTGTAAGTTCAGAACCTACTAAGTAAGACCCTGTCTCAAAACAACAACAAAAAGCAACACAAAAAACTTTGAAAAATAAGAGTAAGAAAATGTCAAGGACAGAGGAAAGGATCTTACTTGAGGGGTATGGGAAAGAGCTAAACCTAGAAGTCTATATAGTGTGTCTGAGGAGCAGCAAATACCAAGATGGGTCCTAGAGAGGAGATGAGAGATATAGGCAGATGGTAAGCTAGAGCTGTATCACAAGGATAAAGATTTCTGATTCGGGATTTGGCCATGAACTGACTGGAGCACCAGTGAATGAGGAAGTCATGATGAAGGTTGTGCTGGAGGAAGATTAATTGAGTAGTAAAGTGCAGTCTGACGCTCGATACGCAAATGGCTGATGAGTACCAGTAGAGCACACATGGTACAAGAGATATTATAAAGGAAGAATGAATAATAATTGGCCAGTGCAACTGTTTCAAAAGAAGGAAAGGTGTGGGAGGGGGATACAAAGAGACATATAGACACATGAGCACTTGACAGAGACCAGGAAGCCAAGAAAGGGAGATGAGACTCTTGGCTTTGTCCTATTGAGATGATAGTTGACCATACACATTAATATGTCTACCAAACAATTCCCAAATTGGAAGCCTTAAGTCTGAGAATAAGGACAAAAGATACAGCAGGAAAGATATTATTTGCCTAAGACTGTGAGTCTCAAACTCCAGTCACCTTCACTTTTGCCACATGCTTAACAACTATCCGAGGCATCTGTTTAATGCTTTTTTCTAAAATAAAATTTCTTAATAAAACTATAGCATGTTTCTAAGCAAAATGTCCTTGAAGCCAACAAATTTAATGTGTTAATTAAAGATATTTCTAAAGCATATTAAAATAAATTCTTGGCTATTAAAGTTTTAAAAATGTTCAGACATATACCACCTGAAATTATTTCATGTACCACTAATCACTAGTCCTAAGCAAAGAATCCTGGGAAAATGCCAGCTCAGGCCCAAATGACCAGGGACTAATTCTATGACTCTCATAAAGAAGGATGTGTTTCTAGAAGCCCAGTCTCCAGTCCATGTCATGCCCTGTGCGTCCCTGTGTCAGCAATTTATATTCATTTTGAGGGGAGTTGCATAGGAGAGAGAGATGGATGTCCTAGCTGTCAGGGCACCTGAAGTGATACTGCTTAAACATCAACCATCTGGGGCTGTGTCAACCAGGTAAAATGCCCCCTCCATAGCAGCCTGGTCACAGTGGGGCCTCAGATCCTCTCACGAAGGCTATAAGGAAAGATTCCCACCATTTGAGCTAACCAAGATACTCAAAAAGAAGCAAAGCTGTAGTTTACTCCCTCCTTTCTTCCCTCTTCCACCCCCACTCCTCCAGACCCCTTCCAAATGCAGCCAGCTTTGCATAGAGGCGCCTGACTCATAGAAACCAAGGACTAGGCTGGAGGGGTCAGGCTGCCAGGATTTCTTCCCAGCTGACAACAAGCAGACCCAGCAGCTGGATCCCCAGACTGAGGCAGACTCAATTGTCCAAAGGCTTCAGATTTTTAGAGCCCATGGGGTAACAAACATTCCCTAGGGAAAGGTCAGCAGACCAGAAAATGGCAAAGAACTGCTGGAAAGGAAAGAAGAGTGTTCTTTCAGCAGTGCTGGAGCCTAGATCCTATCTCCTTTGGCTTTATCTGAAAATCTACTAGGCACCTTGTACTCTCTTCCCAGGAAACTGAGTAGCAATGTTTACAAGGGAAGACTGTGAGGGTTTGTGCTAAGTGCTTTCATGTATGATTTTATCCCTACAAAGAGCTGATGATGTAGGTACTCTTAGTGAATAGAAAGGAGGAAACTGAATTTAAGGGAGGTGAAGTAAATTGTTCAAGGCTACACACTAAGGGGGGCAGCCTGGATTCAGACCAAGGTGTCTAGTTCCAGAACACTTTGTGTGTGTGTGTTTGTGTGTGTGTGTGCGTTACTGGAGATTGAACCTAGGGCCTTGTACCTGTTAGGCAAGCACTCTGTCACTGAAAGATAATCCAAGCCCTCCTTTTGCTTTTAAAAAATTTTAGACAGAGTATCATTAAATTGTCTAGGTTGGCCTTAAACTCATTCAATAGCTTTGTTCCTTAACCTCCATTCTTACACCATGGCACATGCACACACACACACACACACACACACACACACACACACACATACACACACACAAATAAAAAAAATAAATGTAGCCTCTGCTTCTCTGGGCCTGCAGGACCCTCAGGCCTCTCTCCAACCTGCAGGCTTCTCCCTCCGGGGTCTCTCCTCCTAGCCTGGGCCCTGTCCCATTCCTTGTCTTGGCACCCCAGACACCTGGGGAACCACCACTGCTTCCTGATCCTGTGCATCCAGAGCAACTCAGTTCCTTCTTGGGTCCCCAGGGGCACTCTGTGCCTGGCCCTGCCCTCACCTCCCTCTGCCTCCCCAGTCTGCACGACCCACCAGCCTCTTTCCTGGACGCCTGGACTGACCTTTCCTCTTCCTGGTCCTTTGCATCCAGACCAACCCAGCTCCTCACTGCAATCCCCAGGGGCCCTTGGGGCTGCCTCCCCGCCCCCATCTTCCTTTGCATCTCTGGGTGGCACGGCTACCAGCTGCCCTAGACTAGCATCTTTCCTGGGCCCGGCTCCCAGGCCAGTCCAAACCCCAAATTCCTGAGGCCAAAATCTGTCTTGGAGGGATCCACACCTTAGGAGAAAGTCTGAGAGCATTTGATCCTCATCTGACTAGGGCCTCTGTGGGAACTCCTGAAGACAAAAAGCAATATGGCCACTCCAATATAAAATCAAAAGAGAGAACTGGAAGCTTAGAGGAACCAGACTTTCATGCCCCAAAAGTAAACCACAAAGATACATAAAGTTCACAAAAAGAAGCAGACCTAAACTTGAAGGCTTGAGTCTCACACAAGAATCAG
>NW_008357686.1:1250937-1251586 GCF_000622305.1 Nannospalax galili
GCCATAAAAAGGCCAAACTTACGAATCATAGGCATACAGGAAGAAGAAAACCAAGATAACGGCATGGACCAGATCTTCATCAGAATCGTGAAAGAAAATTTCCCAAAATTAAAGAAAGACATGCCCATACGAATATAAGAAGCATATAGAACAACCAACAGACAGGACCAGAAAATAAATTCTCCATGGCACATCATAGTAAAAACACTAAATGTACAAAACAAAGAGACAATAATGAAAGCTGTAAAGGGAAACAACAAATCACATATAAAGGAAAACCCATTAGGATTACAACTGACTTTTCAGTGCACACTATGAAGGCCAGAAAAGCCTGGACAAAAGTATTCTCGGTCTTAAATGACCACAGATGCCAACCCAGATTACTATATCCAGCCAAAATATCTATTATAATTGAATGGGAAAGAAAAATTTTCCATGACATAAATAGGCTCAAGGAATTCATGTCCACAAAACCAGCCCTTCAGAGAGTTCTGGAAGCAATACAAAGAGCTGAAGAAAGGAATGACTATACCCAAGGAACTGTGGAAAGAAATTCAATGAAAGTATAATTGGAAAAGTACAGCTATATCACAAATGTAAACAGAAATAAAAATGACAGGATTCAATACTCATCTTTCATTAATAACTT
>NW_008357686.1:1252786-1253321 GCF_000622305.1 Nannospalax galili
AGTGATAGATCGCAAGCCTAGTTAACCAAAAGAAGAAAGAACACCTCCAAATCAACAAAATCAGACATGAAAGGGGAAACACCAAAATAGTACCAGAAAAATACAGAAGATTATAAGGGAATAATTTAAAAATCTATATGCTACTAAATTTGAAAACCTAAAAGAAATGGATGGATATCTAAAGGCATGGGAACCACCAAAACTAAACCAAGAAGATATTAACAACTTAAACAGTCCCATAACACAAAAAGAAATTGAAACAGTAATACAAAACCTCCTGACCAAAAAAAGCCCAGGACCAGATGGATTTACAGCAGAATGCTATCAGGCATTTAAAGAAGATCTACATATAACACTCCTTAATTTATTCAAAAAGATAGAAATGGAGGGAGAACTTCCAAATTCCTTCTATGAGGCCAGCATCACTCTAACACCAAAGCTAGGTAAAGATACACCAAAAAAGAAAACTATAGACCCATATCCTTAATGAATATAGATGCAAAAATTCTCAACAAGGTACTTGCAAACCTCAAAC
>NW_008357686.1:1254210-1254862 GCF_000622305.1 Nannospalax galili
TCAATGCAATTCCAATCAAATCCCCAGGACATTTTTCACAGAATTGTAAAAAACCATCCTAAGATTCATATGGAAGCACGAAAGACCTCAGATAGCCAAAGCAACCCTGAGCACTAAGAGCAATACCAGGGGCATTACTATATCAGATTTTAAGCTGTATTACAGAGCTATAGTCATAAAAACAACATGGTACTGGCACAAAAATAGACCCATAGATCAATGGAAGAAAATTGAAGACCTAAATATGAGTAACTGCAATTTTAGCCACTTGATATTTGACAAAGAGGCCAAGAATATTCACTGGAGGAAAGATAGCATGTTCAGCAAATGGTGCTGGCAAAACTGGATCTCCACATGTAGAAGAATGAAACTAAACCACTATCTTTCACCCTGCACAAAGTCAATTCCAAATGGTTCAAAGATCTCAATGTAAAGCCTAAAACTCTGAAACTATTAGAAGAAAACATTGGGAAAACCTACAAGAAATAGGTGCAGGAAAGGATTTCTAAACTGCACATCAATTGCTCAGGAAACAAGGGCAAGAATTAACAAATGGGACTGCATTAAACTAAAAAACTTCTGTACATCAAAGGAGGCAACCATGGAAGTGAACAGAAAACCCACAGAATGGGAGAAAATTTTCACCAGTGCC
>NW_008357686.1:1255139-1256007 GCF_000622305.1 Nannospalax galili
GAACATCCATGTTTGTTGCTCTTTTCACAATAGCTAAGAGTGGATAATGAAAATGTGGTTCATTTATATGATGGACTTTTACTCAGCATTAAAAAGATGAAATCATGAAATTTGCAGGTAAATGGATGGAACTAGAAACTGTTATACTAAGTGGAGTAACACAGACTCAAAACAAAAAAAAAAGACATATGCTCTACCTCATATGTGGATCCTAGAACCAAACCCTGATAAGTATGTATCCAGACATAACTACAGGAACCAGGATAATGGAAAGGAAACAGGGAGGTAAAGGAAAAGAAAGAACCTGAAAGAGAGGAACAGTAGGAAACAGGCCTTAATAAGGAAGACATGGATAAAAATTGTGTTAGTTTAAGGGAGGGGATAGGGAAGGGTATATGAGGAACCTAGGGGATAAGGGGAAAGAAGGAGCTCAAGAGAGGTAGGACCGTAGGAAAAGGGTATTATTAAGGGAGAAAGGGGGGATTTGGGGGCACCTTAAGTGGGAAAACTATGGTAGAGGGGTGAGACAATGCGAGAGAGAAATAATGCCTAGCTGGTTTTGAAAACCAGAGGGAACCATATTACTCCTACAACCTACTGACAAATTATACATAGCACATCAAGAAATATATTTCTTGGTAAGGTTTATCTGAGAACAATTGGTCTTTGCCCAAGATTTATCTACATGACACACCGTAATTAAAAGTACAGACTGGTGGAACTAACCTTCTGGATGTTTAACAGACATACTTTGAGGCCTATACTAACTTGGTCAGAGGGATGTAAAGGGCAGTTTTTGCTCCTTGACCTCCTAGGTCGACTAGTTCCAGGGGACTATGAGCATCTCTCAAAATGTCCTTTAATGATG
>NW_008357686.1:1257022-1302940 GCF_000622305.1 Nannospalax galili
ACTGTGAACCTAGAAACTTGCACCCACTTGTGAAAGAGATGTACTCTTGCTCTAGAGTGTATTACTGAATATGTTGTACTGAAATGCTTCTTCTAATCATGTAGTTATTAAAAATTAAAAAAACATAGTGATTAAAATAATAATTTTTCAAAGAAAAAAATTATTTAAAAAAATGATTAGTAGATGTGAAAACATTACCATTGAAATCTACCTTAATGACTTTATATCCATGCTTAGATGCCAAGGAGCTCAGAAAGTAACCAACTATCACTATAATAATCAGATATATATAGAGATTATAAACTCATGTGCTAACATCTTAATGTCAATTGCACTGAAAATGAATTTTTCTTTATGAAACTGTGTATTTTAATAATGAAATGGAGATCTTTTTTAATGGTTAAAACCTCATTTAACTTTATGTCTTATAGGGTTTATACTGAGTACAGTATTGTATAACTGTAATAATTCAACCGTAAACCTAAAAATTTACAGCCAATTCTGAAAGAGATGTACCCTAGCTCAGAAAAATGTTATTGAATAGGTTAATGCTGTTGATGTCAGTGCTGTTGTAATGAAATGCTTCTTCTAAATATGTGGTTATTAAATAAAATAACAAAAAACCCAAAAAACAAAAAATAAATAAATGTAATATAAATATAAAATTTTAGGGCTGGAGAGAAGGTTGCCAGAATAGCTGAGATTACAAGCATATATCACTAGCCCTGGCTTAGAGCCCAAATTCTTTTAAAATGTATTTTAAAATATTTTTAAAATTTTATGTGTGTGAATGTTTTGCTTATATGTATGTAAGTACACCACATGTGTGCAATATCTGCAGTAGCCAGAAGAGGGTATTGGATCTCCTGGAACTGGAGTTACAAACAGTTGTTAGCCACTATGTGGGTGCTGGGAACCAAACCCAGGTCCCTTGCAAGAGCAGCCTAGTGTTATTAATCACTGAACCATCTCTTCGATTCTAAAATTTATATTTTTTATTACATTTATTTCATTATTTGTGTGTGTGCGGTTTGGCAGCAAGTGCCTCTACCCATTAAGCCATCTCACTGACTCAGAACCCAAATCCTTAACCATTCTGTTTCCCTAAAACACTTTCTAAAGAATGATTATGCTGAATATAGCTGACTGGACCAGACACAGGTCTCTGACTCTGGGCAGAAAAACCCATAGGTTGGCCAGCAGGCAAGGACAGCTTGAGCTATCTGAGTTATCTGTCAAACACCATAGCAATGACAAATGGGATCATCCAAAGCTCATTTCTCTTGCAGAATCTGAAGATGCCACAGGGAGAAGGTCTTCAATTGGTAACGGGAGCAAACAGAAGAGAGAGAGAGAGAGAGAGAGAGAGAGAGAGAGAGAGAGAGAAGGAGGGAGGGAGGGAGAGAGAGAGAGAAAGTTCAGTAGTTCAGTGTCTTAGTTTGTTTCCCCATTGTTGTGACAAAGCACTCTGACCAATACCAACTTGGGGAGGAAAGGGTTTATTTAGCTTACATATCCCAGGTCACAGTTCATCTGGGAGCCCAAGGTAGGAACTCAGGGCAGCAACCTGGAGGCAGGAGCTGGAGCACAGGACATGGAGGAATGCTGCTTACTGGCTTGCTTCCCTGGCCCCTGCTCAAAAATTTTTATGCAACACAGGCCCACCTGCCCAGGGGTGGCACCACCCACAGTGGGCTGGGCCCTCCCACATCACTCATCAAGAAGATGCCCCTCAGACATGGCCACAGGCCAGTCCAATAGAGGAAATTCCCCAATTGAGGCTCCCTCAACCCAGGGGTGTCAAATTGACACTAAAGCTATCCAGAACATTCGGTAAGCTCAAAGCCTTACTAAGTCCTTGGTAAACAGAAGCTATGAAGAATAGAGAATAGAGAGGAATTATGGCAGTAGCAGGAACAGGGGTTCTCAATCAGAAGAAGGGCAAATGCCAATCAGTCACTTAAACTACTCACTTCTCAATATCCTCACCTTTCTTAGCTCATTGAACATCCTTCATCCATCTTGAAAATCCCCAAACATCAACAAATTCAAAATGTCTACCTTTCTGCTCTTGCCCCAGGACCACTGAGTGATGCTTGGAAAAATATCCCAGCCACATGGATGGGAAGCATTAGAAATGCACCAGGGTTTCAGTGTGGCTCAGCATTGCCTCTTTGAGCCCTTGTTGGGCTCTCTCTTCTATCTCTGAGGTCACCATGTGAACACCACAATCTCTTCTGTCATCTATAGATTTCTAGCCTTGCCACATCCTCTTCACCCAATTCCACAAAGAAAGAGACGCCTTCAGGCAGCAACTTCCTAGATAACCTGAGTTGACTCGCTGCTCTCCTCCTCCCCTAACTCTTCCCCCTTCCCCTTTGGTCTGTCCTCCAAGACTGTGTGCTATCCCCACCACCCCAGGAACTTCAAGCCTCAACTACCCTCTCTCTCTTTAACACCTCCCACGTCTCCCTCTGTATTGCCTTACTGCCTCCTCCCCATGGACAGTGAAGCCTACCTCTCTTCCCCACACAGCCCTCAGTCCTCTGATCTCATTTCCTTTTCACAAACTTTGTGAAAGAGCCACTTACGTTGGCTCTCTCCATGTCTTCATTCCCATTCTTCAGCCCCATGTAATCTAATGATCATTTCTACCTCTCCCTGGAAACCTTTAGATCAATGGTTTCCTTGGGTCTAAATCCCACTGTCCCTTCTCTGCTCTTCCCCTATATTGACCGCTGGTAACCCAGCCATGGTTGGCCACTGCCTCCATCCCTTCTGTGAGGCTGCTGCACATCTCCTGATTTTTTTTTTTTTTTCTAGTGTCAGGGATGGAAGCCAGTCCTTGCGCCTGCTAGGCAAATGTTTTCCTATTAACCTACCTCCAGCCACTCCCAGTTTCTCTTCTACCATTCTGGGTGCTGCTCAGCTACCTCAGTGAACTCCTTGGCCTCTGTCCATCCCACAGATATTGAAAGTTCGTATGGCTTGTGCCTAAGTCTTCTCTTCTTCCTACTTTACAGATTCTCTCTGCACTATCTCCCAAGGTTTCAATGATCATTTATAAACTGATCACTCTCAAATTCCTATTTCTGGCCCAAATGCCTCCTGAGCCTAAGACTCATATAGTAAATTTCCACTTGAGGGTCCCACAGACAGCCTGAAGTTTGCATCCCCAGATCTGAACTGGCCATCATTTCTATGGAGCCTATTTTTTTGTTGTTGTCTATAATGATTAACATTGATTGAATGTTTCCTCTATTCCAGAGATATTTCAAAGCATGCTATATGTATTATTTTACTTGATTGTTATAAGGAATATAGCCTCATAAGTGAGGAATCCTAAGGAACCTGTCCCAGGGTCAAACAGCTAGTGGTAAATCTGGGATTAAAAATCCAAGCAAAGGGCTTGGGAGATGACTCAGTGCATAAGAGCACTTGCTGGGCAAGCAAATGGACCTGAGTTCAAACCCCCAGCAAAAAGACCGGGTGTGCTAGCACATGTACCTGTGTTCTAGTTTGGTTTCTATTGCTGTGATAAAATACTCTGAACAAAAACAACTTGGAGAGGAAAGCGTTTATTTCATCTTACATTTCCAAGTGATAGTCCGTCATTGAGGGAAGTCAGGGCAGGAACTCAAGGCAGGAAACTGGAGGTAGAAGCCAAAGCAGAGACCACAGAGGAGCACTGCTTATTGGCTTGTTTCCCCTGGCTTGCTCACTTATCCTCCTTACACAGGCCAGACCTGCCTGCCCAAAGTGGTCTGGGCTCTTCTATATCAACCAGCAGTTAAGAAAATGCCTCACAGGCATAGCACAAGCAAATCTGATGGAGGAAATCCCTCAAATGAAGTTCAATCTTCCCAGGTATCTCTAATTTGTGTCAAGTTGATTAAAACAAATCAGCACAACCTGTAACTCCAGCACTGTGGTGGGCAGAGACAGGAGGATTACTGAAACTTGATGGCTACCAGCCTAGCTCCAGGTTCAGTGAGAGACCCTGCCTCAAAGAGAATAAGGCAGAAAAGTGATGGGAGCAGGACATCCAATGCCGTCTTCTGGCCTGCACACATACATGTACACACATACTACACACACACACACACACACACACACACACACACATCCAGGCCAGCCAGTGTAAAAAATTTCTGATTTTAGCCATCACATTCTCCTGCTGGCACTACTATCCAGCTGTCCAGGTCAGCTCTCTAGGCATTATCCCTGGCTCCTGATTTTCCTTTGCTTTCTACATTGGTCTGTAAGAGATAAAGAGGGTCACTTCAATCTGATCAAAGGAACAATTAAACAAGAAGATATTACAATCATAAACACATATGTACCAAACTCTGGGGCACCCAAATTCATAAAAACAACACTACAGGACTATAAGACGCAGATTAACGCCTACTCAGTAATAGTAGGGGAGGGACTTCAAAATCCCACTGTCTCCATTAGACAGGTCAACCAGACAAGGAATAAACAGAGAGATGTCTGAATTAAATGATAGCATACATCAAATGGACCTAACAGATATATTCTGAATATTCCACCCAAGCACCAAAGAATACACTTTATATTCAGCACCCCATAGAACTTTCTCAAAAATTGACCATGTACTGGGGCACAAAACAAACCTCAATAAATACAAAAAATTGAAATAAGTCATGCACTCTATCAGACCACAATGCAATAAAGCTCAAAATCAACACTGGAAAAAGCCCTGGTCACTACACGAACTCATGGCGATTAAACAACACACTCCTGAATGATGAGTGGGTCAAAGGAAAAACTAAGAAAGAAATAAAAGTATTCCTGGAATTAAACGAAAAGGACAATAAAGCATAACAAAACCTCTGGGACACTTTAAAAGCAGTCCTAAGAGGGAAGTTTATAGCTCTAAGTGCCTAGATTAAAAATTCAGAAAGAGCACAAATAAATGACCTAACATTGCAACTCAAGATGCTGGAAAGGCAAGAACAAATGAAACCCAAACCCAGCGGAAAGAAGAAATAACAAAAATCAGAGCAGAAAGTGATGAAATAGAAACAGAGAAAACAATACAAAGGATCAATGAATCTAAAAGCTGGCTCTTTGAAAAGCTAAACAAGATAAACAAACCCTTAGCCCAGTTAACCAAAAGAAAGAAAGAGCAAATCCAAATCAACAAAATCAGAGACGAAAGGGGAAATCTAAAAGAAATGGATGGATATCTAAAATCATGGGAACCACCAAAGTTAAACCAAGAAGAGATCAATAGTTTAAACAGACCCATAACATATAAGGAAATGGAAACAGTAAGACAAAACCTCCCAACTGAAAAAAAGCCCAGGCCCAGATGGATTTACAGCAGAATTCTACCAGACATTTAAAGAAAGCCTACCTCCTAAACATGCTAGATCCATCCATTAAT
The DNA here is from genome assembly GCF_000622305.1 of Nannospalax galili. Classification (NCBI taxonomy): domain Eukaryota; kingdom Metazoa; phylum Chordata; class Mammalia; order Rodentia; family Spalacidae; genus Nannospalax; species Nannospalax galili. Next base: position 1,262,436 of record NW_008357686.1, read on the forward strand.
TTCCATATCCATTTCAACTAGTGTAACTCTCAGTCAGCATCATCCCTCACCTAATTCCCAAACCTCCCAAGCCACCTTCCAAATTGCTTCCACAGAGATATCTGAAAGGAAAATCTGATCTGAATGGTAAGCCATTTATGTTAGTCAGCTTCCCATTCCTATAACAAGTACCTGAGATAATCAACTTATAAAAGAGGAAAGGTTTGTTTTGAGTCACAGTTTTGTAAGCTTCAGCCCATGTTCAGTTGACCTGTTACTTTTGGGTCTGTATGAGGCCACACATCTGGGAGCATGTAGTAGAGGAAGCTGTTCACCCATCTCATGCTGTTTGGGAAGCAAAGAGAGGGAAGGCCTGAAATCTCAATACCCCTTTTGGGGCCACGCACTCAATGATCTACCTTTCTCCCACTAGACCCCACCTCCTAAAGGTTCCATCACCTCTCAATAGTCTCACACAGGCTTTCTGAGGTCATTCAAGATCCAAACTATAGCATCATCCCATAGTCTCCACTGGTGTGAGGATATTGTCCAAACCCCTTCATATGGCTTACTTCATCTTTGTGGTGTAGTTTCTGTTTGCCTCCCTAGATGCAGCTCTTCCCACTCTCCTCCATCACCTAGCTTTCTGAACTTTCTTCCTTCTCACCTGACTTCACCTGGCTACCATCTATTTACCCTTCATTTTTCTGTCTAGATAAAGGACCATTCCTTTCTTAGATGAGGGGAGATTATCTTGACTTTCCAAGTCTAGTCTGGCTACCAGTACTGCATTTGACCGTTTCAGTCAAAGCACTTTTGGGGACCAGGAAGCCAGCTCAGTAAGTGCTTGCCTTACAAACATGAAAATCTTAGTTTGATCCTCGGCACCCACATGTTTAAAAGGCAAGCATGGTAATAGGTGCTTGTAATCTCAGCAATGGGAAGGTGGAGGCAGGCAGGTACCTGTCCCTGGTGTTCATTGGCCAGGCAGCCTAGTCCACTTGCAAATTCCAGGTCAGTGGGAGACCCTGTCTCAAAACAAATGAACAAGGGGCTGGAGAGATGGTTCAGCAGTTAAGAGCACTGGCTCTTCTTGCAGAAGATCTGGGTTTGATTCCCAGCACCCACGTGGGAGCTAAGTGTCTGAAACTCAAATTCCAGAGGATCTGATGCCCTCTTCTCCCTTCCATGGGCATTACATGCCATGGGTTCACTTACATACATGCAGGCACAACACTTGTACACATAAAATTGAAAAATTTTAAAAATGGCAGACAGTGCCTAAGGAATGACATCTCAGTCTGTCCTCTGGCCTCCACATGCACATGTACCTACACCTGTACACACATGAACATTCACAAAAAGTATTTGTCATGTCTTATGATATTTAATTTTTTTCTCCCACTAGACTCAAGTTCTGATGAAGGTCATTGTCTGTTTTGCTCACCTCCGCACCCACCCCCATGCCTGGCCCAATGTTATGGCCTGAATAGGGAATGTCCCCCAGAGTCTAGTCTCCTACGATGAACACCTGATCGATTGCCAGCCAGTGGTGCAGTTTTAGGAAGTGCTAGACATTTTAGGGGTGGGGCCTAATTGAAGGAACTAAGTCACTAGCGGTGGATACTTTGGGGCTGTATCTGGCCCTCTCCCAGTCTCCCTTTTCTCTGCTTCCTGTCTGCAATGAGGTGAGCAGCCTCTGCCATATGCTCCTGCCACCATGCTTTTCTGCCTCACCACAGACCCAGAATCAACGGAGTCAATGACAATGGACTGAGACTTTCAAAATCACAATGAATCTTTCCTCTTTTTAAGTTATGTCTGGTATTTTGTCACAGCAACAAAATCTGACTCACCCAATCAGTTTGGAAAATGTCATGTATGTATAAACTGTGCCAAAGTTCTCTCTTTCTCCTCTCCTTTCTCCAAGCCACACTCAATGGTCTGAGGAAAGACCACAGGGCCAGCTGTTGGACATAGGTCCTGTGCTCACTAGCCAAGGATGTGTTCCCTGAGCCTATCAGCTCAGACCTTCCTTCCAAACCCTAGCATCAAGAGTCAGTGCCCTCTAGTTATTCCATTTCCTGTGCTGTCTTTGCATTGTGAATTTCAGTTGTCTTTTGAATTTCAGAACTAGAGTCAAGCTATGGCTTAGTTACTCTTTTAATAGCCTTTGGAGATTGATGGGAATGCAACGAAAATAACAATGATGACTCAGCCAATCTGTCTCCTCCCCTCACCGCCCGGCACAGAATGCAATCCCACCACTGTCAAGTCACGTCCTGTTCCAGATGCAGTAGAGGCATCTCCCTGGTTATCTAAGATAGCATGCATGGAGGCAGCAGCCAAGGGAAGACCTCATGTGAGATATAAAGACAACTATGCCTAGATGCTCTGCCAGGCTTTGAGCCTAGGAAGCAACAGGCAGAAAGTGGTGAACTTCCCAAGAGAAAGGGGCTATGGCTGGGAAATGGGCACAGAATGGGGCAGATTGTCTTAGTAGCAGCATTTAAAAGGATACAAGGAGGGCCAGGTGTGTGGTACACACATTTAATCCCAGAACTTAGGAGGAAGAGGCAGGTGGATCTCTGTGAGTTTGAGGACAGTCTGGTCTACAGAGAGTTCCAGGCTAGCCCCAGCTATATAGTGAGACTGTGTCTCAATTTTTTTAAAAAAAATTTAAGCAATACAAGGAAAAGCAAAACTCAGGTAGACTTACTCAACCCTGCTCTCATGCAATCCCTTTCTTCAGGTCTTTATCAGAGAAAAGAAAGTCAGATCCACATGTTGCACCACAGCAGACTCACTGGCCCTTGTGTTACCCTTGCTTTCTCTTTTCTACTGTTTCCTCTTCAAAATGGCAACTGACCATTTGAGTCTACTGACTCAAACTCTAATCCCATTCTTTTCTTTTTGTTTCCTTTTTTCATTCCAGCATGAACTTCCCTCAATATGCACACACATGCACATGCGCATGCACACACACACACACACCGGAGGTGGGGAGAGAACATTCGTCGCACCACCAGCAGCACTTTTACCACAGCAGACCCATTCATTCACACTTTTCACACTTTTCTCTCATTCATTGTCTAGTTTGGGTTGTTCAATGTGTTGTTTTGTTTATTTTTGTTCATTTGTCACCAGAATGGCACCTTTGGGGATGGAGATGTAGCTCAGTGGTAGAGCACTTGAGCATGTTGAAGTCCTGGATTCCATTCCCAGCACAACAACAACAACAAAAGTAACACCTTTAAAAAGAAATTACCTGTAGATCTCCAACATCTGAGACAGAATCAGAGCTGCTCACAGCAGCCCTTGAAACATCTCTGTAGGGTTCCCTAGTGCTCAATGGGTCACACTTGGGAAACTGCTGGGTTCAGACTAGGTGGAAGCTCAGTAGTACAGAACTTGCATAGCATACGCAAGGTTCCCCATCACTCCAAAGTGTGTGTGGGGGGGGCAGGCAATATAGCACAGTTGATAGAGTAACTGCCTGGTATGCATGAGACCCTGGATTCAATCTCCATTACCACAAACAAACAAATAATAACAAAAAATCCCTTACACTGGGATGTGGTGGTTCACACATGTACTCCCAACATTTGGGAATTTCAACACCTGAAGCAGGAAGATTGCCTTGCATTTGAAGTCAGCCTCTGTTATATCGCAAGACTTTGTCTCAGAAAAGTTTTTTTAAAAATCTCCTCTAAAAGAACAAAAATTAAAAACAACAGAGCAACAAACATGCAAAACCCCAAACCTAGTAGGTTTCCCTCCTCCTAGGTCTGTAGAATGCCAAGTCCCTTAGGGCTCATCTGCTGACCCACTGCCTAAGTTTCTGGATAGGAAACAGGTGTAGAGATTCAAAGAGTTGTTGGTTCTCAGGGCTGGAAAGAATCCTGAAGGTCACCGTAGACAGTAAGCCTGACTGACAGATGGTGGCTCCCTGCTCCCATCTCTAGGCATAGGGAGTACAGCCTGCCTGTCCCCACACTTAAGAAACAACTTCCCTTATTGTCAAGAGCTTAATGATCCAGATTTAAAGCCTAGCACATCCACTTGGTAGCCGTGTGGCTTGGCTCTATTATCTTTTTGTAAAACCAGGCAATATTGCCTGTCTTACAGATACAGTAAGATACTCATAGGTGACAATTGGCTTTCTGAATTTCCAGAAAGGACTCGGTTAATAATGGTAGGAAGCTAGGCAGCTCACAAGCTTTTCCTTTCCCCAGTCAGAAAGGAAAGTTACTTTTCTCCCCACAATCCTGATTCCCACTCAAGAGAAGCCTCTGGCCTCTTACAAATTCCCTGGGCTTTTCCTGGTCAAGGAGGCTGTTTCTCAGCCAGGGCTGAAATAAGGTTGGCCTCTCCCAGTTTCAGGGATCCCCATTCTTTTTCCTTCTCCCCAACAAACACACAGCCTGAGGCTCTGCCCAATTGGCCATTTCTGAGAGAAAGCTTGGCAACCCACAGCTGAATCCAGTCCCTTTGTACCTATTTGCAACACTGATGCAAACTCCAGCCCTGGGGTCCTGGAAACACTGAGGCTATAAATCAAACTTCAGTCAGAACCAACTGCCTGGATCTAACCAGTCAGTGGCCAAGACACCTTAATTTTATTTCCATTTTCCACAACCCCCCCGCCCCATCCCTTCTAATGAGCTACCCAGGCAACAGGCTGTAATAGTGAGCAATTGCACTTAGCAGCCACAGATTGCTGTCGGACTGTGCATATTCAGTTTAATAGACGGACTACCACTATGGTTTTCACATTTCCCTAGGCTGGAAAGCACTTTGACAGGATAAAAGGTTCTTTAGACGACCAAGTCACTCATTGCTGCTGAGCCCCCTCTGAGGAGGTCTTCAACCTAAGACGAAGCCCCACTGAGGGGGCAGCCATGGTTGTTCTTTCTTTAACTAAAAAGCACCAGCAAGATGTTCATTCCTACTAGAAAGAAAAAATACTAATGGGGACATGTGAGCGACCTTTAAGAACTCCCGGGGAATAGTGTGTGAGGTCCAGGGGCTGTCCAGCGTTGTGGGTGGTATGTGAAACGTGTGGATGTGTTTGTGCTCTTGTGGCTGTGCATGTGTGTCCTTTGTAAAGGAGTTGACTTTTTAAAAAGCTTCCTTCTGTTAATTCATTGCAAAACAGCTGAGGGGGCACCCTATAAAAAGAGCTCCAAGCTGAGGATCCTTTCAGGTATCACTGAGGTTTATTTTAACATAGTCCATGGATTCTGTGATTTCAGTGCCTGTTAAGAATGGATGTCATCCGTCCACATGTTTAAGCCAAAACCCTAGCCAAAAACTGTATCCTTGATTCTATCATTCTCCTTACTCCTCACATCTAATCTAAAAGAAAATCTTGTCTGCCTTTCTTTGGACTATATCCCAAATCCACGGTCCTCCGCCCCTACTGCTATCCAGTACAGTTCAATCACCAACATGTCTCCCTGTATCAGGCCTCCTCAATGGACTCCCTGCCTCCACCCTTCCTGCAGTATGGCTCACTCCCACACAGCAGTTTAGAGAATCTTTAAACACAGAATCCAGAGCATATATCCCATCTTCCTGTTACAGCAATTATGTAAACACATGTTCAAAATGGATTCCCCAACTAGTCTGGATCACTAAGCAACTATGAGTAACAGTTCTCCCATCTATCCATCTTACATGGTTCCCATAAGCAAGTATTGGACATTTGTCATCGATGCATAATTTACTCCTTCCTGACTGACACACTGAATTCATGCACATTTCTAGAGTAAACTTTATGGCTTCATTTGATTCCTAAAGAAGTCTGGGACTCCAAAGAATTATCTTAGTCACTATTCCCAGAGAAGGGAGCTGGCCGAAACACAGTGTTCAAAGGGTGGAACAAACAATCCTAGCTAGCATGCTTCAGGCAGAGGCATTAGTCAAGCAAGCCGACTGGTTAGTAGTCAGGCAGTCTGTGCCTAAACCAGGAGGAACGGCAGGATTTTGGTTCTGGAGGGGCACTGTAGTACAATTCAGGGTGACTGGGTAGACTTTAGGACTAGAAATCAACATGGTGGCGGTGGTAGGGAAGAGAGCAAGAAAGGAAAACAGTTTAAGGTATCTTGGGCCTCCAATGATCCCTTTTGGGAGTGACAGCAGGATACTTTGACCAATGCAGGACCCCAGCTGTTGTCAGGGGTCCTGCAGCTTCTAGGTCTGTTGGATATTTCCTGCCTTGCCCATACATGGTGAACCAAACTGACACAGCCTGGGGTTGCTGGGGAAAGCAGAGGCAAGAGAAAGGAGGTGCTGGTCCAGTCAGAGTAGCAGGTGACAGTTATCGAGTACTTATCACGTGGTAACACACTGCATCTAGGACATTACATGCATGCTTTCCCTATAATCCTTACACAAACCCCATAAAGCTAGTGTAATTTTTATCTCCACTTAGAGACACTAAGTAACTTGCATAACATCACACAGCTAGTAAATGTCAGAGTCTTGATTTGGAAGCAGGATGTTTCCTCCCCAGCCTATTCCTTCAAATACTTTATTTTCTCTTCCTCTTACTCCTTGAATTTATCTTCCTTTCCCTAGCTTTTCATTGCACCGTATTTCCTACCACCTGTCCATTTTCTTCTCCTCATACTCCCCACTAGACATGAAAAAATTGAGTGCACCTTGACTTGTTATCTGTTATTAGTTTTTCATCACCCAACTTCTGGCTCCATTCTCAGCATCTCAGCTTTCCACACAGTGGCCACAGACTGGTGACAGTGGTGTCTACCAGCAGAGAAGTGGGAAGCCTTTCAGACAGAGTGAAAAAAGTAGGTAGCTTTCCATTCATGAGCAATAGGAAGGAGGATTGGCAGTTATGCTGAGAAGGTGAAATGTGTAGATAGGAGACAGAAGCTGCCTACCCTCAGAGAATGAGTTTTGAGGTTTGAGAAGCAACACTTGGCATATGTGGGCAGACATGCTATAACTCATTTTCTCTTATTATTTGAAATTATTTCCAATGGACCTGTCTAGAAAGTCAGTTCTGGTGACTGGGAACAGAAAGCGCACAGAGGTTTTTTTTAAACTAATGAAACTCTGGTCTGGCTTGGCCAATTAACTTTCTGGTATTCTGCTTCCTTATCTGAAAAATGAGGAAAAGAGTTGCAGCACTTTTAGCACAGGGATGCTTTGGAATGAGGATCAAATAGCCTAATGATGTCTAGAAGATACCTCAAAGTCAAAAGCACCGATTTCATCAAAGCTGCCCAGTGTTTTTTATCTTGGTGAAAACTACCCCTCCCAATACCATCGCATCCCTCTCAATAACCAAAGACTATCTATAAAATACCCTTGTTTTCTTTTTCTTTTGCATCTGTGAATCTTGTCTGTCTTGTTCTTTTCAGGCTCACTCCCCAACCCCCCATCCAAACTTCCACCGTCTCTCTTGGACTATGGTCATACCCCAGAACTTTAGTGCATTCCTCTATAGAGCATCCAGAGCCAGCACTTTGGAAACAAAAACCCCAGATCATGTTGTTTCTCTGCTTTGGTGGCTTCCTGCTGCTTTTAGAACACCCCCCTTTTTTGAAACAGGGTCTCCCTGTAGCTCCAGCTGACCTGGAACTCACTGTGTAGACCAGGTTGGCCTTGATGTCACAGAGATCTGCCTGCTTCTACCTCCTGAGTGCTGGGACTATAGGCAGGCACCACCACACCCAGCTCTAGGACAAGCCTTTAGGAGCTCCTCCAAGACCCACAAGACAAGTGATAACCCTTATCCAGTACTGTTTTTTTTCTTGCTACCTAGAGCTTCACTATACTAACCTGCTTGCAACTCCTTGAGTGCACTATGCTCTCTGCTGAGAGAACCTTGGTGCCTAGTTTTCTAGTTCCCTGGATACTGTCTTCAAAATCCCTCCAGCTCCAGGCACCTTCCTGGTTACTGATTTCCCTAGAAAACATTTCCTTGCTACCCTCCACCCTCTTCCCAAGCCTGATGAGGTCAAGTCATGTCACCACTATTTTGGTGATTATTTGATTGTTTGCCTCTCTTCTTACTAGATTCTTAGCTTGCTAAAAGCAAAAACAGAGCTTTTTCACTACGACACTCCCCAAACAGTGTTTGGCACATGGTAGGTACTCAGTCAGTCAATTTTGTTAAATGCTGGTTGCTGTCTTTGACAAATAGTAAAAGGCTGGGAAAAAATAAGGCAATTCTACAGAAACAGGAAAACCTATTTCAAGATTCATGTAGAAATTCAAGGGCCCTAGAACGGCCAAAGCAATCTTAGAAATGCAGAACAAGATTGAAGGTTTAATACTTCTCAATTTCAGAAGTTGCTATAAAGCAATCAAAACTAATTAAAATAATTAGAATGTTATGATACTGCTATAAGGATCCATGTATAGATCACTGAAAGAGAATTGAGTCTAGAAATAAATCCATACATCTACAATCAATTGATGTGAGCAAGGGCATCAACACTGTTCAATGAAGGGAAAAAGAGTATCTTTAACAAAAGCTGAGGGGAGAGGGATGGCTCAGTGAGTAAGGGCACTTGATGCATAACCTTCACAACTTGAATACCATTCCCAGAACCCATATAAAGGTGGAAGGAGAGAATCGACGTCACAAAGTTGTCCTCTGACCTCCACATGCACGCCACGACATTCATCTCTCACTCCACAATCATTATCATCATCATCATCATCATCATCATCATCGGTGCCAGAACAATGCCATATCCAACAACGAGGAGCATTACCTCACAACATATGCAAAAATTAGCTCAACATGGATCAAGAACCAAAATATAAGAGCTTAAAGCTAAAAAAAAATCTGAAAAGCAACATAAATATAAATCTATAAAGCCTGGAATTAGACAAAAATTTCTTACTTTTTACAGTGCTAGGTATCAAACCCAGGGCCTCATGCATGCTAGACACATGCTCTACCACTGAACTATATTTCCAGCTAGAAGTTTTGTATGTATGATGCTAGCAGAACGAATAACCAAGACAAGAATGGAAGTTGGTTGCCATAAACTGTTTTTAAACTTTTTTGTATTAAAAGACACTATCAAGAAACTGAAAAGGCAACCAAGAAATGAGGAGAAAATACTTACAAATTATATATCTGACCAAGGATTAATACAGAATACAAAGAACTCCTCGAAGCCATGCTGTAATCCCAGCATGTGGGAAGCTGAAGCAGAAGAATTGCAAGTTCAAGGCCAGTCTGAGTTACATACAGAGATTCTGTCTCAAATAAAAACCAAAAAGACAATACACAAATTAACTCCTGTAATTCTGCTGCAGTATAACTGCCTAAATAAAAAATGGGCAAACAACTTAGACATTTCTCTAAAAAATCCAAATGGTCACTGAGTACATGAAAAGACGCTCATCATCACAGTCATTAGGGAAATTTAGGGGGCTGAAGAGATGTCTCAGTGGTTGGGAGAACTGACTGCTCTTGCAGAGGACCCAGGTTCGATTCCCAGCACCCACACGGCAGCTAACAACCATTCAACCATTTGTAACTCCAGTTCCAGGGGAATCTGACGCTCTCTTCTGACCTTCACGGACATTGAATAGCATGGGTGCACTTACATACATGCATGCAGTACATTCACACACATGAAAAATAAACAAAAACTTTTTAAAAGTAAGGGAAATTCAGGTCAAAACCACAATGAGATATCAGTTCACACCCACTAGGATGGTCACAACCAAAAATATTGATAATTTCAGGTATTGACAAGGATGCAGAGAAACTGGAATCTTCACACATTGATAGACTATAAAGTGGTGCCAACTCTGTGGAAAACGATCTGGGAGTTTCTCAAATGCCTAAACATAGAGTTAGCATATGACATAGCAGTTCTATTTCTTAGGTATAAACTCAAAAGTAATGAAAAATGTTTACACAAAAACTTGAATACAGTTGTTCACAGCAGCATTGTTCATAATAACCGAATGATGAAAACAAATGCCTTTCAGTGTGTGAATGAATAAACTTATGTCCTTATGACAGAATTTTGCTGAGCCATAATAAAGAATAAAAGGCTGGACGTGGTGATGCATGCAGGTGCCTGAGGTAGGAGAATCGCCTGAGTTCCAGGCCAGCCTGGGACACAGAGTGTGACCCTGTCTTGAAACAAATAAACTAACAAAAAGAATTTAGTACCACATGGATGAACCTTGTAAACATCACACCAAATAAAAGAACACAAACACAAAAAAAACTATCTATTATATAATTCCATTGATGTAAAATGTCCAGAATAGGGCTGCCAAGATAGCTCTGTGAATAAAGGTGCTTGCCACACAAGCCTAGAAACTTGGATTTGATCCCTGGACTCACGGAAAGGTGGAAAGAGGAGAGAACCAACTCCATAAAGGTTTCCTCTGACCTCTACATGTGCACTGCGGTATGTGTGCCCCCACAAGGTACACACACACACACACACACACACACACACACACACACACACACAGAATAAAATGTCCAGAATAGGCAAACCCAAAGAGCAAACCCAAAGAGACAGAAAGGACTAGTAGAAGGATGAGGACTTGAATGAGTAAGGGGAGCTGGGTTTCTTTGGGGGTAATGAAAATGTCATAAAATTGATGGTAGTGATGGGTGTACAACTCAATGGCTCACTTAAGCTGCTGAAGTATATACACTAGAAATGGGAGAATTGGGTAGTACATAAATTATATCTCAGTAGAGCTGTTTAAAAGTAAGGTGTTAAAATGGAAGGGGAGTTTTAAAGGTGAAGAATGAGCCAGTCAAACCAAGATTTGGGTGATGAGTATTTCAGTCAGAAGGGACAGCTAGTGTAAGGTTCCTGGCACAGGAATGACCTTGGTGAGGATCAGAATGAACCAGAGAGTTGGAGAGATGGCTCAGTGGTTAAGTATACTCGCTGTACTTCCAGAGGGAAGGGGTTCAGTTCCCAGCACCCACGTGGACGCTAACAACTGTCCATAACCCCTGTTCCAGGGGATCTGTTGTCCTCTTCTGACCTCTATAGGCATTGCACAATACAGGTGCACTTACATACATTCAGGCAAAACATTCATACACATAAAATAAATGAATTTTTAAAAAATGAAGCAGGGCAGCCAAAACAGGTCAGGGTGAAAGTGGTGAGAGCTGATGTTAGAAAGGTTGGCAAGACAGCTAAAGTATGAAATCTACCATGTGAAGAGGAGCCACAAGAAGCTTCAAAGCAAGCAGGTAACATATTTCATTTGTCAAAGAAAGTCATGTGATCCCATTTAATTGTAAAGAGATGAGGAATTGCAGTCCTGTCATGTGAGTGGAAGGAAAGTCATAACTATTTGGTAGCTAGCATTAATGGCAATCATCCATGAACCCCTTTCCCAACTTTGAATATGATTTCAGGTTCAAACTCCTCCTTCAAGCCAACTCCCTACAACAGAGGACTACAGTGTATGCTGGGTCTCTTTCTCAGCATTGCCTCTGCCTTAAGATCTAGCCTAAGTGATGTGAAGTTCCTAAGGAATGTGTTACAGGAAGAGAGTGAGGAACTCACATGTGAAAAACAACACTAACTTCTAGCTGAAATTGTGACCCAGAAGACTTAGAAGACTTAGCAGCACTGTAACTTGGTAACAGAAACCATGGACATTTGCATGTCACATGACGGTTGTTGCAAGCATCTCAAGTGCCCACTCATTCAATATTCCAGTAATTATTAGACCCACTACTAGACTTTATAATTTGAAATGTGTTAACAAAGAAGCACATATATTACCATAACTCTAAAGAGATACTTTGGTACCTGTGTTTTCGTACAGTAGTTTTCCTTTGTAGGCCAAAGCATTGAAATCTCATGCTTAAGAAACAATTCTGGGCCAGGTGTGTTGGCGCACGCCTTTAATCCCAGCACTTGGGAGGCAGAGGCAGGCAGATCTCTGTGAGTTCAAGGTCAGCCTGGTCTACATAGTGAGTTCCAGGGCAGCTGGGGCTACAGGGAGACCCTGTCTCAAAAAGACCAAGAAAAAAAGAAAGAAAGAAAGAAAGAACGAGAGAGAGAGAGAGAGAGAGGGAGGGAGGGAGGGAAGAAGAAAGAAAGAAAGAGAGAGAGAAAGAAGAAAGAAAGAGAAAGAAAGAAAGAAAGAAAGAAAGAAAGAAAGAAAGAAAGAAAGAAAGAAAGAAAGAAAGAAAGAAAGAGAATTCTGAGGAAGGCTGAGAATGCCAATGTCACAGTCCCTGCTCTGTCTTTCTCTCAACTCACTCTGTGTTGCCATGACAGGCCGACCAAGTTTCCTGTTCAGGACTTAATCTATGACAGTACAGGACATTAATGACAGAAAACTTGGTGAATTTGTTTTTGTTTTTTGTCTGGAAGTTTTGTTTTGTGACAGGGTCTTGTGTGTAGCCTACGCTGGCCTCGAGATCCTCCTGCTTCTGCCTCCCAAGTGCTGAGATTACAGAAGTGTGTGCCACCACATCTGGCTCTGAAGCAGGAAACTTGGAAGAAGGTTATGAACACTTCTGGGTAGTAGAGTACACTTGGAGGTGGGGTACTGATGATCTCTCCAGGATGGCCTAGGCTCTATGATGCATCTCTGAAAGGTAGAAATAGTACCCTGATGAAGCCCACCACAGCTGGCTGCTGGCTTGCTGGGGCATCCTTTCATCTCTCTGGGCCTCGATTTCCTCTTCTATGCTATGGTAAGTTTGGACTGGATGCTCTCATGTTCTATACTGCTGTGATAGCCTGAGCATATTTTTCTGGACTATCTGCTTCCAAGTGATCCTAAAATAATGCCTATAGACCAGGGACTCCCCTAACCTTGCCATTGAGTTTTCGGGGTCTCTGAAGAATTCTCTAACAATACGGTAAAGGGGAGAAGGTGCTGTCTCTAACTTCATGAATGCTATTCAGAGCCTTACCCTCCCTGTCTTTGTTTATGTAGCTTCCCCTACCCCAGACTACCTTCTTGCGTCTGTCAAGGACACAGTCCAAGGCTAGGTATCACAACAAAGCTACTTGAAGCTTCCATGACACTAGGCATGATGTGCCTTTATTGCAATCCTCTTACACATGTGTCTTCTGCCCCTATCTACAGTATATATTTCCATGGATGGGACCCACATTATGTGCTTTTCAGCATCTCTGAGGCCAATTCAGGTCCTTTATCTATATGTAGCAAGATGAAGACAAAAGACTGTGTACAGTCCTGTGTCTAAGTGGGCATGAAGGAATCAGTTTCCCCAGGGTCAAATACTGGCTCTGTGATTTATTAACAGTCTTTTTCAGTGACCAAAAATGATCTAATTAGTAGTGACATGGTGACAACATCTCTGTCCCTTGATTTATTCATCTATTAAACAGGAGAAATAGTACTTATTTCACACCAAATTAAAATGAAGGAGCAAATACAAGTAACTTAAGCAGAAGTATTATTTACACACTTGTATCACATGTAATCCCTGCTAAGTTTATACTCTTTGTAACAGGACTATGAAGTAAGTACTAATAATCCCTTACTTACAGATAATGACACTAAAATATGTCAGGCTACTTGTTCAGGGTCATAGCAGCAAGGTGAGAACTCAAATCCAGGGAGGGTGGTTCCAAGGCCCAAGAACTTCACCACTATCCCAATCATGCCACATCTTTCTTCTGCCAGCACTAGACTAGTTACAGATGCAAAGAAAAATAAGGTCCAGGGGCTGAGGAGACGGCTAACTTGGTAAAATACTTTTCACACATGCATGAAGACCTGAGTCCCCCAGAACCCATGGAAAAAGCCTGCAATCCCAACATTGGGGAGGTTGAAACAGGCAGGTCCTTGGAGCTCCCTGGCCAGTCAGACTAGCTGACTCAGTGAGCTCCAGGTTCAGTAAGAGACTCTGTCTCAAAAAATTAGAGCGTTATTGAAGAAGGTATCTGATGTCAACTCCCAGACTACACACACATACACAGAGAGGGGGCGGGAAGAGAGAACCCAGTGGTAGGCTGCTTTCATTTAGATTGCCTTTTCTCTTTCCTCTATTTGACTTTTACAGTCTGACACAATTGAGCTCTTCCCTCTGATCCTGCCTTGTACAACCATCTATGTGGTCAACATGATGGTCATCAAGATGATGGATGATGAGTGAGTTAAAGAAGAAAAATCCATCTACTCCTTGCACATTGTCTGATTAATGTGAGGAAAAGACTTGTTTGCCCATTTGGAGGGGGACAGGTCATAAATTTCTGTCTCTCAAATGGAACATATACTAGTATCAAGTGTATCTGTAATTAAACTCGAGTCTTCAAGAGTGGGTCTTCTGAGCTATGTACAATCCCAGCACCAATTCCCCTATAGAATTAGAATGTTAAAATAGGCCTTAGAGATGTCCAAGTCTCTTGTTTTTATCGTGAGAGGAGAACAAGGACCCAGGAGAAGGGGTACAGTAGGTGTTCAAATAGCTGTTGAGAGAATGAAAGACAAATGGCACATGTGCTGGAGAGATGAGGAGCGCAGTTTGAGACCACAGGTCCAATTTTTTCTTTGTCTGTGGTGCTTCAAACTAACACCACATCCTGAACTCAGTAGCACCATTTGAGGAGGACACATTTTAGAAGGCTAAATATCTGGATACAACCACAATAGTTCTAATTAGTCTCAGTAAAATGCGCTCACATGCACACATACATATGCACACACATGTGTGCACAGACGCGCACCGATGTAGTTTGTTTTGTCTTGTTCTTAAGTTCCTAAGGAGATTCCTCTCTTCCTAATCTTGGTGAAATCCAATTTATCTTTTTCTTTGGCTGCTGTACTTTTGGTGTTGTACCTAGGAGATCATTGCCCAATCCAAGGACACAAAGAATTCTCTCTATGCTTTAAATCTAATTATTATAATTATAGCTTTTATATCCAGATCTTTTGTTCATTTTGAGCTAAGTTTTGTGTACTGAGAGGTAAGGATCCAATCACATTCGTTTGCATTTGGTCATCCTGTTGTTCCTGCATTGTTGAGAAGATGGTACCTGGCTCTTTTTTTGCTTTTCTTTGAGACAGTGTATTGCTATGTTGCTCAAGCTGGTCTCAAATCTATGAACTCAAGCTATCCTCCAGCCTCAGCCTGCCCAGTCGCTGGGATTAGAGGTGTGCATCACCATGTCTGGCTCTCAAGGTGATTCTAATGGGTATCCAAGGTTGAGAAGCATTATTCTGAATCAATCCTTCTCAAGCTCAGCTGCACACTAACCCCTCCCTCAAGCAGGTTTAAAATTTGAGTGCATATATGTATGCACCATCAGACATCAATGATTTTTATGGATGCATGCCAGGTGATTCTAAAACATAACCAAGATCAAAACCAAAACCAATGTCTCTTACCTTAGAGGACAAATCATACTTTACTTATTTTATAATGCTCTATTAGGACAACTATTTTTGCCAGCCTTTTAGGGGGGGATTTATTTATTTTATAAATATCTTGTGTGTAAGAGCGTTTGTCTGGCATGTAAGGGCACCCATATGTGAAATATACGTGGAGGTCAGAAGAGGTACCAGATCCCCTGAAACTGGAGTTATGGATGGTTGTTAGGCGCTGTGTGGGTACTGAGAACTGACCCAAGGTTCCTTGCAAAAGCAGCCAGTGCTCTTAACCACCGAGCCTTCTCTGTAGCCCCAGATTTTTGCCAGTCTTATTTGTACTTGTATCCCTAGCATCTAAAGCAGTACAAATGGTTTCCTGGTCCTCACAGCCCTCCCACTTGCCACCATGGGCAAGCCAGTTGCAATCTCTCTGAGTCAATTTCCATTTCCCACATAAGGATCATATGAGATAATATATGTAAAGGAGCTTCATAAATGAAAAAGAAATGGCAGGCATGCTAGTTCTATATAGAAAATTCAGCTTATTTTCTCTCTTTGACTATGCCCTCAAGATACATTAATTCTGTTTTCAGTCCCACCAGCTCAGGTCCCACTAGAACGGCCCGTATCAGCTCTCATTCCAGTTAGGCTGTTCCCTAAAGGTTGTCAAAACCCATTCCCTTCCTGCTCCCAGTTCAGCACACTTTAGATACTATTCATTGTGATAAACACCACAGACATGAAACCACATTCCACATCTTCAACTCATTCCCCAATTAGAGATGGAACAAGGGCCTCATACATGCTAGCACATTCTCTGCCACTGGGCTACACCCTCGGCCCCCAACCCAACTGTTAAGCAGATTGTTTACTCTCTTGAGCCTGTTTCTTCATTAACAAAATGGGAATGATAATGGTTAACTATATCATGGAATCCTTGAAGATAAAGCAGGTTAAAGAGGGGGCTGGAGAGATGGCTCAGCAGTTAAGAGAACTGGCTGCTCTTCCAGAAGACCTGGATTCGATTCCTAGCACCCACATAGTGGCTAACAACCGTCTGTAACTCTAGTTCCAGGGGATTCAACACCCTCTTCTGGCATCTAAGGGACATTGCATGAATGTAGTGCACTTATATACACACAGGGAAAACGTTCTGTGCTGGGTAGCTTTAGTGTCAGCTTGACACTCCTGGGTTGAGGGAGCCTCAATTGAGGAATTTCCTCTATTGGACCGGCCTGTGGCCACGTCTGTAGGGGAATTTTCTTGATTGTTGAGTGATGTGGGAGGGCCCAGCCCACTGTGGGTGGTGCCACTCCTGGGCAGGTGAGCCTGTGTTGTATAAGAAAGCAGGTTGAGCATGGGCCAGGGGAACAAACCAGTAAGCATCGTTCCTCTATGCTCTAGCTCCTGCCTCCAGATTCCTGCCCTGAGTTCCTGCCTTGGGCTCCCTAATGAACTGTGACCTGGGAGATGTAAGCCAAATAAACCCTTTCCTCCCCAAGTTGGCATTGGTCAGAGTATTTTGTCACAGCAATGAAGAAACAAACTAGTACACACTCATACCCATAAAATAAAAATAAATAAAATAAAAAATAAAAATAGAATGGGTTAAAGATGCACATATTGCTTTCTTAAACATAACAAAAGCTATGGCTTTATGCTCAAAGATTTTTTTAATGAAAAAAGAGGGTAGAAAACATGATAAATAAAAAGACATTAAAAACATGTTTAGGGGCTGGAGAGACAGCGCAGCAGTTAAGAACACTGACTGTTTTTGCAAAAGACCCAGGTTCGAATCCCAGCACCCACATGGTAGCTGACAACTGTCAGAAACTCTGATTCCAGGGGATCCGACAGATTCTTCTGTCCTCCATGGGCATTACGTGACATAGGTGCGTTTACCTACATGCAGGCAGGCAATACACACATAGACATAAAATATAAATAAGTTTCCCTGGTTTTCTCTCTCTCTCTCTCTCTCTCTCTCTCTCTCTCTCTCTCTCTCTCTCTCTCCCTCTCCCTCCCTCTCTCTCCCTCAAAATAGTGGCACAACTATTCAAGAAGCTGATGCAGGAGAATGGTAAGTTTAAGAACTGCTTGGTCTACAGAATGAGTTTAAGGTTAGCCCAGGCAACTTAGTGAGATTTTATACAATTTTTTTAAATTAAATAGCTGGAGTATAGCATGTATAAGGCCTTAGATTCAATCCCCAGTATCTCCCCAAAGGGGAGAGTAGCCTAGCCATTAGGGCTATCATATTCTGATAGCTCGAGTTTATTTGGCTGGCCAGAAAGTAAAGTGAAAACATAGAACTCCTTTTGTCTATTAACCATTCAACAAGTATGTATTGAACATTTACTGCATACCAGGGGGAGAGGGCTGGCACAGAGGGAGGGGGCTGGCACAGACATGGAAGGAACACAGCCCTAAGGAGTCTAGTGGGAGACCTGAGCTCAAAAAAGGCCATAGCCTGGATGCTGCCATCAACGTGGCAGTGATGTACCCTACTGGAGGCAAAATAGCAGAGTTAATAAACAACCTCTTGGGTGTTGTGAGGTTTACAACACTGGTAATGGCAGAAGTTACAAAACAGATAAGAGTAAGCATTAACTGGTGTGGAGGATTTATTAGATAATAAGCGAAGTTTTAAATAAATACAAAAACCCGTCTCCTACCAGGCCATTTAGTCATTCAACAAATGCAGCATAGCAACTTCCAAACTCGATACTGAAGATGGATGAGTCAGCCACTGTCCTCACCCTCAAAGATGATAATATATTACAGTTTAGAGATGGGGTTTTATTTCCAAAGATTTTTACATATAGGAGTACATTTGATCCTCCTGACAGAACATAGAGACAGAACTGAAAGTTACCCCTGTGAGCAAGTACCAGAACTTGGCTTCTACCCAGGGCTAAATAAGCAGAGACAGTCAGGCTCATAACGAGGATCCCTCCTCCCCAGAAGGCCTATCACTCATAACCCACAGCCCCTAACTGAAATCTGGCTGGGGAAGACACTTGGCACTCATCTGAACTCAGGATCTAAAGGGCTCAGCAGCTCCTTTCTGCACCCAAATCCCCACCACCATTAAGACAGGCTTTACCTCCCCCAGGGAGAGACTGCTCTAACTTCCAGCTTCTAGTTCATCTTAGGCAAAAGAGTTACCAGAGTGTTCTTCCAAGTTCCTAAGACCAGAGTCACATTACATTCAAGTGGTGTAAAGGAAAGGAAATAAAATTGGGCTCAAGAAAGGTCAGTACATATTGGCGTTCTGTGCCTGGACCATCTCTCCCCATCTGGAGGAAACAAAGGTTGCAAAAATGAAAAAAAGCACTGCAGGAACGAAACAGAGGAAGTCGAAGGCTGTGAAGGCAAGGGGACAGCTGATTGGGAGTCCTGAGGGATGAATAGGAGTTTTCAGGAAAATAAGAAGAAATAGCATGGAAACCTTCCTTGCGCCTGTGTCCAATACTTTTTGCACAGGATTTAGCAGTCTGAAAAGACCGTCTCCTTCACTGTTTCCCTAACTAAAAGTTAAGACTCAAGAGCTAATGCTAATGCAAGTCTTAACAATTCAGTATCACCAATATCTGGCACAGAGCCTGGCACAGGCTTAGTATAATGATCAGGGTAGGAATTAGTACTTGGAGCCAACTCTAAATCACCAGATTAGAGATAAACTGCTTTCCTTTATTAAAGAACAGGAAAATTAAAGGCAAAATATGTCAGCTATGCCAAAAATCACCTTTTAAAATTTTATTTTATTTTTATTTTATGTGTATAAGTGTTTGCCTCTGTACATGCAAATGCATCACATGCATGGAATGTCTTCAAAGGACAGAAGAGGGCATCAGATCGCCTTGAACTGGATTTATGGACAGTTGTTAGCCACCATGTGGGTGCTAGAAACCAAACCCATGTTAGTCCTCTGCAAGAACAGTAGTGCTCTTAACCACTGAGCCACCTCTCCAGCCCCCAAACTCACCTTTTTTTTTGAAAAAAAAAAAGACAAGATCTTTCTATATGGGCCAAACCTAGCCTGTAATTCTTGATCCTCCTGCCTCACCTCCCAAGTGCTAAGATTACAGGATGTGCCGCCACACCCAGTTCCAAACTCCCGTTTAAAAAGTGCATTTTTGCTGGACATGCCTTTAATCCCAGCACTTGAGAGGCAGAGATAGGTAGATCTCTGTGAGATCGAGGTCAGCCTGGTCTACATAGCAAGTTCCAGGTCAGCTGGGGCTACAGGGAGACCCTGTCTCAAAAATACCAAAATAAAAGCACATTTCAAGAGAACACACTTTTTAAGCTATGGTGAAGTGTGAAATGATGGTGGCATTTTCCCATCTAGAACCCCAAAGCAATGTTCTACCACAATTAACAAGTAGCCCTGGTTGCTCATTCTAGAAAGTAAACATTTAGCCGAAAGCCACAGAGAAATGGCAGCCATCTCCTCAAACAGTAGCCAGTAGCAGAGCATCTGGAGGGAAGCCAGTTCACCACCACCGAAAGAAGTTGAGCCAGGAAGGATGGGCAGGGGTGGAGCTGGCAGTGGATAGGGTCAGTTAAATAGGGTAAGGGTTGTAAGGATTGGCCTGGAAATTCCTCAAATAATGTCTATGTCTGATCAACCTCAGTATCCCTGATGCTTGGCGGTTCCTGACACTGTAGGACAACTTGTACTATTGTTCTACAAGTTGCATTCCTACAGGAGTACCTGCAAATTGAGTCTCAAACTGAGGCCACAGTTCAGTGAAGCCTGGTGTCCTCTCTGACTCCCCATGGAAGAAGGGGCACCTTTATTTAGTTGTTACATCCAAAGAAGACACCTTTTAAACATGGGTCCACTCGGGCACTGCTACCTTCTTTAATAGCTATGACAAGAAGAGGTGATTTTTGTTGAAGATTCCACCAGAAAGAGTAGCTTTTTCCATTGGTTCACCTAGAGGAGGCCCCCTTTTGGCCCCTTCTACCCATAGGGGACACCTATTTGCCACATACGATAGTGGCTCCAAACAGGAATTCAATCAATATTTTCTGGAACAGAGGGATTCCTCTCCTTCACTCTCTGGACCCCCTTCCCTCCCAACCCTCCCCACCTTATTCCCCATGTGTCTCAGATCATCTGGAAGCCACAGTCACACAATAGAAAACTCCTCTGCACACCAAGGAGATTTGTTTTCTAAATCTACTGCTTTCATTAACTTGGAGTTATAGGGGAAAGATTTCCCTGGGTTTTTTCACAATGAGAAGTGAACTTATGTAACCTGTTATTCCAAGAGGTAATCCAGGCTGGAAGTTGGAATACAACAAGATTTCACTATCCATAACCCTCAAGAAATGGCTTTCCTGGGAGCTGCACTGTTCTCACATCAGGAATGAACCTTGTCTGTAATTTGTATCACTCCGAGTGGAGCCATTCCTTAAAACCTACTTCTTAGCCTTTTTAAATGGATTCTTCTTCCTTTTAAAACTTAATGTTCTTGCTGGAGAAATTTTAAAAATTTTTAACTAAGAAAAGCACAAAAATTATACATATGAATGACATATCATGCAATATTTTAATATTTGTGTATATTGTGTAATTCTTATATTCAAGATTGGGCCTCAAATCTCTTGAAAGATTCATTTCCTTTTGGTGAAAACTTTCACTATATTCTCCTTTATGCCTTGTTCCTCCTTGGGCTCTGGGGTTGCTTGAGAAGCAAACTGTAGCAGTTCTTCTCTCTGACCACAGCTGGGGTGAGCATTCTAAAAATGTCTCCCTTAATTTTCCCCTTCCCCCTGCCCCCTTCATTCCAGTATTTCTCAGCGGCTGCTGACAGAGTCAATTCAGGACCCCAAAATAGCTACAGGGGAGGTTTTGCACTGGAAGCTCAAACACAAGGCCGCCAACATCGGAGATGCCGTTGGACTAGTCTTCCTTTCTCTGGATGGTTGTTGGCCTAGATCCATCTTCTAAAAGTATTTCTGTTGGATGCATGAAAGAAAAAGCAGATATTTTGTCTTCTAAATTGTATTTATTGAGCAGGGTGTGGTAGTGCATGTCTGTGATCCCAGCAGGTGGAGGCAAAAGAATCAATTCAAGGTCATCTTCAGCTACGTAGCAAGCTCAAGGCTAGCCTGTGCTATAAGAGACACGCTCAAAAAAATTGCATTTGTTGAAGTATATATGGGTTAAAACACTCAGCACATTTATACAGTCGCTGTATTATGCTACTATGGCAATAACCTGCATGCCTGGTATGGAGTGCCACATCGAGAAATGTAGGGAAGCATGAAGTCAGCCCTGTATATCAATTCAGAAGCAACCGTTCAGCTCCTATTTGTAATTTCTGGCATAGGCTCATTTGGAGAACTAAATTACGAAGTGAGAGTTTCTTTCCTCTTTCCTGGTATTCCAAAAATATGTCTCAAGTGGAATCTTTATATTGTGTTGAAAAAAAAAATTGAAGAGCTGGAGTGGTTAAGAGCACTGACTGCTCTTGCAGAGGACCCAACATGGGTTCCTGGCACCCACATGGCATCTAACAGCTGTCCATAACTTCAGTTCCAGGAAATCCTCTTCTGGCCTCCCCAGGCATTACATGCATGGGTATACATACACATTCAGGCAAAACAGTCATCCATATAAAATAAACAAATAAAATTTAAAAAAGAAAAGTTGACTGGAAGTAGAGACCCAGCCCGGTGTCATCATATGTGACCCTATGTGGCTATGACAAAATGAGAGAAAAATACTGTCCACATTTAAAATGTTAGTGCGTTTGATGACACAAAAGATCTTTAACTTTAGTGTAAAATATATTCTTTTTACTGATAAATTACTTTAATTTTTCTAATTTTCATTGTTCTCATAAAATAAAGTATATTATTTAACTTTATAAGTATTGCTGTTTGCTATTAATTCATAACATGAGACCATTTTGTCACTTATTTTATTCTAAGCCTCCATTATAACTTATACCCACTATCCACAAATATAATTTATAAAATATTATATGCTCAAACACTGGGTATGTAGCTCAATGGTAGCATCTACCATGCACAAAGTTCTCCCTAGAACTGCAAAGAAGAAAGAGGAAGAAGAGGAGAAGGGGGAGGAGGAAGAGAAGGAAGAGGAGGAAGAGGAGAGGAGAGAAGTAAGAAGAGAGAAGGAGGAAGAAGAGGAAGGGAGGAGAGGGAGGAAGACCTATAACACAAGTCTTCATCCCAGCTACACAGTATAACCTCAAAAATCCTGGCAATAGGGAAGCTATGTCCTCAATTTTAGCTTTTAAAATCTCTTCAAGGTGATTTGGATTCATATTTAGGGTCATTATAATTCTGTGGCTAAAACAAAAAAAAATTAGTGCAGTCAAACAAGCATTACAAGTATTGTGAAGGATTCTTCCCAGGAAGATAACTGAATTGCCTGGTGGTCTGAGCATCTTGCAGACACTGCCAAGGTATGCCCATGATCTTGGCTATAAGGTTGCTTGGCTATAAGCTGAGGACTTACTCATCTACACCAGCAGTAGTGAGAGTTAGTCTTGTTGGACCCTCAAGCACACTGCTCCAGTACTTCAATGAAACAACCATGAGAAAAAGTTCTTCACCCATTAGCTGGGTGGATTCTGTAAAACTGGTGAGCCAAGCCAGGAGCCATGCCCTCACACCCCTGAGGAACCAGAACAGACCAACAAGACACCTGCTAGGCTGCTGGACCCAAATCCACCCTCTGCTGCTTTGTTAAATCTCCTTCTTGGTATCCCAGCCTGGCAAGATTCAAGGTCAGCCAGCATCACATACCTCTGTGACAATAAACATCCCAAGGTTGCCAGCGCTCTCAGTGGAGCCTCAGCTTCAGCTCCAAAGGATGTTTTCCCCCTTAGTTGACGGTGAGGCAGTGAACAGACGCCAGTGGGGGAGAATGAAGGGAGAAGTCAAAGGAAAGGAAAATCCTTGGGTTGGGAGAGATGAGCTGACAACCTCAAAAGCTAGATAAGCTCCTCCATAGGCACAGGGGCATTCTCCACATATTTTAAAGGGAAGAATGGCTGCAATTCTAAGCTGTTTAGGAAACATTTTTATTATAATGTGGACTTCACAGTATCCCCATCTAGGGGTTTCAAAAGGTTTTATGGCAGCCAGGCATGGAGCAAGCTACATGCTTATAATCCAAGCACTCAGGTGGCAGAGGCAAGAGGATTGACAGTTTTAGGCCAGCCTAGGTTATACAGTGAGACTATTTCAAAACCAAATAAATAAACAAAAGGCTTCAAAGAATTATATCTTTTTAGATGGTATCTGATGATCATATTCATGACTGTGGCATATGCACCAGGTATTTTATGTACATTATTTGGACTCTCACAATAATCCTTTGAACTGGGTACTATGAACACCATTTTATGGATAAGGAACTGTGGCTAAGACACATCAATCAGCTAAGATAATTATAATAGCTGTATACTATTCTAGGGATTCTATCAGAGACCTAGTAAAATTTATATAACCACTCTACTGTTAGTGAATGGTTAGGTTACTGTCATTTTCAAGTTAATATAAAAAATGAAAGATGTGGCAAGAACCCTTGCATATTTCTTGCCACAATAT
Source organism: Nannospalax galili (assembly GCF_000622305.1). NCBI lineage: Eukaryota > Metazoa > Chordata > Mammalia > Rodentia > Spalacidae > Nannospalax > Nannospalax galili. The sequence continues at coordinate 1,286,358 of NW_008357686.1, forward strand.
CTGATCTTTCTTTAGCATAAAATCCTGAAGTGGAATTGCTAGGTCAAATCCATCATAAATAACAAGACCTGTCTTGCTAACAGCGCTGGGGTACTATGTTGTACAAGGGAAGGGAGCCTCATGAGTATGTTAATGTAAGAGACCTCAGTCACCTCAGAGCCTCCTACTTTGGGAAAATAATTTGTTTGGTATTTTGCTAATGCTGGGGAATGAGACTATTGCCAGGCAGATAATTGCACAGCTCTCAGAAGCAAATGAATCCACTCAAAGTAAAAACAGCTGATAAATCTTAAAAATTCATCTCTCCTTTTGTGTCCATTATCAAAGGGGAAAACCACTTTTATATAGGCTCAGGGTGTAGTTCCATAGTAGAGAACATCCTTAACATGAACTAGGCCCTAGGTTCAATTTCCCCATGCCACAAAATAGAAGAAAACACTTTTTCCTAGTCTTCATAGAGGACTTGCAGAACATTCTGAAGAATCTATGCTATTTAGAAAGAAAATAATAATAAAGATACAGTCAGGCCTCAAACATCCACACTCACAGAAAAGCAGCAGCAGGAATAATAGGTTTAGGTTTGGAGTGCTGGGGATGCACACCGGCAGGTAGACTCTTGTTTTCTTTCTTTTTTGCCTCATAGAGTCCCTACTGGTGTGGCCTTCTTAGAGTAGGAATAGGGATGGGGGGGTCAGGACCTGGCTCTTCCAGGCAACCTCAACCTCATCTGCCCCAAGGCAATGAAAGCTGAGCATAGACCAAAACAATCCGCGTGTAATATTACAGCTTCATTTTAACTATACATTTCTTTTTAGCCATCCCAACACCCTCCAGCTCTAACTCTGTGACCAATAAACAGGATGTGAGGGCTCCCCATCCCACCCCTGCTGCTGCTGGACTGTTCTTTCTATGATAATGTGCCTTACCTCTCCTAAATCCCTCCAGTCCTTCCTCCCTTGCACCAGCTCAATCAAACATCCCTAGCTTTCAAAAGGCACTTCCTGAACTAGGAATTCCCCCTTCCTTCTTCCCAAGCTCAGTAATCCACACTGTCCTTCAGAACTCAGACATCACATCCTCCAAGAAGCTTCTCCCTGCCTCTGCACTCAGTCAAGGGTACTTCCTCTTCCTTTCCCAGAGCCCCCACCAATCTCCACAGCAGTGGGTCTCGACATTCTTCCCACTGAGCTGTTAATTCTAGTTAATCTCCATGTACCCAGAATCCATCACGGGGCAGGCCTGGACCAGAAAGGAGGAAGGAAGGAACTCATCCTGACAGCTACAATGCCTAGTAAATGCCATTAGGTGCCAAACACTGATTTAGGAGCTGGAAAAAATTGCAGTGAAAACCTAAATATCCCTACCCTCAGAGAACTTACATTTTCTTGAGGACCTTACAAATCCCAGAGTGGGAAGGGGTAGGGTGGGAGGAAAGGAGGGAGAACTGTTTGAATGTACAAACCTGCCAAGTTAAAGGGCTGATACCCAGTTGTCTGCATGAACAGCCCCACCCCTGTCATATGCAAGCCTGCTGCAAGCTCCTTGTACAAATACACCTCCTGTTCATGGCGTTATCAAAGTAGTCTTGCCTACTACACGATACGAGTGCACTTACATACATGCAGGAAAATACTCATACACATAAAAATAATAAATAAAATATTTTTGAAAAAACAAAGTAGCTTCAAAAATACTGCCATCCTGTGTGCTCTGTTATTTGCAGCAAAGAGATAGAACTGAAGGACATTATCTTTAGTGAAATAAGCCAGACACAGAAAGACAAATGCATGTTCTCACTCATATGTGGAAGCTAAAGGGGAAAAAAGTTGCGCTGAATGTGGAGTAGTGATTAGCAGAGGCTGGGAATGATGGGGGAGGGAAGGGGCTTACGGGAAGCTGGATAATATGCACCAAAACACGGTTAGCTAGAAGGAATACATTTTAATATTCTTTAGTACTGTGGGGTGACTATAGCTCACAATAACCCTTTATATATTTTATAAATATCTAGGAGAGAAACTCTTGAAGCCTTCAAACATAAACTAAGGTAAAGAGATGGGGAAATCTCTTGATTTGATCAGTACACACTGTATGCATGTATTGGACTATCACATTGCACCCTATACATATGTACAATTACTATGTGCTAATAAATTTTTTAAATGGTTAAAGAGATGAAAATGTTAATTACACTGATTTGATCATTATAGATTGTACTTATATCCTGAATTATCACACTTTATCCAATAAATTTATAAAATTAAAAGGCCAGCAAGATGTCTCCATGGATAAAAGTGCTTGCCCTGTAAGCCTGACAACTTGAATTTAATTTCCAGAAACCAGGTGGTGGAAGGAGAGAACCAACTCCCAAAAGTTGTCCTCTCACCTCCACAAGTTCACAGTGACCCTCATGTGCGTGTGTGTGCACGCACGCGCGCACACACACACACAATAGTAATAAATAAAATCGAAGTTATAAACAATAATTATGGGCCAGGATATAGTTTAGTTTTAGACTACTTGTCTAGTGTGCATGAGGCCCTAGATTCAATCACCACCTCCACTAAACTAATTAAAACTTAAGACTGGGGAGATAGTTCAGTAGGGAGCTCCAGGCCAGTAAGAGACCTTTTTTCAAAAACAAAACAAAACAAAATTTAAAAACAAGGTGGACGATGACAATGACTAAGGAACAGGAACAACACCCAAGACTAACCTCTGGCCTCAGCATACCCGAGGACCTGCACATACATTCAGAGAGAGAGAGAGAGAGAGAGAGAGAGAGAGAGAGAGAGAGAGAATAATCTGAGTGAAATTATGAAAAGATTGAATCTTTGCTTGAACCAGGAATGCTAAGCCTGTCATTCTCAACTAGATGTAGAAGACTCCATGATGACTTTACGGACCCACCAAGCATGGTCTATCTACTGAATAACCAATTGTTCTTAATATGTTTGAACCTAAGTTTCACATGATTAGAACTCCAAGATCATGTGAAAATTGCTGATAGCATTCTAGCATGTTTTAGTTTTGATTTTTTTTAGTACTGGGGAGTCTGAAAGTCCTAATTCCATCCTTGGACCCAAAATCAGACTGAATGAAAGAATTCTCTGGAGTGAGAACTGAGGTCTTGGTTCTGGTTGTTAGCTGTCTTCAACTTGAAGAAGACTTGGGCCAGGCATGGTGGTACATGCCTTTAATCCCAGCACTCAGAAGGCAGAGGCAAAGGCAAGCAGATCTTTATGAGTTCCAGGCCAGCCTGGTCTATGTAGCAAGTTTCAAGCCTTCCAGGGCTACAGCCCAGTCTCTAAAAAGCGGAGGAGGGAAGGGCGAACTGACATGGTGAGACCTGAAGATGGTGTCTGCCTCTGCAGACTGGGAGTGATCTGAGGGGAAAGACTCAGTCATATTTACCTGTAGATCTCTAAAATCTAGCACAACTTTGGGCCTCTTAGCAACATACTCAGTTCCAAAGGCCAAAAATGTCTAAAGTATTTGGGAGCTCTTATCTAATCCTTAAAAGATTTTAGGGTTACCTCTTCAGAGAAGGGAATGTTAAAGTATCAAAAAGCCCCATAATAAAAAAAGAAAAAAAAGAAGAGTACATGAAGTTATCAGAAAAAAAGTGATGGGGAGATATGGGAGGAGTTGGAGGGGAGGGAGTGGGCACGGATTTGATCAAAACACCTTATATGCATGTATGAAATTCTCAATAAATTATTATTTTAAAAATCTAGCACAACAGTGAGGAAGGACTGGGACAAAGGTGTGCCTATTCTTCAAAGCTAGAAAATAATGATCTGAGGAAAAGATGATTTGAAGCCTCTGAAAGGGTACCAAGCAGCAAAGCCAGTGAGCCTGTTAAGCTACTTAGGCACAGAAGGATAAGAAATCCATACCTTGGAAACATGTATGCTAAACACATTTCTGGCAATAATTTTACTTTCTTGTTCCCCTTGGTTTTTAATAAAAGTGCCTTTTGAGATGCCAACTGGCCTGTACGTAGTAACAGAAAACAGTCAAGATGGAGGTGGCGGCATAGTGTCCACAACTGAATTGCAATCTACAAGGGTAAAGAGCCAGTAGAGCAGGACCAGGAATGAAAGACCCCAATAGAACGGTGACTTTCAGAGGTTCATGTGTTGCTGCCTAACTACCCTTCCCCAGCTGAAGATTCTTTTTCCAAAGCCAATTTCACTTAAATCTCAAAAGAGATTCTGGTTTAACAAGGGAATCTATTGCTTCACACCTAATCTCTGGACCATGCAGGATTGACTATCCTTCCTCTCCAGCCCCAGTTTGCCTCCCAATCCCAACTACAGAAACTATGGGGGAGTAGGGACTATTCTTTAAAGCATCCCTCAGTGACTAAAGGAAGCAGGAGTCATTTCTTATCCTGGACAATTCTAGCTAAAGAAAGTACGAGAGCAGTGGCTCTCAATGTACAACTGACTTTGAACTTAGCATCACTGCAGAGGGCAGAACACTGGTCTGTATTGTCAGAAGCCCCTTCTAGATCAAGGACTTCTGTCACTGACCTGCTGTGTGACCTGGTCAGTGCCACATTCCTAAACTGACAGATTGAATACATGATTAGGTCACAAACAATGGGAATACAAAAGAGAGGGAGGAGAAGAAAAAGTCTAGTAAGAAGTTACTTTGAGTTCAACATACAAGTGATCTTTGAGCCCTTTCAAAAAGATAATATTTTATTTGAAGGTTTCTGTTCTTTTTATTTGGAATTACACATGGAGAGGTACTAAAATCCTCTCAGCACTCAGGGTTACTAAAGGTCTTGATCCAGTTAGGTGACTTTGGACAGGTCCTTTCCCCTTTCTGGGCCTTGGTTGTCAGATGCCACAAGGCTCACAATGGTTAATGACTGCATTTTTGGTGTAAATAGACTCCAGCCAATCAGAGAGGCATGGACAAAGACACGTGATACAAAGGCTCCACTCTTTTCCTGAAACCTAATCACCTTCATAAGGATGAAAGGTGAGTACAAGAGCCATGACTTGAGTCTTCTATTACTGTATTAGTCCAACATCCCGACGCTTTTGTCACATTAGCTGTTTGTGTGTCTACAAAGGAGAAAATTAAATTACTTGTTTTCTAAAGCAGAGGAAATTCTAGTGGACATTTTGGTATTCAAATTTCTAAGGAAGATGTTTTCAGCACATGGAAATACCATGAAGCAGACAAAGAATTTCATGGTATTTAAAAAGAAAATGAGAAGCAAAAGGAAAAAAAGAAAATGGGTTTGTCTCTCCCCTCAGCCCCTTCTGTCAACCCACTGTTGCAAGAGCCTCTGGGGATAACAGGCAGGACAGAGATGGAATCATCCCTGGCCAACTATCTCTCTCAAGTCTCCAAAGCCCCCTCCCTGCCCCCTGCTCCATCAACTCCAGAGGCCATATCTGATCCTCCTTAGCAAGAACAGTGCCACTCAGGGTGTGATACCTCATTTAGTGGCAAACTGGCCACGGTCAAGAGGTGCTGTTTTGATATCTTTGTCCCATTCAAAGTTATAACACACCAGGAGTATTTAAACCAAAACAAACTAGCTGTCCTTTCTGACTTAGAGTCAGAATTGCCACAAAGTTGGAAAACCAAGAAGCAGGAGTACATAAACAAGAGGGCGTTTCCACCATGGACCCCACTTGTCTGTATTCAAGCCAAAATAATTGTGAAGACGTAACAGAACATCTTTCCCACAGAAAATCCAAGGGCTATTGTCAAACAATAGCTCTCCAGTTTTAATAACATTCTTAAAGGAGCTGGTGAGATGGTAGAAGCACCTGCCACTGAGCCTGATGACCTGAGTTCAATCCCCAGGACTCACATGGTAGAAGGAGAGAACTGACTCCTGAAAGTCGTCTTCTGACCTATACACACACGCACACACACACACACACACACACACACACACACACACACACACAGAGAGAGAGAGAGAGAGAGAGAGAGAGAGAGAGAGAGAGAGAGGCATAATTTTTAATGTAATAAAAATAAACATTCCTAGAGCTATATAGTGTTTTAGTAACTTCCTAGACCTCAAAGGAGATATTATGCCCCTAGGCTGATGGCCTGATTGCTTTTGTAATTATCATCTAAGCACCTACCAACATTAAAAAGATCTCCGAGGGAGGAATAGGAAAGCTCGGGTTGGCTCAGCATATGGCAGCAGGCATGAGGCTATTTCCCACTGGCTTTTACTATACTAATTTTGAGAAGAAGAGCACAGAGTACAGATCACAGATGCAACAAGACAGGTCATATTCAAAGCCAGATGTGGTGGGGAGTTGACACTCAATTTAGAAACAGGGCCATGCCTGGGGTGTAGCAACTGCCACAGATCCACCAGGGAGACCTGGTACAGACTCAAATGGGCCTGCTCCCCTGCCACCTTCATCCCCACCCCATGCCAGTACAGGAGGTTCAAGTTACCAAAGAACAGCCCTTGGGGTGGTGTCGCCAGGCAGCCAGGCCAACCCAATTACACCTCTCTAACCTTGAAGATGGTAGTAGCTTGAGCCGGTATAGTGTAAAGAAGCACTTAGACTCCTTTAGCATCTGCATTTTCCTCTTCTATCTCTCCTCTGTCCTCTCCACTCCCTGCTGCTTCCTGGAGCCCCGCCCAGCCTGCATGCTGTGGGCCAGTATGACTTGCCGCTGTGAAGCCCTTTAGTGGCAGCCAAGTTGTCCCAGTAGGGGAGGCTACAAGCTGCTGGTCTATCAGCTGTCATTCACTCGGCCATGTCATTTCCAAAACCTGCCTCTTTCCTTCCCAGATTTCTCTTGCCTCCATGGTTGGAAGAATATGAGGGGGAAGTTCAGCCAAATAGACAATATGTGGGGTAAAATGCTAACTGGAAGTGTCCCCCTCCCCAAGCAAAATAATCAGTAAAAATTGTTGGGGCTGCTAGGAGAAAATGGTACTGGGAATTTAAAAAGGGCAAGACCTGGCAATGTCTGTCTGTTTATGGTCAAAATCTAATATTCAGCCAGCCGGACACCTTGCTGAAGCTTATGCCTCAGCAACAAGGGGGGGTGACAGATGGTATTCTGGTTATACTCTCCAGGTCTTTGCACTTGGCACCTACCCTGACCATTGCAGAGAGGGTCTACAGCTACTGAAAAGTGCAATGGGAACCTCAAAAGGTGTCTAGGGCAGGAATATAGAGAAACAGATCTTTGGGGGCTTAGGGAAGGTAGCTGTGTTTGGTGTATGCAGCAGTCCCTGGGGGCCCTCAGCACCAAGCAACATGTATGCTCTCAAACACAAGTGGCCACACCGAAGATGAGAGATGGACAGTCTTCCAGCTCTTGCAAACTTCCAAGAGGCCAAATCAATGGCAATTTATCTTTGGAATTGTTCCCTTCCTTTAAAATACAACCATGGGCACAAAACTATCTCTTTCCAACCCAGCAGATCACTACAAAGGGTTAGGCCCCTGGGTGACTTGGTAAAGCCATGGCTACACCCACCTGGTGGAAAGGGCTGGCTGATTGAACAAACAGAAGGGTATAAACTGGAGAAGCAGGGCTTCCTTCCTGTCCTCAACTTACCTGGCTGATTCAGTAGGTGACTTTCTGTATGTAGCCTGTACTCTGCAGGCTGTACAGGGATTTGGAAAAGTATTCCCCATGCTGTCTTATCAAATTTCTCCTAGACTAATCCCAGTAATCAGTGGGACCCCAGGGAAAGAAAAACAATGACCTTAGCCTCTTTGTTAACTGAGAAAGAGGCAGACCCAGGGCCCCACCTTTCCTAGTCCCCTACTTTACAGGGGCTTCTGGTTCTGTCTACATTCCATCTGGCAGTCATCTGTATCTTCCATCCTTCTTTTCTCACAAGACTCAGTTTATTTTTCTCTACCAGTGACCTCTGCCATCTACCTCAGAGGTCGGAGACCTCTATGAAAAGGGGTGCCAGAACCTCTGACTCCTGCTGTTTTGTAAGGGGTGGAGCTAGTAACGCAGAAGGGCTGACCCTGCCAATTCTCTCCCAAGGCAGCAGTCAAAAGTCAGCCAGTAGCCATCTTCTGCCTCCATCTGAAACTTTCTGGCCACACTCCTTCCTCGCTCTCCTAATCTTCTGGAGGCGCCAATTGGCCCTTTTACCTGTCATGTCTCTGCTCGTCTCAGCATTTCCAGCATATTCATTCAACTCCCTTGTTTTGAGGGGAAGTTCCACACTCTAAGGGAGCGCTGCATTTCTACAGAGGGGCTCCTCCCTATTTAAAGTGTTGAGATTCAAAGTAGGAAAAAGCACAGGCTCTCACTAGGCTACACTCTCGTGGGTCCTGGGTCCTTGTGTTCAGCGAGGCTCCCCCCACCCCCAGACATGGCGTTTGTTTCTCAGGTATCTGATCCCTAAAGTGAACACACTTCAGGAAACTGATGACAGTTCCTTTAAATGGTTCTCTTCAGCAAATCTGTGCAGTGGAACTTTAGGGGTTGCAGTCAGAGAAGCCCTGGGCAGTCAGTGTCCCCCTCCCCACCCCCTGCCGGCCACTCCCGGAGCAGCAACGCCGAACATGCGGGGATCGGCGGGCGGGAAGGGCATTGGGAAGCTGCTGGGAATGCGAGCGGCGTCCCCGCCTCAGCGCGAAGTCGCGCAGGTTTCGCGACAGGAGGCCCCGCCTCGCCGGAGACAGGAGGGCAGCTGGGGCGCGCTTTCCCAAGTGGTTGGTCTGTCCCCAAAGACGCCGGCGCGGCCGTTCTGTGCCCGACGCCCCAGTGATGGGGGCACCTGGGTCCTGGAGACGGCGTAGCCATCCCGCACCCTGCAGGTCCCCTTCCCTGTCCAAACTGTCCCGCGGTGGCCCCCTAGGCCGGAGCCCTGGGGACAAGCGGGCCACTCGGGACGGCGCGGGCGGCTGGGCGGGCCGTATCCCTCACCCTTGGAGGAGCAGCCGCTGGGCTCACGGAGCAGGGCTCCAGAGGCGGGGTGCACGCGGGGCCGCTTACCTAGCTCCTCGTCGTCGTCCTCGGGGCCGAGCAGGCGACAGGGAAGGCGGCGGCGGAGACGCGCGGTGCGCCGGTACAGGCTGTCGGTGCGGCGTCCCAGGGCCAGCAGGTGCCCCTCGAGGTCCTCGAGCAGAGCCAGCGAGTGGCCGCAGAGGTCGGCGAGCTGCCGCAGCAGGCTGAGAGCCGCCAGGTGGCTCACGTCGCGGAGCTCGGCCAGCGGTTGCGGCGGGCTGCGAGGACACAGACGCTGGGGCACCACTGTGCGCCTGTAGAACGGCATCCCGGGTGCGAGGGACCAGCCCGGTAGTGCTGGCGAGCGGCGCCCCTAGTTCCCAACAGGCGGTCGCAGTCGGGGTGGAGCAGGCCTGGGGAGCGGGCTGGAGGGATGACGGCTTCACAGCCTGGAGCGCTGACTCCCCTCCAGCTGCATGCTCGCTCGCCGCAGCCACCAGTCCCTCTGACTCGGCTGGCTGGGCTCCTCCTCCTCCTCCTCCTCCGCGCCCTTCTCCTCCTCCTCCCTTGCTCCACTACTTCGGGAGCCCCCCCACCCAAACCCTCTGCTTTTTTTTCTTCATTTGCGGTCAAAGATTCGGAGACTAACGCTTGATCCGGGAGAGGAGGGAAAGGGAAGTAGGAGTAAAAAGAGCGAACTGGAGTGTAAAAGAAGGAAGGTCTGCGTGAGTGCGTGTATGCGCTTGTGTGTGCGTGTGTGTGTGTGTCTGTGTCTGTGTCTGTGTCTGTGTCTGTGTCTGTGTGATGTTCCATACAGGGCATGTGTCCACGTCCTCCTGCGGAGCTCGATGTCCCACACTGATGGTTAAGGTTGTTTTCTGCTTTGTTTTTGAACTTAAACTATTTTCTTTGTAGATACTAAAATTTCAAATGCGCTGGCATCCACGCTAGCGACTCATAGCAGGTATTGTGCATCTAGTTTTCCTTCTAATGTATACTCGGTACCATGCACCAGCTACACCAGGCTGTGAATACAGCCAGTACAGCCAGCTAGGGGCCAGGACTTTGGAAATACAGGGGGAGAGAACCAAGTATTTGATCTGGGGAGCCACACAGTACCCCACTTCTGTAAAGACCATGAATGAATTAAAACAAACCAATTTCATGGAATAATCGATTCCATTAGGATTGAGGGACTCTGCTATTATATGCAAAAAGGGAGCCCAGAGCTGCTTCCTTCTGGCAGGGTTTGGGGGGCCAATGCCAGCTGGGATGGACTCCATCCTGGGCTACAAGAGCTCCTGGGTATCCCAGAAGAGGGAGTTCAGGAGCTGAGAGGTGCCTTCAGTGTTGACAATCCTGATTTCTAGAAGGTAAAATGTGCTCAGAAAACAGAGTTGCCTAAGTGTATATATGTCTGCATGCGCTTGGGAAGTTTCCACTCAGAACTTCTCCGCACACTGAGCTGTGCATTTGAGTCTCTGTTGACCTACTTTGATTTGGGTGTGCTTTGATTTCTTCCTTCTAATTTTCTCATCTTTCACCCTACAGATGCTCAGTTCCTTTCAATCTCTTAGAATCTATGAGCAAAATATTTTGAACAGAATACCTATGTCTGCACTAATGGTTGGGAGTGTGGACTATTCATTGCTTCTGAGAATTAATTGTTCCTTAAAGAGTTCAAGAAAGGTCTACAAGTGGTATATTTAAAACTTGCCTAAAGAGGACTGGAGCAATGGCTCAGTGGTTAAGCGCACTTGCTATTCCTGAAGAGGACCTAGGTTCAGTTCCCACCATCCACATCGAAGCTCACAACTATCTGTAACTCCAGTTTCAGAGGATCTGATGCCCTCTTCTGGCCTCTTTGGGTCACCAGGCATACATATGGTGCATAATATATATATTCAGGCAAAACACTCAAACACATAAAATAAAAACAAATGAATCTTTTTTAAAAAACTTGCTGAAAGAGAATATTTTAAATATTTCAACTACAAAAAATTAGTATGTGACATGATTGAATATTTATTAGCTTTATTTAATTTAATAATTCTGCAACATATAACATAACACCATACCTCATAAATATATGCATAATTATTGTTTGTCAGTTGAAAATAAAAGTACTGTAATCCAGTTACCTTGATCAGTACTTATTTCTTGTTTAGTAAATGAAAACATAATTACTAGAAAAGTCGGGTTCTAATTAAAATGGGAATCAACAAATGGACAAGAGCTAAGTTCTTTTTGAACTGTAAAGTGTCGTTGGAGAATGAGAATCCACAGCTCTTTACTTGGTGAACTTAAACCCCAGCCAAGAGAGTGACTGACAGGAAGTAGGAGACTTGGCTGGACTCTGCAGAGATACTTTCCCCTGACCTATGAGCTGTTTAGACTGATCTCTGCTCCAGAGAAGAAATGAGGTACAAGCAGATTGAAGGAGCCTGTGTGGGCAGAGCTTTGCAGCCTGAGTGCAGCATGCCTGGGCTGGGCCTGGTGGCTAAGCCACCACACACACTACTCTGACTCCTGAAGCTCACAGAGTCTTTCAGAGCTCCATAATAACAAGCTGAGTTTTGGCCCCATGCCCTTCCCCCAGCCTGAGCTGCTCACTCACTGAAGCCTCTTGAATGAGAGAGTCCTGGCTTTCATCAAGGAAACATCAAGGACTTGCAATGGAGCCACCTCAGAGCAGAGCCCCTCCTCCCTTCCTAGAACTACAGCACGTCTGCACACAGATGGAAGAAGGCCAGGGAATATAAGTCTTCACCTTTCTTCTTAGCCTGTCTCTTTCCAGAAAGAGGCGAGACCATGAAAGATGGGCTGCCTTGGGGTTCCAGAAGTGAAACTGGTTAGAGGTTGCCTCAGGGGAAGCGGCACAGGGGTCCTGGATCTGGTCTATGGAGGGATAGTTGGGGTCCTAGAAGTGCCACACTCCATCCAAGCTCACCAGGCAAAAAGTAACCTAAAGTGGAGGGTCCCCCTCATCCTTTGGCAGAGCATTTGGCACAGTGTACCAATGGTAACATGATCATCTCTGTTTATTTGTAATAAGATTGATAATGTTTCTTTGTAATAAGGTTGTATTCCTCTCTCCAATAGCTCCCTGAAGTTAGGAACCACATCTGTCTTGTTCACTTCTGTATGCCCAATGCCAAGCCCAGTATATAGCATGCATTAGGTACTCAGGAAGGCCTGTTGAATGGATGAATAAATGAAGCTAGATTATAGGCAGAGCCAGATCTGAAGAGACTTACTAAAGGATTTAACTTGGCCAAAGGGGCAACAAAGGGTCACTGTAGTTTCTGGAACAGAGCAGTGCCTGACACAGGAAAGAAGCACTTAAAAATTTCATATGGAGTCAATGTGGAGGTCAAGGCCACTGCACCCACCTGTACCCATATTGTGGAAGCCAAGTTACCAATAATTGTTCTGTGAATTAAACAGTTACTTTGATTTTCCTATAAAGTTTGTCACTAACACATTCAGGAGGGGAGGGGGACAAGAAAGGTGTGGGGGGTGAGAAAGGGGATGCCCTTAACCACATCACACCTCAAAGTGCTAGGTACTTCTTACCCACCAGCCAACTCCCAGGCTCCAAGACCTGTAACCATGCTTGGAGATGCAATCTGAGCCTAAATTGGGCTCACCTAAGGAGCTAGATATGGCCTTGACTAGAGCAGACACAGAAAGAGTAGCCAGAGAGGCAAGAGGGAATCAGGAAAGTTGACCACTTACTTTCCTTCCCACTTTCCATCCTGCCTCCCTGGCTTGCTGCAAAGAACCTAGAGTTCATTTCATTTTCAAAAAATGAATTTGAAAGAATGAACAACTGATATAGGATATGGCATTTCTCCTTCCAACTGACAATTTTCACAGATGCAGGGAAAATGTACAAGCAAGCCTCAGATAACCTGCCCAGCTTCCCAGCATAGCCCCTAGGCCTATTTCAGAACAAGAGGGAGAACACTGCTCCAGATGCCACTTCCCAATTACATACAAATAGCAACTTGGTGTGTAAGAAGGGATTCCAGATTTTAAATAATTGTTTGTTTGTTTGCTTATTGTTTTATGCTTTTGTGGGGCAGCAGAGATCAAACCAACACAGCTAGGCAGACACTCTTCCACTGTCCTATATCTCCAGCCTGTTTTAATCTAAGTTTTAAGAATATACGTTCCACTCACATGCCGTTGCCATGATTTCACAAAGATACTTTCATTATGAATGAAAAAAAAAGTATGTAGCCAAGTCATAAAAAATTTGCTTGTCAATCTAAACGCTTAACATTCTATCAACCCCGGGTTCTAAATGTCTGCACAGAGAGAGTTGGCAGATGCTAGGACTCTTTTCTCTAAATGTCATTTAATCTTTTTTATATTAATGCTTGGCTCTATAGTCTAATGTAAGTATGCGCTCTCCTCAGATACAATCTGATGGCCCAAAGAAAGCGAAGTAGCAGCTTCTCAGCCAGATGAGCACCAGTAAGTAATTCAGACACCTATGCAGCCAATGGCCATGCTAATCAATGCTCACAGTAAGAAGAGTGGGAGGCCCAGGAGAGCAGGGCTGTGCTTCTACCCTGGAGGCCACAGAGGCTTCTAGAGTCTGGAGGAGTACAGACCCAGAGTTGGGCCTCCAGGAGTAGACTGGAAACTTACACGACCATCAATCACTTCCTAGGGCAATAAGCATGAGAGCCAAAGACGGCTGAAGATCCTAAAATAAATTCTTTTCAGCCCAGACTCAATGCTTCACAAACACAGGGCAAACCCTTCAAGAATTCCATGAGGAAATAAACCTTTATTTCAAAAATAAACTCTGATGTTACTTGAACTTTGGCCCTGACTCTGAGCCCCAGCTGAAACTGCTAGAAAAGATTTGTGGTCTTTTGAAAGAAACAATGGGAGGTTTTAGCAGAACATGAACAGATTCTTTTTCCATCCTTCATACCCATGTCATATGTAGATCCTCCCTCACTACTAATCCTCCACCCCCACCCAACCATAATTTCTCCCCTCCTTACCTCATCAGGATGACTCTCGAGTTAGGGACAGTCAAATGTTGCATCCAGCAGGTAATTTTATTTTAACATGTTGCCTTTACTCAGGAAAAAAAATCACACCAAGCCATTCCTTGCTTATCCTACTCATGACCTAATGACCACCACCCACCACCCTTCCTCTTCAACCCCCATCCCTCTCCAAAATCCTAAGAGAATAAAAGTCCTAATCCTCTCTCCCCAAGATAGGTTGTGTACGTCACATGATGACATGTCTTCAATGTGTTTGGTAGTAAGGCTGGATTTAGGTAATAACTGTGCCCTTTTCTACAACATTAAGTTGTCTTAGTCTGTTTAGGTTGCTATAACAAAATAGCATAAACTGCGTGGCTTATAAACAACAGAGATTTATTTCTCACAGTTCTGGAGATGGGGAAGTACAAGATTAAGGCACTGGCAGATTCTGCATCTGGTGAGGGCTTGTTTTCTGGCATATCTCTATATGTCCTTACATGGTGGAAAGAGCCAGGGCAGCTACCCAGGGGCCTCTTTAATCAGGGCAGTAATTCCGCTAATGAGAGCAAAGTCCTCATGACATAATCACCTCCCAAAGGTCTCACCTAACCCCATCTTATCCGGGATTGGGTTTCAACTCGGGATTTGGTGCTGGGGGGGGTCGAAGGGGAGCACATTCAGACTATGGCCAGGGTGGTTGTTATATAGACCTTTGTGATTAATTAAGAAGTATCAGGCCTGAATAACGTCTCTATTATCAAGCACCCAAATATGGTTATATGCATGATCACCTTCCCTCAGCCATGGGAGCTAGGCAGCACAGAACTGTGGTAACCGCCAGGTATAGGCTTTGGAGATCCACAGATCAGCTCCCAAACTCCATTGCTGTGTTAGGTAGATTACCTAACTCAGTGCCTCAGTTTCCTTACTCATGAATTAGACAAGGTCAATAATCAGTGTGCATGAGGATGGTTGTAGTGGTTGTCTACAGGTGTCCATTGTGGCTGGTCAGGGCCTAAACCATAGTCTACATATCTTGACTATAATTCCTGTAAGTGGTAGATTTACTTACAGGATTATTCTGAGGATTGTACGAGAAAATCTTCAGAAAGCGCTGAGCACTGTGCTTCCTACATGGGCATTCAAGAAACATTAGCTCCTATTATTAGCAATAGAGATGCTGAATCTGCCAGCACAGTCTCAAGCCTTTGCCTGAAAGTTTCTTTAGTCACAAAGAATTTATTATAATCAGGAATCATATAAATCTCTTTTCTTGCCTAATGACTTTGTAATTTATCAAAGCCTTCTTCATATTCAGGTGTCTCAACTTAATATTTTTTTCCTCGAGGTATACAAACTACTTTTCATTTTTTATATGAGAATGCAGTTTTTCCAGGTTCTTTATTAAGATTTTTCTCAGTTAATAAGGCAGAAATGGAATTTACTAGGTTAAACTGGATTACGAACTCGTGACAATAACCAGTGTTTACGTCTACATTGCCCCACCTTCCAATCATCTCTGCTGTACCCTGAACAAGGGAAATTTTGCTATTGGTTACTTTTTTTTCTTCTAGAAAAAAGAACAAGAATATATATGTGTATTTTTTTTCAAGGTTGCTGTTCTTTTTTTTAACTTTTACAAAAACTTTATTGAGAAGTTCATACATGCATATAAGGTGTTTTGATCAAATCCATGCCCACTCCCTCTCCTCCAACATTCCCCCCTCTGAAGAGGTTACCCTAAAATCTTTAAGGGTTAAATACAAGCTCCCAAATACTTTTGACACCTTTGTCATTTGTAACAGAGTATGTTGTTAACAGGACCAAAGATATTTTGACTTTTAGCAAAGAAACTTGCTACATTTCTTTGGGGTCATTTTACTCTAACTGCCTAGCCAATTCCTACCTCCTATTCTTATCACGCCATCCTCTGAAGGGGTTACCCAAATTGCCAATAGGGAATAGAAACGCAGACCACTCTGGCTTCTTCCATGCTGAACAGGGACACAGGGTGAGGCAATTGCAGTGCCCCTCTACTGGATCTATCTAAAAGACTCCCAAATTGCATAACTCTTAACTGTAGGGAGAAAAGAAATTCCTTGACTGGTGCCTAGGAGATGTGAAGGAGAAGTAAAGGCAAGAGTAATTAGCATTACAAGTTCTAGACAGGGTACTAGAAAAAAGTCAGAACGGGGCAATTTTCAAATGTTCATAAAAGAGTCCATTGGAGTTTCTTGACAAGGGCTTCCAAAAGCATCCCTCTATTGGGATCTTCCTCATTTTTCTTTTGTCTTCCAAGGCTGGACTGGTTGGCTGGGAAGAGTGGCTGGATACTCAGGTGAGGGTCCAGTGACCCTGCTTGGCACTCCTTTAATGAATGAGCACAACCGTCAACAAGCTGTGACTATGTTTAGCTATCAGGCTCAGCCAGAGTCGAGATGATGGTAGTTATTTCATGCAGAAGGGACTGCTGTATACAATCATCTTATTAAAAGGACCTGGAATTTAAAAGGGTTTCGTGCTAGGAGCCACATATGAGGGAGAACATACGTCGTTTGTTTTTCTGAGTCTGTGTTACTTCACTTAGTATAACAGTTTGTAGATCCATCCACTTACCTGCAAATTTCATTATTTCATCTTTCT
>NW_008357686.1:1303044-1306259 GCF_000622305.1 Nannospalax galili
AAACATGGTTGTACAAGTGTCTCTGCAATAGGATGAGTCCTTTGGGTATATGTCAAGGAGTGGTATAACCGGGTCATATGGTAGGTTCACTT
The DNA here is from genome assembly GCF_000622305.1 of Nannospalax galili. Lineage (NCBI taxonomy): Eukaryota > Metazoa > Chordata > Mammalia > Rodentia > Spalacidae > Nannospalax > Nannospalax galili. The sequence goes on from NW_008357686.1 coordinate 1,303,137, forward strand.
TCAGTTTTTTAAGAGTTCTCCACACTGTTTTCCATAGATGCTGCGTGGGTTTGCAATCCCACCAGCAGTGAATGAGTGTTCCTCTTTCTGCACATCCTTGCCAGCATTTGGTATCATTTGTTCTCTTGATCATAGCCAGTCTGACTGGGGTAAGGTGATACCTTCGGGTGGTTTTAACTTGCATTTCCCTAATTACTAATGATCTTGAACACTTTTTGAGATGTTTCTTACCCATCTTTATTTCTTCCTTTGAGAACTCTCTGTTTAAATCTTTAGCCCATCTTTTAATTGGATCATTTAGTTTTTTGATTCTTTGTTTTTTGAGTTCTTTATATATTCTGGATGTTAAACCTCTGTCAGATATGTCGCTGGTGAAGATTTTTTCCCATTCCGTGGGTTTTCTCTTCACTTTTTTTATTGTTTCTTTTGCTGTACAGAAGCGTTTTAGTTTAATGAGGTCCTACTTATGATTGCTGACCTTAATTCCTGAGCAACTTCTATCCGATTTAGAAAATCCTTTCCTACACCTATATCCTGTAAGTAACTGCCAATATTTTCTTCTAATTGTTTCAGGGTTTCCAGTTTCACATTGAGGTCTTTGACCCACTTGGCGTTGACTTTTGTTCAAGGTGAACAAAATTCTTCTACAGGTGGAGACCCAGTTTTGCCAGCGCCATTTGTTGAAGACACTGTCTTTCCTACATTGTGTATTCTTGGCACCTTTGTCAAATATCAGGTGGCTGAAATGTGGTTTTTGTCTTTGAGTCCATTTACATGATTAATGACATTTATTGACTTGCATATATTGAGCCATCCCTGCATCTCTGGGATAAAGCCTACTTGATCATGGTGAATGATCTTTTTGATGTGTGTCTGTATGCGGTTTGCAAGTATTTTATTGAGAATTTTTACATCTATGTTCATTAAGAATATGGGTCTATAGTTTTCTTTATTATTTGTGTCTTTACCCGGTTTGGGTGTTAGAGTGGTGCTGGCTTCATAGAAGGAATTTGGGAGTTCTCTCTCTGTTTCTATCATTTTGAATACTTTAAGTAGTATTAGTTGGAGGTCTTCTTTTACTATCTGGTAGAATTCTGCTGTAAATCCATCTGGGCCTGGGCTTTTTTTAGTTGAGAGGCTTTGTATTACTGTTTCAATTTCCTTATATTTTTTGAGTCTGTTTAAACTGTTGATCTCTTCTTGGTTTAACTTTGGAGGTGCCCATGATTTCAGATATCCATCCATTTCTTTTAGACTTTCAGATTTAGTAGCATACAGGTTTTTTTTATTACAACAGCATTGACATATTCAATAACATTTTCCAGAGCTAAGATGCATCTCTTTCAAAATTGGTTGTAAATTTTAGTTTTACAGTTGAATTAATACAGTTATACAACATTGTACTCAGTATAAACCCTATATGATATAAAATTAAATGAGGTCTTAACTTTTAAAAAATATCCCCATTTCATTATTAAAATATACTGTTTTATACAGAAAAACCCATTTTGTATTTTTAATGCAACTAACACTCAGATGTTCACACATGCATCTCTAATCTCTATATATCTGATTATTGCTAGTTAAACTAAAACTGTTGGTTACTATCTGAGCTCCTTGGCATCTGAGCATGGATGTGAAGTCATCAGGTAAATTTCAATGGTAATGTTTTTCACATCCACCAATTATTAAGGAGCAAATTTTTATGCTTTGAAGAATTTTTTTAATTTAAAAAATATTTATTTTTACACCCACCTTCCAGAGAGCACCCTCCCATAGCCTCCCTCCCCCCACTAGAGCCCTTATACTCCGATATCCCTGATACTGCCTGCTGTGTTGACAGCACCCCCAGTCATTCCCCACTACTTGCCCTTCTGGTGAATCTAGTCAGCCTATCTAGAGGTATTTGTTTTAGGAGGGTCAGCTGTTCCTCATCTAGTGGTAATCAGTTGTCAATAGTCCTTTGGATAAGATTGGGGTCTGCTGTTCATTTTCCCAGTTCTACGCTGGGTTACTATCTGGGAATCCCTTCGGCCACCCTGGCCAACAGCTCAAAAGAAGGTATCGCCTGTCTGGCATTGTTATGTAGCCTTTAGCTATGAATATGGACTCTTAAGAAATTATACTGGCCCCTTTAATCTCTGGTTATACTTTCCTTTTGGGTGTTTAAGGCCATACAGCTGGACGAGATAAACTGATTTATTTTTACTCTTAAGGTCATTTGAGGATCTGTTCCTCAGGGGTCACATGGGCTTGGAAGGAGCCCCTGGCTCCTTTCTTTTACCAGTTCCACCTATGTGAAGATAAGTCAAAGGTCCTGCTCGACCATGGTTGGCTTCACTTAGCAGCATGGAGGAAGTGATTCCTCTGTGTTGACCCTCCTCTTTGTAGACCGGACACTAGTTCAAGTCCATCTGGTGGGGTCTTCTCAGCCTCCATGATCAAGAGGACAGGTGACCCACCACAATTACAGGACATTTTGAGAGATGCTCATAGTCCCCTGGAACTAGTCAACCTAGGAGGACAAGGAGCAAAAACTGTCCTTTATGTCCCTCTGACCAAATTAGTATAGGCTTCAAAGTATGTCTGTTAAACACCCAAGAAGGTTAGTTCCACCAGTCTGGTATTTTTAATTACTGTGTGTCATGTAGATAAATCTTGGGCAAAGACCAGTTGTTCTCAGATAAACCTTACCTAGACATATATTTCTTGATCTGCTATGTATAATTTGTCAGTAGGGTGTAGGAGTAATATGGTTCCCTCTGATTTTCAAAACTCGCTAGATGTTGTTTATCTCTCACATTGTCTCACCTCTCCATCATGGTTTTCCCATTTAAGGTGCCTCCATTTCCCCCCTTTCTCCCTTACTAATACCCTTCTCCTAAGGTCCTACCTCTCTTGAGCTCCTTCTTTCCCTTTATCCCCTAGGTTCCTTGTATACCCCTCCCTCCCCCCTCTCTTAAACTAACCCAATTTTATCCATATCTCCCTTATTAAGGCCTGTTTCCTACTGTTCTTCTCTTTCAGATTCTTTCTTTTCCTTTACCTCCCTGTTTCCTTTCCATTACCCTGGTTTCTGTAGTTATGTCTGTTTGCATACTTATTTATCAGAGTCTTGTTCTA
>NW_008357686.1:1306414-1307898 GCF_000622305.1 Nannospalax galili
GGACACTTAGGTTGCTTCCATCTCTTAGCTATTGTGAAAAGAGCAGCAACAAACATGGATGTACAAGTATCTCTGCGATAGGGTGAGTTCTTTGGGTATACGCCAAGGAGTGGTATAACTGGGTCAAATGGTAGGTTCATTTGTAGTTTTTTTAAGAGTTCTCCACACTGCTTTTCATAAGGGTTGAACAAGTTTGCAGCCCCACCAGCAATGGATGAGTGTTCCACTTTCCCACATCCTCTCCAACATTTGGTATCATTTGTTCCCTTGATCTTAGCCAGTCTGACTTGGGTAAGATGAAATCATAAAGTGGTTTTAATTAGCATTTCCCTAATTATTAGTGATGTTGAACATCTTTTAAGATGCTTAATAGCCATCTTTCCTTCTTCTTTTGAGAACTCTCTGTTCAGCTCCTTAGCCCATCTTTTAACTGGATTGCTTCTTGTCTTGGTTCTGTTTTTTGATTTCTTTATATATTCTGGTTATTAAACCTCTGTTGAATATGTCGCTGGTGAAGCTTTTCTCCCATTCTGTGGGTTTTCTGTTTGCTTCCTTGGTTGTCTCCTTTGACGTACAGAAGCTTTTTAGTTTAATGAGGTCCCACTTGTTAATTCTTGCCCTTGTTTCCTGGGCTATTGATGTCCGGGTTAGAAAGTCCTTTCCTACACCTATGACTTGTAGATTTTTCCCAATGTTTTCTTCTAAGAGTTTTAGTTTCAGAGTTTCAGGCTTTACATTGAGGTCTTTGAGCCATTTGGAATTGACTTTTGTACAGGGTGAAAGACAGGGGTTTAGTTTCATTCTTCTACAAGTGGAGATCCAGTTTTGCCAGTACCATTTTCTGAACATGCTGTCTTTCCTCTAGTTAATGTTCTTGGCCCCGTTGTCAAATATCAGGTGGCTGAAATTGCATTTACTCATATTTGGGTCTTCAGTTTTGTTCCATTGGTCTATGGGTCTATTTTTTTTGCCAGTACCATGTTGTTTTTATGACTCTAGCTCTGTAATACAGCTTGAAATCTGGTATAGTAATCCCCCCGGCATTTCTCTTAGTGCTTGGGGTTGTTTTGTCTATCCGATGTCTTTTGTGCTTCCATGCGAATCTTAGGATAGGTTTTTCCAATTCTGTGAAAAATGTCATGGGGATTTTGATTGGCATTGCATTGAATCTATAAATGGCTTTTGTTAAGATGGTCATTTTCACAATATTAATTCTTCCAATCCATGAGCATGGGAGGTCTTTCTAGCTTCTGATGTCTTCCTCAATATCTTTCTATAAAGATTTAAAATTTTCATTGTAGAGGTTTTAATGTCTTTGGTCAGGTTTATTCTGAGATTTTTTTTTCTTTCTTTTTTTTTTTCCTCTGTTTTAAACCCTGGACATTTTTTATTCGCTAATCATCTCTCAGTTCAACTAGCGCAGAGCTGCACGCGATTTACCTTTTGATGTTCACAGACGAGAACTCTTGAATTTCAAAGAGCCG
>NW_008357686.1:1311670-1313014 GCF_000622305.1 Nannospalax galili
GGAGACCAGGTTCAGTGGCACAGATCTGCTTTATTGCAAGAAAGTACGGGCTTATATAAGGGTAATAGTCCAATCACAGCACAGCATATGGGATCCCTTATTAGCATGCCAGACTAGTATCCTATTACACTCTTGCAGGCCAGATACCCCATTAGAAGCAATGCATTCCAGCATGATAGGTACTTAAGGCAAAAGGCAAAATCAGTCACAAGATTTTCTACAACAGTTGGTCTAGCCTGGGATCCTGGCCCAGGAAAGATGCTGGCCTAGGGCAGCTGGTGGTGGTGCCACCCAGAGATGCAAAGGCAGATGGGGTGGGAAGAGGCCCCAAGGACTCCTGGGGACTCACTGAGGAGCTGTGTTGGTCTGGATGCAAAGGATCAGGAAGAGGAAAGGTCTGCTCCCACGTCCCAGAAAGAGGCTGGTGGGTGGTGCAGGCCCAGGGAAGCGGAAGGAGGTGAGGGCAGGGCCAGGACCAGAAGCAGTGCTCCTGGGGCCCAGAGAAGGCACTATATTGGTCTGGATGAAACAGATCAGGAAGCAGTATTGGCTCCCTAGGTTTCTGGAGCCCCAAGACAAGGAATGGGGTAGGACCCAAACTAGGAGGAGAGACCAGCAAGGGAGATGGGAGGGTGAATGAGGCTAGTGGAGTGCGTATAGATTTTTAAAGTATTCCCTTATAATGGTCTGGATCTTTTGGGTGTCTGATCTTTCATCTCTGCGTTTATTGATTTGGATTTGCTCTTTCTTTCTTTTGGTTAACTGGGCTAAGGTTCCGTCTATCTTGTTAGCTTTTCAAAGAACTAACTCTTAGATTCATTGATTCTTTGTATTGTTTTCTTTGCTTCTATTTCACTAATTTCTGCTCTGAGTTTTGTCATTTCTTCTCTTTTGCTGGGTTTGGGTTTCATTTGTTCTTGCCTTTCCAGTGCCTTGAGTTGCAGTGTTAGGTCATTTATTTGGGCTCTTTCCAATTTTTAATGTAGGCACTTAGAGCTATAAACTTCCCTCTTAGGACTGCTTTTAATGTGTCCCAAAGGTTGTGTTGTGTTGTATTGTCCTTTTCGTTGAATTCCAGGGATTCTTTTATTTCTTTCTTAATTTCTCCTTTGACCCACTCATTGTGTAGAGTGTGTTATTCAATCACCACGAGTTCATGTAGTGACTAGGGCTTCTTCCAGTGTTGCTTTTGAGTTTTATTGCTTTTTGGTCCTATAGAATGCTTGGAATTATTTCAATAGTTTTGTATTTGTTGAGGTTTGTTTTGTGGCCCAGTATGTGGTCCATTTTTGAAAAAGTTCCATGAGGTGCTGAGTAGAAAGTGTATTCTTTGGTGTTTGGGTA
>NW_008357686.1:1313314-1323529 GCF_000622305.1 Nannospalax galili
TATTTTGTCAGATATTAGAATTGCAACCCCTGCTTGTTTCTTAGTGCCATTTGCTTGTAATCATCTTTTACAGCCTTTTACCTTAAGGTAGTGCCTGTCCTTAAAGGCAAGATGGGTTTCTTGCAGGCAGCAAAGAGATGGATTTGTTTCTTAATCCATTTGCTTAGCCTATGTCTTTTGACTGGGGAGTTCAGTCCATTGATATTTAACGTTACTATTGAAAGGTGTGTATTTGATTGCTGTTTGTGTTCTTCTGTAATTTTGTGTTTCCTAAATTATATCTTTGTGTATTTTCTTTTGTTGCCCCTAGGGTATAGTTGTTTCTCTCTCTGCTCTCTGTATTGCTTCAAGTATTCTTTGAAGGGCTGGTTTTATGGACATGTATTCTTTCATGCTATTCATGTCCTGGAAGATTTTTCTTTCCTCCTCAACTATAATAGACATTTTTACTGGATATAGTATTCTGAGCTGGCATCTATTGTCATGTAGAACTGGAAATACCTTGGTCCAGGATCTTCTGGAGCTTTCATAGTTTGCATTGATAAGTCAGCTGTAGTTATCATGGGCTTTCCTTTATATGTATTGTTTTTCTTTTGCTGCTTTCAGCATTCTCTCATTGCTCTGTATATTTAGTGTTTTTACTATGATATGTCATGGGGAGTTTCTTTTCTTATCCTGAGTATTTGGTGTTCTATGTGCTTCCTGTATTGTATGGGGATGTCTTTCCTTGATTTCTGGAAATTCTCTTCTACAATCCTGTTTAAGATCTGGTCAACACCATTAACCTGAAATTCTTCTCCTTTCTCTATTCCTATGATACATAGATTTGGTATGGTGTCCCACATCTTTTGCATATTCCATTCCTGTTTTTAAAAATTTTTCCATACTCTTTGCTTGCGTGGTCCAGTTCTTCAACTTTATCCTCCAGTGTTGATATTCTGTTTTCCATTACATTCATTCTAGAGGTGAGGCTTTCACCTGTTGTTTCAAGTTGGCTTATTGAGTTTTTCATGTCCTTCTTCATTTCTGCCTGAGTTTTCTTCAATGATTCTATCTCTTTTGTGAATTCATTCAGAAGTTTATCCCTATCTTCTTTTAGCTGTTTGACTTGTTTGTTCGTGTATTCTTTAAATTCGTTGAATTCCTTGATCATGTTTATGACTGTTCTTTTAAATTCAGTGTCCTGGGTTATCTCCAGGGGTTCTCCTTGTAGAATTCTTCTACAGGATTGGTGGGGTTCAGTGGGGACATAATGTTTGGGTTTTTCATTTTATTATTCTTTCGTTGTGGTTTTGGCAAGTGAATTTCTTTTGTTGTTTATGATTCTGATATGAGAATTAAGTTGACATATGTTTCTTTTTGTATTATCCGGGTGCCTAGATCCTTCCTTTATTGGTTATGTAAAACTGGTTGGTGCAGGGTTCAGGTTCTCTCACGTTTATTTTGGAGGGAACTGATGGCTTCAGATCAGCTATTCAGGGGTACCCACAGGAGCCCAATTCAGATTCCAGTCAGGTACACTCAGGCTTCCTTCACCATGTGGAGGCAGGATCCAGGCTCTCTCAGCCAGTCCCATGTGTTGTCAACCCTATGCCAGAGGGGTTCAGAACCTGGCACTCTGGTGGTCTGATGAGCTCCGAGCCGCTACCCTGCTGGAGGTCCATACCCTGGTGGAGGTCCGAACCCACCCTCTCAGGCTGTCTGCTAGGATCTCAGACTTAGCCTACCAAAGCCAGATCTGCCCTGGGGCGTTGGGAGGGGCCTCACAAAATTCCAGGTAGGGGGATGGTATGGCACAATTATGGGAAGCTCACCACCACCTGGAGGCAGGATCCAGGGGCTGTCAGGTAGTCCCCTGGCTTCTCAGGCCCTCTGGTAGTTGGAGGCCAGACAGAGGCCAGAACCCAGCACTCTCTGTCGGTCTGCTGAGCTCTGAGCTGCTACCCCGATCGCTATTGGTTACTCTCTTTTTTTTTTTTTTTTTTTTTTTTTTTTTTTTTTTTTGGTCTTTTTGAGACAGGTTCTCCCTGTAGCTGCAGCTGTCCTGGAACTCACTATGTAGACCAGGCTGGCCTCAAACTCACAAAGATCTGCCTGCCTCTGCCTCCCAAGTTCTGGGATTGAAGGCGTGCGCCACCACACCTGGCCGCTATCCCTTATGTTCTAACCGAAACTCATCACCATAGACAATCCATACGAACATTTGCTCACCTTATTAGGAAGTCCAGTTTCTGGAGTACCTGGAGAACACTATCTGAAGTGTTCTCACAGTATCCCAGTTGAAGTCTATATTTACACTAAAAACGGCCATCTCTTCACTATCTGCAAACTGCAAGCTCATTCATTCTAGACAAGAAAATATTGTCCACCACCAAAATGCAGCAGAAGCTTGTTCTATTCCAAAAGGAAATAAATTCACTTTGTCAGTCTATCAAAGCACACTAAACGTTTGCTTTATCCATGATTTGGGATAAGGAAACCTCAGCGTGGGAAGTTTAAGAATCATGGTCGTGAAACACTAGCAAAATCAGCCTTGGAGAATAACATTTTAAAAAATTAGGCCTGGCCTTGTATGCTAGGATGCCTTGGCTGCGTACAACAGAAAAACTAACTTTAAGTCATTTAAGCATTTATTGTCACATAGAACAGGAAATCCAGATAAACGACAGGTGCTAAGCTTGGTCAGACTGGATGCTTGACCATCTAAGAGCCAGATTCTCTCCTCTCTGCTCTCCCATCCTCAGCATGTTGACTTTATCCTCCCAGGCTACATGACATTTTGGAGTTGGAAAAACATGCATCTTTAAAAATCTAGGGATGGGGGTGTCACTTAGTGGAAAAGTGTTGGCCTTAAGTTCCATCCCCAGCACCACAAGAAATACTAAACAACAATAATAATAAAATCTTGAAGAAGAGAATAAGGAAAGTACTCCATCAACCAAGGAATCAAATATTTCTCTCTACTTCTATTGGACAGGCACCCATTTCTGTACTGCTTATCTGCTGCTAGGGAAATGCACTAACATATAAGCAGCACAAACCTGGAGCTAGGTATGAGAGATACCTGTACAAATGTAAGGTGCTGTTAATAGAAGGAAGGACCAATGACTGAATGCAGCATTATTTGTTTTTGATTTTAACAAATTGATTCTTTTTTAAAAAAATATGTATTTTGGTATATGTGTTATGTGTGAGGACATACACAAGCCATGATATGTATATGGAGGTCAGAGGACAATCTTGGGTGTCTGTCCTCACCTTCCACCTTGTTTAAGGCAGGATCACTGATTGTTTGCCACTACACTGTGTATTTCAGGCTAGCAGACCCACAAGCTTCTGAGGGATTCTCCTGTCTCTGCCTCCCGTCTCACTGTAGGAATGCTAGGATCGCAGACCATGTATAATCACATCTGGCTTTTACATGGATTCTGGGAATCTCAAGTCAGGTTATCAGTGAGCCAGTTTTACCTACTCCCCAGCCCTGCAACTAGTCGGCTAAAAAAGAGAAAACTTAGGCCTGCTTTACATATAGTTCTACAGAATATGCAGGTGCCACCAGAAAGTGGCACAGCACTATAGCTCTTCCAGAGAGCTCACTGAAGAATAATAGTGAAAAGGATTTTAATTTATGGTTTTTATTTTATGTGTATGTTGTTTTGTCTGCATGTATTTAAGTGTGCCATGTGCTTGCAATGCCTGTGGAGCCCGGGAGAGGGCATTGGATCCCCTGGAACTGGAGTTACGGATGGGTATTAGTTGACATGTGGATTCTGGGAACCAAACTGGAGTCCTCTGCAAGAGTAGCCAGTGCTCTTAGCTGAACCATTTCTCCAGGTTTGTGAAAGGGATTTTGAACAATGCACGTGGATTTTTGTCTAAAAAGTAAAAATAGCCAGAGGGAAACATCTGTGCAGATTGATGGGCTATGGCTAGTTGTCTGGATGGAAGATCAGAGACTTGGAAAGAACAGAATTTGAAAATTGGTGGCAGTGGGGTCTGGGTAAGAAGCATATAGAACTTACTAAATGGACAAAGGATGTGAACATATGTGTCACATGTGAATGTTCAGTGAAAGGTGACATCAGCTGAGGCAGATTTAATAATCAAGTGGCTAGAGTGATCTGCTCTATGAATATCAGTCAGATTCTTTCTCCGGATACTTCTGTCATTGCCCAGTGAACTCATGAACAGAATGGCCATGGTAGCAGGGACCAGAGTATGAAGTGACTCAGCAACATGGATTTTGACTCACCAAGGCCAACCTGGTTATAGCTACTGCACCATGCCCAACTATTAGCAACACAGACCGCATTAACACCATTTCCCAGGTGCATCTCCCTGGTGCCAGGTTGACTACATTGGATCACTTCCATCATGAAGTGTCATCATGAGTTTTGAAGTTTGTTTGTTTGTTTGTTTAAGACAGAGTCTTGGGGTTGGGGATTTAGCTCAGTGGTAGAGCGCTTGTCTAGCAAGCGCAAGGCCCTGGGTTCGGTCCTGAGCTCCGAATAAAAGAAAAAAAAAAGACAAAATAACAAGACATGGTCTTGTCCTGTAGTCCCAGCTGGCCTTGAACATCTTGTGTAGTCCATGCTGTCCTACAACTTATGATCCTCTTGTCTCAGCCTTTTGAATGCTGAGATCACAGTGCATCCAATGCCTAAATGGGACCAGTGCTCTGTTCTTACTGTAATAGACACATGGGTACAGATCTGCCTTCCTGACCTTCAGTGCTTCTGCTCAGTCTACCATCCATGGAGTTACAGAATGCCTCATCCACCATCACAGCATTCCATGAAGCATTGCTTCTGAGCAAGAAATTCACCTGACAGAACAGAAGTGTGGCAATTGGCATGATCGTAAAACTTAGCGCTCATAACATTTCCCTTTCATTCTAAAGCAGCTGGCTTGATAGAATGCTGTTTTGAAGACTGGAAGTTACAGTGTATTCTAGGTTGCCATACTTTGCAGGGCTGAACAAAAACCTCTAGGATTCTGCATGTACTGTGAATCAGTGTGTGATGTATAGTGCTTTTTTCCCCATAGCCACAGCACACAGGTCCAGAGCACACAGTAGGCATGGGAGTAGCTCCACTAGCTAATATTCCAGGCAAACCACTGGGGAAATCTTTACTTCCCATCTCCTGCACACAATTAAGTTTGCCGTATCTTCTGGAAAAAGTGGCATCTTTTGCATTATATAAGATCTCATTTATCCCTGAAAATACTCATTGTTTTGAATTCAGCTTTGTGTGAAATTAATACAGCTAGTTCAGCTGCATGGTATATCTTTCTCCTACTTTACTTTTAATCTACTGTATATTTAAAGTAAAAATTTATAGATAACATACAATATCAACATTCATTTTTTCCAATACAACTATTTCTGGTGCATTTATTCACATTTAACATCATTGATATGTTTGTATCCGATCTATTATCTTGCTACATTCAATCTGTCCCACTTTCTCTTTGTTCCCCCCCGCCCTGCTCTCTTTCTCCTCCCTTCTCTTAGAATAATTGACTGTTTTTATAATTATTTTACACGCATAAAAGTATGTGTATCTATAGATAGATAGATACACATATAAAACGTGATTTGTGATTTTAACCATTTAAATATATACAATTGTGTCATTATACTTAAGGCTGTGTAAAGTTTGTATGATTGATTGATTGATTGGATTGATTGAAACAGTTTTATAGCCCAGACAGGCTTGGAAATCACTAGATAGCCTAGGCTGGCCTTCAAACTCATGATCCTTCTGCCTCTGTTTCCTGAGTGCTGGGATTACATGTATGTGTGTCACCATATCTGGGTTCTATCTCTATCTGTCTATCATTTATCTATCTATCTATCTATCTATCTATCTATCATCTGTCATCTATTTATCTACCTATCATCATCTATCATCATCAATCATCTATCTTCTATCTATCATCTATCTATCTATCATCTATCTATCTATCATCTATCTATCATCTCCCTCTCTTTGAAATTCCATCCACAATCTATTTCCAAAATGTTTTTGTCACCTAAAACAGGGACTCTGTAACAAATCATTCTCCTTTTCCTCCTTCCCTAAGCCTCAGGGAAATCTGTGTTCACTGTACTCTACTTTTTATATCTATGACTTTTCTAATTCTACACTTTTGTACAAGAGGAATCATACAATATCTGTCATTTTCTGTCTGGCTTATGCCACTAGTATAATTTTCAAATTTATCCATGTTGTAGCAAGTATCATAGCTTCATTTTTGTACTTGCTGAATAATATTGCATTAAATTATATCTCTATCCATCTGTTAATGGATATTTGGATTGTTTCTATGCTTTAGCTATTATACATGATTTTGCAATGAGTGTTGACATACAAGTATCTGTTTAAGTCCATGTTTTCAATTCTTTCAAGTATTTACCTAGGAGTAGAATTGCTAGATCATGTGGTAGCTCTGAGTTTAACCCTTGCTGTGTAGCCAAGGCTGCCCTCAAATGCCTGGGCTCAAAGGAATCTTGCATGTCAGTAGCTGAGGCTACAGGTACATTTCACTACACCCAGCAATTGGTAGTAGTTTTTTGGTAGTGATGGATGCTAGGGATTGAACAAAGACCTTGTAAGTGCTGACCCAGCTTTCAATTCCAATGTTGAACCTTATAAGGTTTTCCACAGCGACTGCATCATCTTGCATTTTCTGTCACTGTAACAAAATACCTGGAGCTGGGTATTTTTGTTTGGCTTACAGTCTTGGAGACTAAAAATCCAAGAAAGAACAGTCTCATTTATTTTCCCTCTGTTGAGGGCCCCCTTGACTGTCTCACAGTGTGATGGCATTACAGTGCAAGCATATGCAAAGGCAGAGATTGCATGGCAAGAAGGGAAGCCAGAGATTTAAGGGACGGGATTCCTCTTCATGTATCAGTTCATCCTTTTGGGAACTAACTCCCCAAGATCAGCATTCATCCCTTCTGAGGGCAGCATCCTGAAAGATATAAGCACACTCCGCTAAGCCCACTTCTGAGAATCTCCACCACGTTGAAGCTCCCAGTACATGAACACTTGGGGGCTGCACTTAAACCCTCTCTAAACCATAGCAAGTGCTTTCCTGTCATCACAGACAGACTTAATGGACAGCACTAATACAGAATAGGAACCATCACCTTCAGCTTTATTGGGGTATGATTAACAAACAGAAAATGAATAAGTATATACAATATGACATTGTTATAATGCTGAACATAGATATTGTGAAATGATCTCCACACATATCCACCACCTCAAATAGTTGTCAATTGTGTGTACTAAAAACATTTAAAACCTAATCTTTCAGCAGATTTCATGAATAAAGCATATTATTATTGGTTATGCTGTACTGATTATGTCACTGTGCTGTGCATTGGGACCCCAGAGCCCATCTATATTAGCTACTTTTCTCATCACTGTAACAAAATACCTAACAGAAGCAACTTCAAGGAGGAAGACTTTCCTTTGGCTCATGGTGTGTGAAGGTACAGTCCATCATGGGGGTGGCGACTGGGACCCCTCACCTTTCAGTGAGGAAAAAGCAGAGAGATCAGGCTGGAAATGGAGCTGGCCTAGAACTCTCAAGCCCTGTCCCTACAGCCATACCTTATGTCTGTTATCTAAGCCCCATGTCCCAAAGGTTCCATGACCTCCCAAATAGTACCATCAACTTGGGACTTAGTGTTCAAATGCATGCACGTACTGGGGACATTTCACATTCAAACTGTTAGGTCATCTATCTTGAGTAGCTGAAGCTTTGTACACTTGCCTTATTTTTCCCCCAGTTTTCAGCCTTGGTAGAGTTTAGATTCCACATAAGAGATTATATAGTATTTTCTTTCTAGCTCTGGCTTATTTCACTTAGCATATCATTCTCCAAGTTCAGCTATGCTATCATAAATGACACCTTTCCTTCTTTTTAAGGATAAATACTATTCTCCTGCATTTATATGTATATAACTCATTTTATGTATCCATTCATCTGTCCATGAGCACTTAGATTGGTCCTATACCTTTATTATGAATAATGCTGCAATGGGCCTAGGAGGGCAGATACCTCTTTGAGATAGTGATTTTACTTCCTTTGGATAGATATCCAGAAGCAGGATTGTTGATTCATAAAGTAGTCCTATTTTTATTTTTATCAAGGCACTGTTATGGTGTCTTCCATAAAGGCACTATACAATAATCTATTATTTTTTATGAGTTGTAGTCTCATGTAGCTCAGGCTGGCCCCAAACTCACTATGAAGCTAAGGCTGTCCTTAACTCCTGACCTTCCTGCCCCCCACCTCCCTAGTGTTGGGACTATAGTTGTGCACCACCATGCCTGGCTCAGTAGTCTTTTCATGTAAAGAACTAAAGTAAATACTAAGTAATTTAGGCTTTGTAGGCTAGACAGTCTGTTGCAACTATTCAGCTCTGCCATTATAGGGTGAGTGATACCATTGGTAATACATTCAGGAGTGAGTATGAATATGTTCGGATAAATTTTTTTATGCACAGTAAAACATGTACTTCACAAAATATTATTATTACTGCAATTTTTCCAACCACTTAATAATGTACAAACCATTCTTATTTCATAAACTGTAGAGAAACCAATACCAGGATAGACTGGGTCTGTAGACCACAGTTTGCATATGCTCTCTGAAAATAAAACGCAATAAAGATCATTAAAGCTGTAGCTACCTGCCATTACGTGGCCAAACCTCCTTAATATGATGCTGAGAAAAGCAACCAGTGCTAGTTTCCTATAGCTGGAAAGAACAAATGATCACAAACTAAGCATTTGACACAAATTTATTATTGCTATATTTTGTGCTTTGGTTTGTTTTGGGGGATAGGTTCAAGTTAGCTTTAAAGTCCTTATGTAGCTGAGGCTGGCCTTGAATTTGTGATCCTCTTGCCTCCATCTCCCAAGTTCTGGGGTTACAGGCATAAGCCATGCCTGGCTAAAATGTATTATTTTACAGCTCTGGAGATCAGAAGTCCAAAATGAGCCTCACGAGACTGAAGCCAAGGTCTTATCAGGGCTGTGTTTCTTCATGAGGCTATAGGCAACAATATGTTCCCTTGACTTTTCCAGCTACCAGAAGCTGCCTAGATTTCTTGGCTTGTGTTCGCATCCTCCACCTTCTCAACCAGCAATGCATGGGGCTGGAGAGATGGCTCAGTGGATGAAACTACTTGCTGCTCTTGTAGCTGGTTCAGGTCCCAGAACACACAGAATAGCTAACAACTGTAACTCTGGTCCCAGGGAATGTGATATCCTCTTTTGGCCTCTGTGGGCACAAGCATGCGTGTGGTACACATACATACATGCAGGCAAACACTCCCTAATCTAAAATAAAAATAGTTTAAGAATAAAATAAAGAGACTGGAGAAATGGCTCAGTAGTTAAAAGCACTGGCTGCTCTTTCAGAGGATTCAGGTTAATTTCCAGTACCCACATGGTGGCAAACAGTAGTCCTTAACTACAGTTCCAGGGAATCTGATGCCCTTTTCTGACCTCTTCAGGCAGTGCATGCATGTTGTGTACTTAACATACATGCAGGCAAAACACCCATACCCATAAAATAAAATAAAATTAATTAATTAATTAATTAAAGCAAAATAAGCCAGCCATGTGCACTGAGCCCTTCTCATGCTACCATTTATATGGCTTCCCCTCTTCCACTTTCCTCTTCTACTTTTAAGGATCCTTGTAATTACATTGAACTCCACAGAAAGTCTAAAATAATCTTTCTGCCTTAAGACCATCTGATTAGCAGCCTTAATTTCATCTGGTAGCTCAATTCTCCTTTGCCATGTGACTAAACACTGTCACAAGTTTAAGGGATTAGAATGTGGACACATTTAAGGGGCCACCATTCTGACTACCATGCAACCAGATCCACAATCAGAGAATGCTATATGAGTCCAGGTTTAAAAATTCTGTAATGTTTCCTCACTCATGATAAGACTCTAAAGAAGGACAAAGAATGATTGTCAAACAAGGATGATTGTTACTTTGGGTTAAAGCAATCTAGAAGGAGCCCAGAAGAGGTATCTGAGTGCGGGTCATCTTCAACTCATATGGGGTATTCATCTGTATGAAAATTACTTTTCAAAACAAAAAGTTTAAAAATCAAGGGGAGGGGAAGACAAGAGAGAGAGAGAAAGAGGAAGAGAAAAAGAGGAATGAAGAGGAG
>NW_008357686.1:1323633-1342749 GCF_000622305.1 Nannospalax galili
ATTAAGTGATACATGGTAGAATGTTGTGTAGCATTCTTTTTTACCCAAATGCAACTTACAATCAGCATTTTAGAGCCTCAATTTCTAATACTAGCAGACTTACAGGGATTCTATGATATTTGAGTAAGGCTTCAAATATGAGAGACTAAGACAAATAGTCAAGAGGAATGCAGAAGAATCAGATATAATATGGGGGACTAACTTGGGGGCAAGGGAGAAGAAAAACATTTTTAGGACTCATAAATACAAACAACCTAGATATCCTAGAAAAATGAGAGATGCAGGCTTGGAGATTTAGTTCAGTGGTAGAGTGTTTGCAAGCACCAGCAAGCACAAGGCTCTGGATTGGGTCCCCAGCATTGAAAGGGGAAAAAAAATTTAAGAGATTCTACATGCAAGCTCTAAAAGAAGAACAAAGAATAACAGAAAGGTTATAGAACGTAAAATAGAAGAATAGAGATTGGAACCAAACAAGCAACAAATTTCAGTGAAAAGACTGAAAATTAGACTTTCAGATATATCCCAGAAGCTGTGGAAAGAACAGTGAAATGAACAAGATAGAAGAAAAATTAAGAAAACCTTAGTAGCAACTCAGAAGACACTGGAAGGATCACATATTTAATTTATTTCTTTGTTTCTTAAGACAGAGTCTCATGTAGCTCAGGATGCCCTTAAACTTCTGATCCTCTTGCCTCTATTTCCAAGGTACTGGAATTACAGGCATGCACCATCACGCCTGGCTATACTATCTGATTTTTGGTTTTATGATGCCAAGGATTGAACCCAAGGCATTATGCATGCTAAGCAAGCACTCTAGCATTATGTTATATCCAGCAAAATCACCCCTGGGTGCTTGCTCTAGGGAAATGAGAATTTATCTTCACACACAAAAATGTGCATAAATGTTTGTAACAAGCTTATTTATTTATTTATTTATTTATAAATAACTCACTAAAAACTGAAATCCACCAAGATGTCCTTCATCAGATAAAAAAAGTTCTAGATCTGTGCAACACCCTTAGCAACCAATAAAAATTAGAACAAGATCTGAATAAGTGATCTCCAAGAACAAATAAATGGGCATATATGAAGATTTGAGAGGATGACACTGTTGTATGCTGATGTAAATAATCCAAAATAGATGAAAACATTTGTGGGTTTTGTTTTCATATTTTATTTATAATTTTTATTTTATGTGTATGAGTGTATTGCCTGTATGTATGTAAGTGCACCCATGTCACACAATACCTATGAAGGTCCGAAGAGGGTGTCAGATCCCCTGGAACTGGAGTTACAGGTAGTTCTTAGCTGCCATGTGGGTTCTGGGAACCAAAACCCGGTCCTCTACAAGAGCAGCCAGTGTTCTTAACTGCTGAACTATCTCTGTAGCTCGAGGAAAACATTTGCAATGCAGAGTGTTCTTCTGATTGCCAGTATGTTCTCAGTGAAATAATAAGATCATTATTAGTTGAGGGTGACGATGATTCAGGATCAGTAAATACCACATCGTATTTACCTCATCATTTTACTTAACTTTAAGTTGGTTGTTCATTAAGATAATTGCTTTCTTTGAAGCTATTGTGGAATGCTGTGCTCGGAGCCTATGAGCCCTTACCAACTTAAATCAGAGCACCTATGATCTCCCACAGGAGAGCCTCAAGATAAGGCCTATTGGTGTTACCTCATAGGAAGGAGCGGAGAGGGCCAGTACATCCTGCCTGAGATGCCAGCTGCTCCCTCATGTATCTCTCTCCCAGCTGTGTGCAATTCTGCCCCAGGCTCATCTGGTCATAGGAGATGCTAGAGTCTATAGAGGGTGGAAAGTTACCTGAAGGAGGGACTCCATCTATGCAACTAAGGGAAGTCATTATTCATACTAGGGAGAGATAGTTTAGTGCTGCAGCTATTTGGAGGTCACCCGCACTCATGCAAATAACCCCTCACCCATGTCCCTCTAAATAAGCCCAAATGAACTCACTGATTCATCAGGCTAGACTTGGATGGAGTTCTTACATTGGTTTTCCACTGGTGTCCTATCTGGGGGAAGTAAATGTCTGTTCATGTCTCCAAAAAAGTTCAAGCAGCACTTTGGTGCCCAAACAAGGGCACAACAGAACAGATGAGTTTGGAAGGAGCACTTGGGTTGTCTCTGCTGGGGGCAATGAGACATGCGACTGAAGTTAAGACAAACGAGAGTGAAGCATCTATGGGGGCAACCCCAATATGGCTGTCCTTGTCTACGTGGCAGTATGCCAAGGTAGTAAAGGAACATCCCAAGAATAGTTGATGGATCAGAGGATACTACAGCCCCCGAGAGCCGGCATGGGATTGCAAGGGAGCTGCTGAAGAAGCTGTGGGCTAGCCATGAGACGTGAAACTTAACTGCCCCAAAAGAACATGCTCACCTAAGGGGGGAATTATGAGAAAAAGACGTGTGGGTGGCATCCTCCATATCAGCCTCTGATTTCGTAGGCAAATTAGATAAAGAAGATGAGACAGAGGTACTAGCTTGCTGTATCTTATGGCTGGGGAAGCATTAGGGAAAGAAAGTACAAGTTAGATCTGTGCAAAGAAGTCTCTCCTGGAATCCAAAACTTGAAGTTCACGGGAAGAATAAAACATTGAGGAGGAAAAAAAATGAGGTAGAAATGATAGTGAAGTAACTGGTCATGAAAGAAGCAGTGTGTGATGCCCAGGTCACAGGGTCAGATAGGGCTGTGTTCATGGGAAAGTTACAGAAGTTAATTGAGCAGGGACCTTGGTGCTGATGTGTGGGCTTTTGTTTTTTATTTATTTTTTATGTGTATGAGTGTATTGTCTGCATGTATGTAAGTGCATTCATGTTGTGCAATGCCTGCGGAGGTCAGAAGAGAACATCAGACCCCCTGGAACTGGAATGACAGGTGGTTGTTAGCTGCCATGTGGATGCTGGGAATCAAACCCAAGTTCTCTGCAAGAGCAGCCAGTGTTCTTAACCACTGAGCCATCCCTCTGGCCCCTGATGTGTGGTTTTTGTGGCTTTGCTGAGCCTTGTGGTAGACCATGATCTTCTCAAAGTATAAGAGATTCTGGAGGGTCTTAGTGACTTAAACCAGCATGTAAATTGGGTTCATAAAGCACTAAAGCAATCAAGAGGTTATAAGAAGAAAACGCAGACAAGGCGGGCCTGTCCTCATCACCCAAAGGTAAATGTGGCAAGATTTGCAATGATCTGGAGTTCCTAGGGAAAAATTTGACAGAAAGACAAATGCTGTGTTTGTGACCCTCTGGATGGCACCAAAGTCTGAAGAGCAGTTCCCCAAAGGAATCAATGGCAGGGAGATACTGGTGATTTCCACTGTGCTGCCTGCTGTAGGAGGGAACTGCTCACACTGCTTCCTTAATGGGGTGGCCAAGGTTCCCTGCAGGTAAAGACCATGTAGGGCAACCAGAGACCCCATGCTGGATGGCCAACTTATGGTTCCCCTACTAATGTGGAAAATATGTGAGCTTGGGTGGATGCTGTATCTTGGTCCCTAGAAGCCTGCAAGAGCATCAGGCACAATGGGGCCTCATCAGAGAAATACAGAGGTAGAGCAGTGCAGGTGAAAAGGATTCAGCTTGTTCTAGGGGTGGGAAATTATCCCCCTAGGGTATGCTATGTACATTTCTCCCTGGGGGTGGAGATTGTTCTCCCATCTTGGGGCCCTGCCAGTGTCCAGGTGTGACTGCCTTAGTTCTCCCAGCTAGAGCTGGATGGAACTGTTACTGTGGTCATCATTGACGCCTTTTTATATCTCCCAAAGAAGAGTTAATACAACAGAAGCCTACCTAAATGACACAGTGTCGCCCCCCTCCAACCCTGCTGCTACCGGGAGGCCACTGCACACCAGCCCCCATCACAGGAAGTTGGGGCAAGGAGAGAGACCGGTGGGGGAGGGAGGCCTCGGTGGCAGGTGAGTAGGAAGGGAAGAAACACCAGGGAGGCTGTGTCAGTGAACAGCTTGTTTATTATGGCGCAAGCAGAAGTTTATATAGGAAAGCTTCGCAGGCAAAGAGGTGAGGTTGGGTTTTCCTATAGGCCAGCAGGTAGGGGGAGGGAGGGGGCTACTAAGGCTACGTGGTCTTTGTCCTGTCCTCCAGTTGCATAATATACAAGGGACCCAGTTAGGATTAAAGGATTAGAAGCTTAATAGTTTTGCTTGGGGGTTGTTGGGTAAGAGACAGTGTCCCTAGAATGGAGTGGGCCAGCTTCCTGCCATCCTCACTAGGAGGTATCCTGCCTGGCAGCCATGATCTACATTCCAGGCACTCTTGACTTATCCCAACAACATATCTCTGTTGTAATAGGGCTCCAGCTTTGGATGGTGTAGAACCTCTTAAAGTTATGGAGAGTAATTTATAGCCTAGAATACGTTTCACCTTGAGTTGTGAAGATAGTGAAGTTCAAGTCTTCTATAGTCTCACTAATTTTGTTGGCTTCTTCTACCAGTAATTGAGAGCAGAGGATTGAAACTTCCAAATAATTTTCTATTTGGGGGGAAGGAGGTTCAATTGTTATGTCTCGCTGATCATTATAAAATGTCCTCTTTTCTGCTGGGTGTAGTTATACATGCCTTTAATCTGAGCACTTGGGAGGGAGAATCAGGTGGATCTCTTTAAGAATGAGGCCAGCCTGGTCTACATAGTGAGTTCCAGGCCAGCTAGGGCTACAGGGAGACCCTGTCTCAAAAAGACAAAAAAAATGTCCCTTTTTGTCTCATGTTAAAATTTTTTGTCTTGGGGCTGGAGAGATGGCTCAGTGGTTAAGAACACTGGCTGTTCTTGCAGAAGACCCAGATTTGCATCCCAGCACCCACATGGCAGTTAACAACTGTCCATAACTCCAGTTCCAGGGGATCCAACAGCCTCTTCTGTCCTCCACGGGCATTGCATGACACAGGTGCACTTACCTACATGCAGGCAATACACGCATACACATAAAATAAAAATAATAAATAAAATTTTTAAAAATTTGTCTTAAAAAATCCATGGATTTACTCAATGTATTCTCTTTTACTGTTAATTATTTATTTATTTTTGTTTTATGTATGAGTGTTTTGCCTGCATGCATGTAAGTGCAGCATGTGCATACAAGGCCCATAGAGGACAGAAGAGGGAGTCAGATCCCCTAGAACTGGAGTTACAGACCATTGTTAGCCACCAAGTAGGTGCTCAAAATCAAACCCAGGTCCTCTGCAAAAACAGCCAGTGCTTTTAACCACTGAGCCATCGCTCCAGCTCCTACTTATTTTTCTTTGTATTACTTTTCTTGTCACTGTGACAAAATACTTGGCAGAATCAACTTAAAAAGAGGAAGGTTTGATTTTGGCTCATGGTTTCAGGAGAATTTAAGACCATCATAGCATGGAAGACATGATGGAACGGCTCCATGGCAGCAGGAACATGTTTATGCTGCTTTTTACATGGTGGCCAGACCAAGAAGCAGAGAACTATACAGGAGCCACAGATGGGTACAGCCTTCAAAGGCCCTTCCCTCATGACCTACACTGACCAGCTAGGTCCTATGCCCAAAGATTTCAGAACCTCCTAGAACAGTGCCACCAGCTGGAGACCAAGTGTTGAAACAGATGAGCATGTGGGGTACATTTCATATTCAAATATATACACTCATATGCACATCTGTGGGCATTGCACAACACGAGTTCACTTACATACATGCAGGCATAACACTCATATACACTCAGGTTATTTAAGAATTTAAATCTAGAGCCAGAGAGATGACTCAGAGTTGAGTGTTTACTACTCTATCAGAGGACCACAATTTACATCCCAGCACCCACATTAGGTGGCTCACAAATGCCTGTAACTCCAATTCCAAGGGATCCAACATTCCCTTCTAGCTTCCTTGGGTATACACACACACACACACACACACACACACACACACACAAATAAAATAACAAAAATAAAACTTCAAAATATAATTTAAATACAAATGTATCCCTGTTGACAACATATAGGTGAAGGTTGTTTTTATATTTAGTATAAAAAAAAACTCTACTTTGGACTTGAATATGCAGCACATTTATTATATGGATGGAATTTCACCTTCATTTTGCTATGAATTTTCTTTGCTTCTCATGTCTTTTTTCTTCCTCTACTCCTCCACAATGCTACTGTGTTTTGTTTTATTTATTTTTTTATATTTATTTACTTATTGTGGGCAGGTGAGTAGGTGGGTAGATGCAGGTACCACGGCATACATGTGGAAGTCAGAGGACAACTTGCAGGAGTTGGTTCCCTCCTTCCACCATGTGAGTTCTGGTGATTAAGCATAAGTTGTCTAGCTTGGCATTAGGCACCTTTACCCACTGAGCCATCTGGCCGGCCCTATCATTTTTAAAATGGATATTATCTAACATTCCATTTCAATTCCTCTTTTTTTAACTGGAAATTTTCAAATTATTTTATTAGAGGTTGCTCTGAGCATTACAATCTATATCCAACTAATATTATGTTAATTAGTACAACTTATTTTCATTTGTATATAGGGACTTAGTTGCAATATATCTCTCTTAGTTCTCACTTCTTTTGTGCCATTACTATCACATAAAACATTTATTTGTGGGGCTGGAGAGGTGGCTCAGTGGTTAAGAGTACGGGCTGCTCTTTCAGCGGACCCAGGCTCAATTCCTAGCACCCACATGGCAGCTAGCAACCGTCCTAGCTCCAGTTCCAGAGGATCTGACACCCTCTTCTGACAACTTCAGGCATTGTACAACACGAGTTCATTTACATACATGCAGGCATAACACTCATATGCACAAAATAATAAGTAAAAGATTTTTAAAAGCATTATTTATGCATGATAAGCCCAGCAATATTGTTTTATAATAGCTGCCTTATATTCTTATGGTCCATTTGTGCTGCTGATATAAAATATCTGAGACTAGGTACCTGCAATGCCCTGGGCCCCTTCATTGAAACTGTTCTGTCTTTGACGCCCTGGCAGCCTGGGCTTGTGGTGGGAACAGTCTCAAAGAACTCTGAAATGACTTCGGGGTTATTGTCTTGAATACTGTCTGGCTTCCTTTTATCCATGTTAATCTCTTTTTCAAGTAGTTACTTGTGCATACACTTGCTTTGCTTTTCCCCCTAAGATGCAGTTATAGAGGTGAGTGAGAATATGGCACATTCTTCCACCCCATGAGGGAAGTTTGAATGCCATTCATCTTTCATCTAGAATAAACAGATTCTGTTCGATGAGAACATATTCTTGGTTGTTCAATATGGGCCTATATGCATGATGGAACAAGAAGCTTGTTAGAATATTTCTAAAACACAGTTATAGAGAAGGGTGAAAATACGGTATATTCTTCCAAATCACGAGAGAACTTTGTGTAGAGCAGATCCTGTTATATAAGCAGCTATTCTCTATTAGCTAATATGCATTATGGATGCATATGTACCATGTTGCAGAAAGCTTGTTAGAGCATTTCTAAAGCGTTTTTATGGGTGGGTGAGAATGTAGCACATTCTTCCAGTTCCTGCATATACTTGGTTTTATCGCCCTAATGGTTTTATTATTTACATGGCCAGAATGAGAATTTTCTTAATCTTTGTCTATCTCCCTTTTTTAATTATTTTCCTTTTTATGTGTATGTGTGTATTGCTTGCATGTAGGTAAGTGCACCCATGTCGTGCAATGCTTGCAGGGGACAGAAGAGGCTTTCGGATCCCCTGGAACTGGAGTTATGGACAGTTGTTAGCTGCCATGTGGTACTGGGATTCGAACCTAGGTCTTCTGCAAGAACAACCAGTGTTCTTAACCACTGAGCCATCTCTCCAGCCCCTATCTCCCTTTTTAAAAGATTTATTTTTAATCGTGTGTGTGTATGTGTGTGTGTGTGTGTGTATGTGTGTGTGTGTGTGAATGCAGGTGCTTTGGAGTCCAGAAAAGGGCATCAGATCCCCTGAAGTTGGAGCTACATGCTGTTGTGAGTCACTGGATGAGGATACTAGGAACCAAACTTGGGTCCTCTGGAAGACTGGGAAATGCCCTTAACTGCTGAGTCATCTCTCCAGCCCTGGTCTCTTTCCCTTTTCATTATATATTTCCTAAATTATAAGTTGAGTAATTCATAAAAAGCAAGACTTATTTCTTTACAGTTCTGGTGACTAAGAAGTACAAGATCAAGGGGGTGACATGTAGTAGGGCTCTTCTTACTGCATCATCCCATGGAAGGAAGCAGAAAGGAAAGAGATAATGTAGAGGCAAAAAGGAACCAAATTCATCTTTTGTTTGTTTCCGTGCTTGTTTTAGAGACAGGGTTTCACTATGTAGCTGAGGCTAGCCTTGAACTTGCCACATTCCTTCCTCCACCTCCCAGGTGCTGGGATTGCAGGGGTATGCAACATAGCCTGGAAAACCATTAAATTTTGTCACCTGGATTTTGGACAAGACACATTCAACATAGCAGGGAAGAAGTAAAAACATGTATATTTATACTTTTTATGCTTAACTAGGCAATCAGTTACACCCATGTTCAAATTACCATCTGGTATTATTTGTTTTTCAGGCTGAAGAACTCTAATATTTCTTGTCAGGCAGACTTGCTGGCCACCAATCATCTGTCTTTGTTTATTTAGGCATGTCTTTATTCACCTCATTGTTGAAGGATAACTTGACTAGATACAGAGTTCTTGGTTGACAGGTTTTGTTTTGTTTTGTTTGCTTATTTCAGCATTTTCAATGTGTTCTCTCACTGCCTTCTGGCTGCCATTGTTTCTGATGTGAATTCAACTGTTCTTATTGAAACTTACACGAACAGGATGAATCATTTTTCTTTTGCTGATTGTAAGGTACTCTGTTTCTTTTTGGCTTTGACAGTTTGGCTATGATGAATCTAGGTGGGGACCTCTTTGTGTTATGGAAGATTTAAGCTTCCTGGACATGTAGATTAATGCTTTTTCATCAAATTTAGGAAATTTAGGGGCATACTTGTTAAAATATTTTTGAGCATTCTTTTATCTTTTCTGAGACTCATATTCAAGCATATGTTGTATTTCTCTGCTATCCCACAGACTTTGGAATCTGCATATTTTTTATTTATCTATTATTGACTGTGGGGTATCTATGACTTAGTTTCAAGTTTATTGATTCTTATGTCAGGCTAAATCTGATGTTAAGTTCCACCAGTGAAATTTTCATTTTAGCTTTTGTTTTTAATTTTTTTCACATTTATTTATTTTGTGGGAAGGGGAGCATGCATGCCACAGCACCCATGTAGAGGTTAAAGGACAATTTGCTGGAATGGGTTCTCTCCTTTCCACCATGTGGATCACAGGGATTTAATTCAGATCATCAGGCTAGGTAGCAAGCACCTTTACCCACTAAGCCATCTTGCTAGACCTAATGATTGCACTTAAAATTTCTTTCTGAGGAGAAATCAAGCTTGGACTAAGCTGAAAACTCCCTGCCACTGGATGGGTGGCTTTCATTGTGCCAGAAAGTGCTATGCAGATGGCAGGGGGAGAATAGTCCCCTATAATTCTCCTCAAGGATGGACCCCACGTGTTGCACCACCAACATACCAAACAACATGTTCCTGCTGGTGCAATAGTGGAGCGTCTATAGCATATGTACAACCTGCAAATTTTCAATTGGATATAATGCCCACTCCTAGGGGTGGAACACATATCTGGTACTGTAGACCGTGCCAACCCCCTGTGGCAGGGGAGAATATAGGCCGTAGTGGGAAGTCACTGCAATTGCTTTGTTAGATGGAAATGATGCACCTGCTAAAGTACCGACCAAGCATTTGTGTTTGCACCCATAGGTTAAGTTATTATGTCAGTCACTGTTTAGATGTTCTTGCTTCTTGCTGTGTGTGTTTTTATAGTAGATGGAATCCCACTGAACTGGCCAACAGCCCATGGAAAACAGATGATGTAGAGACCAGAAAGTTCAGTGCCTTGCCACAGTGGGAGGAAGATCACCCATACCTACCATGCCCTCCAAGGCTCAGGGACTTTTTTGGAAGAGGTTGGCAAAAATATATATAAGGGCCAGAAGGGGTGGAGTATTAACTGGAACTATCCTCCAACCACTATGCCGGCAAGCTATAGTCACACCTCCTTCACATGCTCATCAAGGAGTCAAGGGAAGAGTCAGTTGCCACCCAATCGGTTGACCTTAGCTGCATGTGGGGGGGAGGGGAAAAGTATATACATATTTATATATATATATATGTACTAGTGAATGGCAGGATCTGTATTTGAGTGTGGACTGTGGTCTTTACGGTGCAGCTGTAAATGCGGGGTGCCCACTCTTCTTCTGTAAATAAACCCCTACCCTATGCTCTGTTAAAAAATAATAAATAAAATATTTAAATTTTTTAAAATTTATTTTTATTTTTAAGTGTGTGTGTGTGTGTGTGTGTCTGTGTGTGTGTCTGTGTGTGTGTGCACATAAGTATAGGTCCCCACGGAAATCAGGGATGTCAAATCCCCAGGAGCTGAAGTTACAGGAAGTTGTGAGCTGCCTGACAAGGTTACTTGGGAATTGAACTCGGGTTCCTTGAAAGAGCAGTACATGCTCTTAACTGCTGACCTTTCTAGCCCCTGCACTTTTTTTGAGACAAATTCTTACTATGTATCCCTAGCTGACCTGGAACTTGCTAGGTAGACCAGGTTGGCCTTGAACTCAAGGAGATCTGCCCTTTGCCTTCCAAGTGCAGGGATTAAAGGTGTTCACCACTACATCCAGTTTTATCACGCCCTTTAAACTCCAGAATTTCTACTTTATTTTTTTTAAACAGAGTCTTACTTACTATATAGCCCTGACTGACCTGAAACTGTCTATGTAGAATAGACTCACCTCAAACTTACAGAGATTCACCTGGCTCTGCCTCCCAAGTGCTTCTATTAATGGTGTGTGCCACCACACCCAGCCTGGAACTTCTAAATTTAAAAAAAAATTAATGTCTTTATTGAATCTCTGTTTGCTATGTTTTTATTGATTCTCTTTATTGATTCTCACATTTTTATCCCTTTACTGATTTTTAGTTTTGTAATAATTTAATTCTTCAAACATGCTTCCTTTAGTTCCTTGAACATTTATTTATTTATTTTTATGTGTATGAGTGTTTGGTCTACATGTAAATGCACCACATGCATGCAATGCCCAGTGAGGCCAGAAGAGGGTGTCGGATCCCCTGGAACTGGAGTTGAAGACAGTTGTTAGCCACCATGTGGGCCCTGGGAGGTGAACCTGGCTCCTCTGCAAGAGTAGCCAGTGCTTTTAACCACTGAGCCATCTCTCCAACCCCCTTTGAACATATTTTTAACAGTTAAAGTCTGTACTAAATCCATCCCTAACCCTAACACATACAAGTCTCTCCTGACTGCTTAAAATTTTTTTATTATCCTTTCCTGTTTCTTTGCATGTGTTTTTTGGCTGAGAACTAGGTGTTTTTTTGTTTTTTGTTTTTTTTTTTAGGAGCCCAAAATATAAATTGTTATGAAACATGCTACATAACATCCTGTTACAGACAATGAGGTAAACAATGCTAAGTAAACAAAGGAGGTCCTTTCTTTGATCCCTTCCTAAAGTTCTCTATATCCATAAGCAACATCAGTTAAAATGAAATAGGTAATATTACACATACACATTTCACATGGAAAAGTCTGAAGTCAGTAAGGTCTCTGGCTCATATCTTTATTTAACTTATCTCCATCCATCTACATGTTAGTTAGAAGCTGAAATATCTTAACAGGTTTTACCTCATTCACTTGTATTTCACCTTGAATCCTCAAATTTTTAGGATTAAGGAAGATGTCTCCCATGGGTTTTGACACTGAGCCTTGTAAAGCTGGGCATGTTGATACAAATCTAAATACCAGCACTCACGAGACTGAGGCAAAAGCATCACAAGATCAAGCCAGCCTAGACTACACAGCAAGACCCTATCTTGAGAAAAAAATATTTTTTTTAGTCTGTCAGCTGGAGAAATGATGGCTCAGTGGTTAAAAGTAATTTCTGCTCTGCCAAAGAAACTGGGTTTGGCTCCCAGAACCCACACTGTAGCCCACAACCTCCAAACTTCATTTCCAGAAATCTGATGTCCTCTTCTGCTCCAAGGAACCCTCTATGCTTGTGGTACATACAAACTGATGCCAGCACACACATACACATACACATAAAAATAAATAAATAAATAAATAAATAAATAAATAAATAATTCAAGCTGTAAGTCATTACGGACATTAGCAAAAATGAAGGCAAGGTACTTTGCTATGATCAATGGGAACAACTTTTGTGGAAAAAATTCAATTAAACCTCTTTTTTTCAGAAAAATTCATTTTTAATGCAATTGACATTAAGATGTTTGCACATGCATTTCTAATCTCTAAATATCTGATTATTACTAGTCACAGTTGGTTACTTTCTGAGAGGTTTTCCTCCCCTAAGCGGGAAGTAGGGGTGGAGATCACCCAAACAAGATCCCAAAGGGAATAATTCCTTTTACATAAGGAGTACATCTGGCTTTTTTTTAAAGCATTTCATTACACCTTTGACACACTCAATAACAGTTTTCAGAGCAAAGATACATCTCTTTCAAAAGTGGCTATAAAATTTTTAGGTTAGTTGTTGAAATAATATAGTTATGCAATACTGAACTCAGTATAAGCCCTGTAAGACATAAAATTGAATTAACCTTTAAAAAAGATCTCCATTTCCTTTTAGAATATATTGTTCCTTGCAGAACTAGGTGTTTTTAAGCAACATGCTGTAGGACTACTATGGATCGCTAACTTCAAGAACAGGTAGTAGGTACCTGGGACCCTCTCATTCCTTCTGAGCATGCATAAAACCCTGTGTATTTGTGCAGCATCACAGGTTCCTGGAAAACATGAAGCCTTTCAAAGATTCCCATGCCGACTTCATTCCACAGATCTCCCTTTAACTCTTTGACTGTTGCTTAACTATTCCAGTTAGTATTTCAGCCTTACAAAGAACAATGATGATATTCTCCGGTTTTTGTTTTGCCAAAAAAAAAAAAAAAAGAAAGAAAGAAAGAAAAAAAAATCACCATTGTAATCCTCCAAGTTGGATCAGCCTATCTGGTAACAACAACACTGCCTGTATAGCTACTGTACCACATAGCTGGAGGCATGTACCCGATCATCCTGAGTTAAAAGGTTATGGGCCTCGCTATTCCCATTAACAGCATTTTCCTGAAAAAACCCTTTTCAGCTTGTGTGATTTTTGCTATTTCGCAGTTCTAAATGTAGTTGCTCTTTGATGATTTCCCAATTTTATTAGATTTTATTTTTATTTCATTTTATTTCTTTGGTGCCATATTGAACTCATGGCCTCACATCCGCTGAGAACCTGCTCCATCACTGAGCAACACCCCATTGTTGCTTTTTTTAAAAGAGAAAAATTGCAAGCATTATCATTTTAAAATTCTGGAAGTTTCTTTCCCACCTTCATATTCTTAGTAACATCTCAAATGATTCTCATTGTTTAATCAGCTTTTCTGTTCTGGAATTGGGTCTTGTTATTTTATTTGGAAATATTTGCCTGACACAAACTCACTAAGACTTTCCAATACATGCTATTCTTTTGGAAGTTCTACAGTTTTGGGTTTTATGTTTGAGATGTAGGAGGTCTAATACAAGTGTGTAATGTTACCAGTCCCCACCCTTTCCCATTACTTCTCACCTTTTGTTTCCTGCCCCTGTCCCTGTCCTTGTCCTTGTCCCTCTCCCTCTTCCTGTTCCTGTCCAGGTCCCTCTTCCTTCCCTCTTTTTTTCCCTCCCTACCTACCTCCCTTCCTCCCCTCCTCTTCCTCTTCCTCTCATTCTCTGCCCTGTTATTCTTTCTCTTTTTCTCTTGCTTTCTCTTTCTACCTTCTTTGTGAACCTGGGATAACTATCAACTCACAGTGTCTTATTTGATGATTTTTGATATTGTATTAATTCTCCTGAGCAAGGAGCACAAAAGCATAACAATTGGGGCTGGAGAGATGGCTCAGCGGTTAAGAGCACTGACTGCTCTTGCAGAGGACCTGGGTTCGATTCCCAGCACCCACATGGTGGCTACAAAACTGTCCTTACCTCCAGTTTCGGGGGAATCCAACGCCCTCTTCTGACCTCCACAGCATTGCACGACATGGGTGCACTCACATACATGCATAAAATAAAATTTAAAAAAAATTAAAAAGCATAACAATCTCCCATAGTGTGTTTTAGTTAAAGACGAAAAATGCAGCCTGGTGTGGTGGCCCACGCCTTTAATCCCAGCACTCAGGAGTCAAAGGCAAGCAGATCTCTGTGAGATCAAGGCCAGCCTGGTCTATATAACAAGTTCCAAGCCAGCTGGGGCTACAGGGAGACCCTGTCTCAAAAAACAAGCGAACAAAAAATATGAAAAATGCTGAATGATAAGAAAAGAAAAAATTCTAAATGCTGTACATGCCCAAACTGCAAATACAGGGAGGGAGTCAGTGTTTCCTTGGTCTATCAAAACTCTGCCACTGCCCGGGGCTGGAGAGATGGCTCAGCAGTTAAGAGCACTGGCTGTTCTTGCAGAGGGCCTGGGTTCAGTTCTCAGCACCCACGTGGCAGCTATCAACCGGCTGTCACCCCAGTTCCAGGGGATCCAATGCCTTCTTCTGACCTCTGTGGGCACTGTACAGCATGGGTGCACTTACATACATGCAGGCAATACACTCATACACAAAAACTAAAATAAAAATAATACAAAATACCTTTTTTCAAACCCTGTCACTGTCCTAACTGGGAAGTCACTAGGTTTGGGGGTGCTTCTTGATAAGCATCAAGTGAATCTCTGCTTGGGTGACATTACTCATTCTTCTTTGAAAAGGTGTATGCCTTTTAAGTTAAGTTCTGTATAATATTTAGGCTATTGCTATAGTTTGGATCTTCAGTGTTCCAAGAGGTCCATGTATTCAATATTCAAGACTTGGTCCTAACCTTGGTGTTATTTGGAAGTGTTATGGTTTGAATGTGAAATGTCCTCCAAAGCCTCATGTGTTTGAATGCTCAGTCCCAGCGGTGGCACTGTTTAGGGAGGCTGTAGATACTTTGGGAGGTAGAGCCCAGCTGGAGGAAGAGGGCCCTGTGAGGCAGATCTTGAGAGTTACAGGCTAGCTCCACTTCCTACCCAGACTCTCTGCTTTCTGACTGCTGGCTTGAAACCAGCCACTGCACACTCCCTCTACTACAGCCCTGACCCACTCTTGCAGCCATCCTTCCTCACCAGGATGGACTTTACTCTCTCAAACTATGAGCCAAAGTAAATTCTTCCTCTAAGTTGCTTCTTGTCAACTATTAGGTCACAGCAATGAGGAAAAGTAACTAATATAGGAAGTAACTGAAACTTTAAAAGTGGGGCTGGGGCTGGAGAGATGGCTCAGAGGTTAAAGGCACTGACTGTTTTTGCAGAAGACCTGGGTTTGAATCCCAGCACCTACATGGCAGCTAACAACTGTCCATAACTCCAGTTCCAGGGGATCTGATTCCCTCTTTTGTCCTCTATAGGCATTGCATGACACGGGGTACACTTACACACATGCAGGTATAACACTCATACACATAAAAAATTAAAAATAAATAATTAAAAAGTGGGGCCTAATGAGGGCAATTAATAGGGGGGGACTGTAGGACCCCAGCCCCTTCCTCTTTCTCTTTTACCTCCCAACCGTGAGTTGAGAGGTTTTGCTCTGTCATGTTGTCTTAGTCTGTTTCTTCATTGCTGTGACAAAATACTCTAATCAATACCAACTTGGGGGAGGAAAGGGTTTATTTAGCTTACATCTCCCAGGTCACAGTTCATCAGGGAGCCCAAGGCAGGAACTCAGGGCAGGAACCTGGAGGCAGGAGCTGGAGCACAGGCCATGGAGGAACACTGCTTACTGGCTTGCTCCCCTGGCCCCTGTTCAGCCTATTTTCTTATGCAACACAGGCCCACCTGCCCAGGGGTGGCACCACCCACAGTGGGCTGGGCCCTCCCACATCACTCATCAAGAAGATGCCCCTCAGACACCCACAGGCCAGTCCAATAGAGGAAATTCCCCAATTGAGGCTCCCTCAACCCAGGTGTATCAAGTTGACACTAAAGCTATCCAGCACACATGTTCTCCTGCCACGATACACCACTACAGAGCCAAAGCAACAAGGCCAACCAATCACGGATGAAACCTCAAAAACTGTGAGCCAAAATAAACCTTTTCTTTGTATAAGTTGACTGTCTTGGATATTTGCTATGTAACAGAAAGCTGACAAACACAGGTATAAATCATCATTTTGTTCTACAAGGATGTCTAATTAAATCATTTATTGAAAAGACAGTTGTTTCTCCATTGAATTATAGAGAA
The DNA here is from genome assembly GCF_000622305.1 of Nannospalax galili. Taxonomy (NCBI): domain Eukaryota; kingdom Metazoa; phylum Chordata; class Mammalia; order Rodentia; family Spalacidae; genus Nannospalax; species Nannospalax galili. The sequence continues at coordinate 1,340,022 of NW_008357686.1, forward strand.
TTTTTTTTGCCTCTGTGAAAATTCAACTCTAAGTGCAAATACAGTTCTCAATTCTCCCATTCTGTAAATTTTCCTGACTACAGTTGTATGATAAATCTGGGAATCATATAGCATAATTCCTCCAATTCTGTCTTTCTTTTTCATAATATTTTGGCTATTCAACTTTCACTGCTCTTTCATGTAAATTTGAAATCAGCTTGTTGATTATTGCTGAAGGTTTATTGGAATTTTCATCTTTTTAGTGAAGTTAAGTTTTATAACACAAAATTGGCACTTTACCCACTGGGTTTTTGTTGTTGTTGTTGTTGTTGTCGTCGACGTTGTTGTTGTTGTTGTTGTTGTTGCTGCTGTTGCTGCTGCTGTTGCTGTTTTAAGACAGACTCTCCCTGTAGCCCCAGCTGGCCTAGAACTCCCTATGTAGACTAGGCTGGCCTTGATCTCACGGAGTTCCACCTGCCTCTGCCTCCCAAGTCCTGGGGTTAAAGGCATGCGCTGCCACCACCACCATACCCAGCACACTTTACTTATTTAAAATGAATAATTCAGCAACATACATTACTTAGATCTGTAAATCAATTTGAAAAAAATTAGCTTCACAACATTATTGAGTGTTCTAATCTATGTACTCTGTATATCTTGCCATTAATTTTGGTGTTTATTGACTTTTCTTATTAGTGTTTTGCACTTTGGACCATACAGATCTTGTACATATTTTATTAGATTAATTCTAATAAATTTTAATTCTATTTTATTAGATTAATTACTATTTTGCGTTATTTTTGCTATTAAAAACTGTTAATTTTAATTTTCACATCCAATTGTTCACTGCTAGAATATGGTTGTCTTTTGCATTTTGACCCTTACATCTTGAGAACTTAGTAAACTGACATACTGGTCCTAGTTCTTTTTGTAGAATCTTTGCAAATTTTCTTTTCTTTTTTTAAAGATAGGCTGGCCTATAACTCACTATGTAACCCAGGGAAGCTTCAAACTTGCAGTAATCCTCCTGCCTCGGCCTCCCAAGTACTGGGATTGCAGTCTTAAGTCAACACATCCACCAAGATTTTCTACATGGACAATTATGCAAGTAGAGACAGTTTTACTTCAAATTTCTGGTCTAGATGAATTTTCTAATTCTTCATGCCTTATGATACAGCTAAAAATTCCAATATTATATTGAATAGGAATAGTTGCAGTGGACGCACTGTCTTGTTCCCTGTTAGGGAAGAAAAATACTTCTTCTCACCAATAGTATGCCATCTGTATCATCCCTTTTTTGTCCTTTGCTTGGTTTTGTTTTGAGACCCAGTCTTGCTGTGTAGTTTGGGCTAGCTTTGAATTTCTGGCATTCCTCTTGTCTCTTCCTCCTGAATGATGAGATTACAAGCATGTGCTACCACACCTGGCTTGTAGTTTTCATAGGTGTCCTAACGTGAAAAACTTCTCTTCGATTCTTAATTTCCTAGGAAGATTTCTATCAGAAATGAAGAACTTTGCCTAAAACTTTTTACATATTTAAGATTGTCATACAGTTTTTTAGCTTGCTAATACAGTGAATTATATTTACTGAGACAAAGAGTTGCTAAGAAACAAGAGTTACATCAATAACTGTATTTTTAAAATATTTATTTTTATTTTATGTGTATGCATGTATTGCCTGCTTGTATATAATGGGTGCAATGCCTGCGGAGGACAAAAGAAGCTGTCGGATTCCCTAAAACTGGAGTTATGGACAGATGTTAGCTGCCATGTGGGTGCTAGGATTTGAACCCAGGTCTTCTGCAAAAACAACCAGTGTTCTTAACCACTGAACCATCTCTTCAGCCCCAGTAACTGTATTTTTTTTTTTTGGTCTTTTTGAGACAGGTCTCCCTGTAGCCCCAGCTATCGTGGAACTCCCTATGTAGACCAGGCTGGCCTTGAACTCACAGAGATCCGCCTGCCTCTGCCTCCCAAGTGCTGGGATTAAAGGCATGTGCCCCCATGCCCAGCAATAACTGTATTTTTTAAGGTTCACTTTTACTTACTTGTATGTAGGGGCAGGGGGCAGAGTGTAGGGGCCCATGGAAACCAGAAGAGTTACTGCTGGAGTCACAGGCAGTTGTGAGCTGCCAAATGTGGGTGATGGGAGCTGAACTCTGGTCCCCTGCAAGAGCAGTATGTATTCTTAACCATTTGGCCATCTCTCCAACCCTGATCAATAACTCTACTAAATGTAAACTGCAAAATATAGCCATTAAAAGCCATAATTTGTCAACTACATAAAAAACTAAACCAAGCTCTAGTCTATATATAGGAAGCCTACTTTAAATATGATATGGATAGATTAAATGAGACAGGAACGAAAAAGATTTACCATGACAGCACTAACCCAAAGAAAGCAGCTATAGCAATATTTGAGAAAGTAGACTTCAGGAATACTTTCTGAGGAAAATGGATGTTGCAAGAGATTAAAGGAATCAGTTCACCAAGAAAACATTAAAATTCAAAGTTAATGTGAGCCTAATAACAGAGCTTCAAGTTGTTTGAACAAGTCAAGCTAATATACTTGAAAGGAGTGGCTGTTGATTCTACAATAATACTTGGAAACTTTGGCACTTCTCTGTCAGTGACCAATAAAATAAAGAGACAGAAAATTAGTAAGGATATAGGAGACTTGAACGGCATTATCAACCAACTTTACCTATTTGCCATTAATAGAACTTTGACTATCAACAGCAAAATAAGT
>NW_008357686.1:1342793-1343531 GCF_000622305.1 Nannospalax galili
CTAAGTATGTCCCTAACCTCAAATTTTTAAAATAATTTAAATCATACAAAGTATGTTCTTTGACCACAATGGAATTAAACTACAAATCAATAACAGAATAACATCTGGTATAATCTCAAAATCTTTATAAATTAAACAATATGCTTCTTAACCAACAATGAGTGAAAGCAGGCATGATGGAAAAAGAAAAGTTATTTTTCATGAATGAAAATGAAAACAGTATATCAAAATTTGTGAGATGAAGTTAGGGACATACTTAGGAATTTATAGCATTAAATACATTTATATATTTAAATCCAGGCCAGTATACTTCAGAATCCAGGATTTTAAAAGTTACTTATTTATTTTTAGTTCTGTTTATTTATTTTCATTTTATGTGTATGCATGTTTACCTGCATATACGTGCACCATGTGCATGCAGTGCCATCAGAGACCAGAAGAGGACGTTGGATGCCCTGAAACTGGAGTTGAGGATGGTAGTTAACCACCATGTAGGTGCCAGGAACCAAATCTGGGTCCTCTGCAAGAGCAGACAATGATATTAACAGTTGAACCATCTCTCCAGCTCCTTTATTTTATTTTAAAAATATTTATTTTTATTTTATATGTATATATGAGAGCTAAAGTGTTTGTATGTGTACCGTGTACATACTTGGTGTTCTCAGAGGCCAGAGGAGGGATTAGATCCCCTAGAGCTGGAGTTACAGAAGTTTGTTAGCTGCCATGTGGGTGCTGGGA
>NW_008357686.1:1343550-1366300 GCF_000622305.1 Nannospalax galili
ATTTTATATGTATGAGTGTTTTGCCTGCAGATATGTGTTCACCACGTGTGCAATTTCCACAGAGGCCAGAAGAGGGCATCGGATCCCCTGGAATTGTAGTTATAGACAGTTCTTAGCCACCATGTGGGTGCTGGGAACCAAACCTAAGTCCTCTGTAATAGCAGCAAGTGCTCTTGATTGCTGAGCCATCTCTCCACACTAAATGCCTATATTTTAAAGGAGGAAGGCTTCCAGGGTAAGATAGCAGAATAGATGTATCTTTCATTGGTTCTATATAAGTGAAAAGAGTCAGGGCAACAAAGGGGAAACAATAAGAAAAACAGAAGAGAAGAGCGCTAGGAATCAAGAACAAAGTGAGTGGAAAACTAAAAAGCATGGAAAAGCAAAAGTGCAAGGCTGAAGTACTGAGCAATCCACAGCCCAGACTCAAGGAGTTTGGGGAGCGAAACTCATCCCACAAGCACACAGTAAGACCAAAGAGTGCAGGCAGCCCTAATAATAACAGGTTTACAGCCCCAGCCATAAGAGAAACCTGTGGCTTTTACAAGCTTTAAATGTAATATGGAAATTTCATCTGAGAGTATAGCTTCAAGCATTTTGAAGCTCTATTGTTAAGTTCACATTAATTTTGAATTTTAATGTTTCCCTGGCAAATTTCCTTTAATCCTTTGTAACATTTTTTCTTATCCCAGGCAATATTCCTGAAGTTTGCTTTCTTAAATATTGCTCTAGCTGCTTTGTTATAACTGCTTGGGTTAACGTCATCATGAAAAACATTTTTTCTTTTCTTCTACATTGAATCTATACTCCTGTCTAGCTTTAGAGCAGAAATCCATTGCATTGCTCACCATCTCTGAGCACTATAACCAAGAGCTATTCTGAGAAGAGTCCCCTTGGCAGGAACTAAACTACCCTAGGGATCTGACAACAGAATGGTCACAAGTCAAAGGACTGTAAGTATCTGATAGGAGAGGGCCACAAGAAGCAGTCATGGAAAAAAGGGAGTCTGCCATGAGCCTACTGAGAAATTTCAGTAGTGCAGGTCACAGGTTATGGAGGGAATAGTAATTGGTGGCCCCATCTTTTATGGACAGGTACAAGACTAGTTTCAAGTAGTTTTGCAGGGGGTGGGGTGGACAGCACAGACCACAGGCATGCAAATTTCTCCGTCCCTGCAGCACCCCCACTCCAGCACAGAAACTAGTAATCTGTTTGCCATCCCCCACTTTCGGAGGCATTTGGGTACATGTCACGTGTATTAGTTACTTTTCTCACTGTTGCAAAACCTGTCACAAGAATCAGTTTAAGGAAGGAAGGATTTATTCTGGCTTACAGGCCAGGGGATAAAATCCATCATGACAGAAAAGGCATGGCAGCAGGACCAGGAAGCCAGCCGCATTGCATCTGCAGTCGGGAAGCAAGAGAGTGAACTGGAAGCATGGTTGGGCTGCAAAACCTCAAGGCCTGCCCCCAGTGACACACTTCCTCCAGCAAAGCTCCACCTCATAAAGGTTCCACAACTTTCCCAAGCAGTGCCTCCAGCTGAGGACCAAATGTTCAAACACATGAGTCTATGGTGGGACACTTCACATTCAAATCACACCACCATGGCTTAGACATTTGCCACATCCCTGGGTACACAGTCTGAGGTCTGTACTGAGGCTCCAAACTTTGTCAGCCCCCTGCGCACACAGGGCTTCTGGAGTTTGAGAGTGCTCATTTGGCCTACATACTAACTGAGCTTGTCAAGACAGTGGTGTCTCTGGGTGCATATATAAAAAGGTTCTGGAGAGGTTGAAGAGATAATTCAGTTGGTTAAATGCCTGCCTTGCAAGCATGAGGACCTGAGTTCAATCCTCAAAACACAAGTTAAAAAAGCAGAGTGTGAAAGCATATGCTCATAATTCCAGCATGGGAAGGTAGAGAGGAGGATCCCTGGGGCTCATTGGCCAGTCAGCCTAGCCTACTCAGTACTCAGCAAGTTCCAGGCCAATGAGAGACGCTGTCTCAAACATACACACACACACACACACACACACACACACACACACACACTGTAAATGGCATCCAAGGAACAAAACCCAAAAATTGTCCAATGGTCTTCACATGCACATGCATACATGCGTATCAACACATGGACACACACACACACGCGAAAGACCAATATGAATAATTGTTATAGACAAAGGAACAGATGTACAAGCTAAAGGTATGAAACCCCACTTAGTGAAATAATAGTGAAAAACTTCCCAAAGCATGGTAAAAAAAAAAAAAAAGATGGGCATCCATGTAAAAAAGGCATTTAGCAACCCAAATAGATAGAAGCAGAAAAGAACTTTCCCATGCCATATGATAGACAAGAGAACAGAACAAAGACTGTTGATAGCTTCAAGGGAGATATGCCAAGACACTTGTACAGGCAAACCTGTGAGAGTAGCTGAAGATTTCTCAGCAGCAACTTTAAAGGCCAGGAGGGCATGGAATAGTGCCTCTTAAGCCCTCAAAGAGAACTGCCAACCTAAATTCTTCTATCCAGAAGTTATCCTTCAGAATCAAAGGAAAAATAAAGACCTTCCAGGATAAGTATAAACTAAATGAAATCATGACCATTAAACCAGCCTTACAGAAGATAACTAAAGGAATTCCACACACAAAAGAGGAAGCATGATAAATACAACCACAGAGCATGGGAAATGATAATTGTCTCTGGAAGAATGGATAAGAAAATAAGAATTAGGAAAGAATCAAACATGCTTAATCCAGTAAACCATATAACCTCTAGATGAATAAGAGAAAAGAACTTAACATAAATTATTCACATCAGTCAGGGGGGAAAAAACCACAGGAACTAATACATACTCTTTAACAATAACCCTGAATGTAAATGGTCTTAAACCTTCAATTAAATGACACACACTAAGGGCTAGAAAGATGACTCAGTGGTTAAGAGCACATATTGCACCTGCAGAGGATTTGAGTTCGGTTCCCACTACACATGTTAGACAGCTCACAGCTGCCAGTGACTCCAGCTTCAGGAGATTAAATGCCTTCTTCGGGACTTGCTGGGCACTCATACACATGTGTGCACGCTCCCACACACGCACATATGCTCCTAATTAAAAACAAAACAAATCTTTTAAAGAGACGCTAAACTAAAACAAGGCTAAAACAAGATTTAAAACTAGACTAAAAAACAAGTCAACCATTTGCTACCTGGAAGAAACTCACCTCACCTCCAAAAAATACATATAGACTGAAAGTGAAAAGATGGAAAATGCTATTCCACACAAATGGAATACAAAAGCAAACGTGAATGGCTCTACTCACAGCCAGTAAACCTGACTTCAACTCAAAATCAGTCAAAAGAGACAAAAGAAATTCACTAACATATTGATAAAGTAAAAAACCATCAAAAGGATATAACAATTGTAAATGTATATGAACTGAACATCAGAGTACCCAATATAAAATAAACACTATGGGAAATAAAGGGTTAGATAGACCTCAATACAATATTAGCAGATGACTTCAATAACCCACTGTCACAAACAGATGGCTCATCCGGACCCAAAAAATAATCAAAGAAATATCAGAGTAAAATTACACTATAGAATAAATGGACTTAAAAGACATCTATGGCATATTTCATTCAACAGTGACAGAATACACATTCTTTCCATCAGCATATGGAACTTTTTCCAGAACAGGTAGTATTTGGATCCATTAAGTAGCCCTTAACAGATACAAAAAAAATTGAAGTCATTTTCTTACATTTTATCAGAGCATAATGGAATGAAACTAGAACTAAACACCAACAAAAGAAACTATAGAAATTATATAAATTCACAAGATTGAATGTTACACTTTGAAAGGAGAGGGATTGTTGGGCTTTTGTTTTGTTTTTGAGACAAAGCCTTTCTTTGTATTCTAAGTTAGCTTGGAACTCACTATGTAACTTATGTTCGCCTCCAAATTACTCTCCTCTTGCCTCTACCCCCTGACTGTTAGGATTGCAGGTATGTGCCACCATGACCAGCAACAATACACTTTTTCATGAATAATGGGGCATTGAAGAAATCAAGAGGAAAAATTTTAAATCTTAAAATCACCAGAATACATACAGCATGATATCCCCTGAACAGGAAACAACCAAAATGCTTTCAACAGAACAGAAGCTGGGCATGGTGATGCTCACCTGTAATCCCAGCACATGGGAGGCTGATACGGGAGGATTCTGATGTCCCTGGGCTACATAGCAACACAGACCCTCTTTAAAATAAACAAACAACAAAAATAAAAACACTAGCCAGCATGGTAACTCACGCTTTTAATCACAGCACTTGGGAAGGAAAAGGCAGGCAGATTTCTGTGAGATCGAGGCCAGCCTGGTCTATGCAGTGAGTTCCAGGCCATCTTGGGCTACAGGAAAACTCTGTCTCAAAAAGACAGAAAACAAACGGACAAGAAAAAAAAAAAAAACCTGAACATGAGGCATGGGATGGCATACAGATTGAGATGAAGTCAGTACAGTAATACATAGATTCAGATTCTGTAGTTGCTGATACATTCATTTACTAAATTTTTGTTTCCACCTCAGTGTCAGTGCAGGTATACTTTCAGAGCGAATTAGTGGACATGTGCAGAAAGGGTTAAAAATTAGAGTCACTAGAGCCGGGCATGGTGGCACATGCCTTTAGTCCCAGCACTCAGGAGGCAGAGGCATGTGGATCTCTGTGAGTTCAAGGCCAGCCTGGTCTACATAGCAAGTTCCAGGCCAGCTGGGGCTACAGGGAGACCCTGTCTCAAAAATACAAAAGAAATTAAATTTTAGAGTCACTCAAAGGCCAAGTGGAAGCTCTTCCTTCTTAAGCTCTAATCAAGTGTCTTTTTCTCAGTGTCAGGTAATTCCCATTTTTGTGCTTTGTGCTGTTGATTTTCCCTTAAACATGGCCCCAGGAATAGTGCTGAAGTGGTGCCTGGAGTTCTTCCACGCAAACCAGTTGGAAGTGCCTTCTACAGAACACAAGCATATGAGATAAACTATGTACAGAGTTAGACTGCTGTAGCCCACAAAGCTAATGGTAACGAGTCCACAGGATGGAATAAGCAAAGTGTCTTTAAACAAAATGCTCATGAAACAAGGCCCAAGGATGGAAAGATAAATGTTTCCAATCAGAGAGTTGTAGGAACTATTTCCCTTAGAAGCAATTTCTAAAATGGGGTAATTCAATGACAAGCAAGGGAAATGCTAGCACTCTAGATCCTTCTAGAAACCAAGGAAGGTACTTCTCTCCAATTTCAGGACTGCTCAGCTGGAGGAAGCTGGGCACAGATTGTCTTGGGGAAAATATGACAGAACATTGGTGTCCTGCCGCCCCTGCAGGGCTTTCCTTGGGTGTTCATTCTGGGCCTTAATAGTATACTCCTACAGACATATATATGTACTCTCAAATAGCACATAGGCCTGGTTTGGGATTTTTAAAAATATATTTTTGTTTATTTTATGTATATGAGTGAATTGTCTGCATGTAAGTGCAGCCATGTCCTGCAATGCCCATGGAGGTCAGAAGAGGGTGTCAGATCCCCTGGAACTGGAGTTAAGGATGGTTGTTAGCTGCCGTGTGGGTGCTGGGAACTAAGCCTGGGTCCTGTAGAAGAGCAGCTAGTGCTCTTAACTGCTGAACCATCTCTCCAGCAGCCAGTGCTCTTAACCACTGAGCTGTCTCTCCAGCCCTTGGTTTGAGATTTTTAATTTACAAATGTCTGTCCAAATCCTGGTGTACGGAGTCATGAGATTGCTTTTGAAATCTGTTAAACATGACCTCGGGTATCCCTGTGGCCGCCTCATTTTAATCTACTGTGTACATGCACCACCCTTCACCCATGCACTCCTTTACTGATGGGAATTCAGAGTGCCCCCTGTGCCCCCAGGGCTCCCTTCATTACCATCCTTGCACAGTGTCCTCAGGCAGCCATTTCCTCACTCTAGGAGGGCAGCAGTAAGTAGTTAGTTAAGTCTAGGACCGTTTTGAAGGGGAGGTAATGTTATCTACAGTGTTTCAAAGATTGCCTAGCACATAGTAGATGTGGTATGATTTGCGTTCCATTGATACTGCCATATCACCCACCCTTCCAAATGGCTGCCCTCTATCTACTACACCCTACTTCTCACAAAAGAACAGAACACGAATTTGTTCAGAACCCTCGATAGGGTTAAACTCTTTCATTATTGCAAGCCTGGCATGTATGTGAATACTGATTTCAGTTTGTACCTTCAGGATCAGTGACACTGAAAGTCTATGGGGTGGGGATCCTATACCAGGATGATTCCTGCCTTTTGCTTTAACTTGGAGTGGGGATGGGATGGGATCTGGGAGAGTCGGCCAGTAGTGTCAGGAGCCACAAGTGAGTGATTACTGTCTTTACGGCCTGTGAACCATAATTCATCTGGCCCTTTTTAGGAGAAGTGTGTGGTCTGCTGAACCACTGGCTGTGAGTTTCCTTGCCCACCTTCCTAACAGGGAAGGGTTGTGGCTACGGAACAGAGGCCTCCAAATCCTTTGAGCTGGGTGCTCCACAGTCATCGTGACACTGAATCCTCACAAGCCCCTGGCCTCTTTGTGGCTATTTCCTCCACTTTACAAAGGAAGATGGCCTCAAAGGATACAGATCTCATTCTGGGGTAGGTGCGTGACCTAAGGAAGTAGTGAAATGAAAGGAGAGACAGCACCACTACCCCAGGACTTCACTCCCCCACCCTCATCCATAGGCTTAGATCAGCCAGCAAAACCTAAGACATGGCATCTACCAATCATCCTCATTCTTATTGGCTAGGGCCTAGAAGAATGCCCAACAAGAGGTGATCTGGTTGGTGGAGAGCAGACCAATGAGAAGGCCACAATGAGGTCATCGAAGTCACTGGAAGCTACCCATTATGAGTTTGATGCAAATGTCTGTGTGCCTATTGTGACTCCTCTCAGAAGCCCTGGCCGTTCAGGAGATCCTGGGCCACACAGGCCAGGCCAGGTTCTGGTGACATGAGCTCCCATAAGGCGGTGTCAGTTGAGGGAGCAGACTTGGGCCCTGAGGATGAGGAGGCTACCAGTGTCTGTCTGATTGGCCCCTGCTCTCCTCAAGGACCTGACCTGAATTTAGACCTGGAATCTTCACCGAGTGGCTTAACTGAGGATGAGGTGGAGGCTAAGGACAACTCCGAGGCCAAAGACAGCTCCGAGTGTGATACAGAGTCCAACCTGAATGTGCTAGAGTAGGGAGTCGTGGCATTTCAAGGTCATGAAGAGCAGTCTGTCTTCTCGGGCAGTGACAAAGGGGACATTATGGACTCTGTGCTTAACAGCAAGGGTGTGGAAATGGTGCAACAACCGTCTGACCAGATGGGCCCATGTGCTAGAAGACATTCATCCCCCCAAAGATGCACCACTCAACAGCATCCGTCCCCCAAAAGCTGCACCATCCAACCGTCTACTGTTTCAGCAGATGCAGGCCACAGCAGAAGAGGCAAGTTAGCTAAGAGATCGGTGGGTGACAAGCAGGCCCCTACCTTCTCCGCCGGAGGCCCTGGCCTTCTCCACCGCCGGAAGCCCAAAGGAGGCTTCGCTTGCAAGAAAAGGGAGAAGAAAAAGAAGAAAGGCACCAAGAGTAAGAAAATGGTCAACAAGGACATCCGACATCCGACTTCTAACCCTGACTCATCATCAGAGGAGTATAATGAAACGCAGGTGATAAGAGGGATCATTTTCTTTAAGAATGGAAACCAGGTCATATCTGGCAGTGCCATGGAGCCTAGAGAAATAGTCAAAAAAAGGAATGTTCAACTTAGGGGCAATTTTCATAATATGACTGGCTCTCTAAAAACCTCTACTCCTAGAGGCCACACCTTGGGCATGGGAAAGCTGGGAGGCTCTGGTTCTAAGAAAAAGCCAATCATCTTCAGAGGTAAGAAAGGAATCAAGCAGCTACCCAGGAGCTGCTACCGGCGGGCTGCCAGAAGCCAATCCCCAAAAGAAAGTGACCCAGGAAAAGAAACACCTGCGGGATGCCTCAGGAGGCATCATTCATAGACCTGTCCCATTGTGGAGACAGAGACCCAAGGCAGCTCCCTTGGAACCAGCCACCTTCCCTCCAACAACTTGTGTCCCTATACTTAATGGTTCTAAGAGGTACTCCGTGACATCTTTGGTACCCATCCAGCCCACACATGTTACATCCAGAAAGATATCAGTTGCAAGGGGTATAAGGAAGTCCCAGTCGCTGATCAAGGGAGATAAGGGCCTTATGTATAAAGATATCATGAATTTCACAATGATGACACCAACACCAAAGTTCATCAAGTTCAAGGAAATCCCCCAGGCCCATGTAAGTAGACAACACTTTGCCTCCTCTCAACCAGCCCTTCCCCTCCCTGGCACACACAATTACCTCTTCCCCTGGCTAGCAGTTGTCACTGGAAGTTCACGGTGATTAGAATGCCAAATCTGGGGTCCTTGTAGTATAGGTAGACATCAAGGGAACCCCAGGTAGGTGCCAGTGAACATCAAGGGAGCCCTAGGTAGGTGCCCTCTTTGTGTGCATTTTCTGTCTCCCCAACCAGGCTGGAGTGGGAAGTGGACCTGGCTTTCAGTTTGGGCTGTTTCAATCCTGAGAGCCTTTGGAGTGTAAGCTGCACAACTTGGGTGTGTAGTGAGTCTTAGGAACCTCCTGATTCCACCCTCCTGGTTCTTCCCCAAAATATCCAGGCCAGGGCCTGGGCTTTTCCAGTTCCCTGGGCTTCCTGGGTGTGCACTGCCTCTTGGACTGAGGCTGGCTGAGACGGAGAGTGCTGATGAGATCCCCCAGGACCCCTTTCTGTTCCCCACCCACCCCTCTGCCTCCACACAACACATACTCACTGAGAACTGTTTGTTTGAGCTTCCAATACAGTGAGCAGAGCAACCTCGCATGTGTTTGCATCGTGGAGAAACGAGCAGTGGGGACCCCAACACCAGAGCTCCCCAAGTACCATGAAACTCCCAGCTCATGGCCCTGAGCCAGAGAGGCACCAGGCCCAGAGTACCAGCACCCTCTGGTGAGTCTTGGGGGTTTGAGAACTGGAGGAGAAAGGGGTGGAGGAGAGAAATCAGGCACTGTCACCCCTGGGGACTGCAGTCTTGCTTCTTGGCTTCCCTGCCCACCTAGGCCAGGAGCCCACATGAAGCTAGGCACGGGCAGAGCTGGCCTCAGGCCACATTGTCCCTTGAGTGGGGTGATGGCAGGGGCAGGCTTGAAAGCAGTGGGGTAACTGCAGCTCCAGAAGCTGGCTTTCAGCACAGCAGAGCCTTTTCTGCTGAGCCCTGCTCAGGCCCTGGGCTCCTCCCAGGCCACAGCCCTGATAGCACCAGCCCAGAGCCACAGTCCTAGGGTACCACAGAGCCTCTGTGCTGTCTCTGGGCAGCAGGGAAGGCAGGCCCAGACAGAGCTGGGTGGAGCTGAGGGCAGAGCAGTACAAGTTGCTGCCAGCAGAGGGGGGTGCTGCCTCATTTTAGTCCCCAGCAGGCTCCCCCGCGTCCCCCGTTCCCCCCTCCCCCACTAGCAAGCCTGGAAACTGGATCCTGTGTTCTTTCAGCTGACCAAGAGCCACCAGTGTGTCCCCCAATCCCAGCTGGGGAGAGACAGTCACCGGCAGCATCGGGCTGTCACCAGGTAAAGCTTTCTAAGCTAGAGACACTAGCCCTGGCTAGTCGCCGGGTTGCTTGTTAAGTTGACTGTTGTGCCCATTTTGGTTCCTCTCTTCAACCAGAGGGCATCTCCTTTTGGGTCAGGATTCTATACTAGTCTTGTTAGAGGACTGTGGGATATGGGAGGTGTAAAGATTGGGAGGGAAAGGTAGAAGAGGGGAGAGGAGGTCAGGATGCTTAGTATTCATCATTTCTTTTTCTCCTGTGTCTGCTGGACTAGTGTCCTGTGCTACAGAAAGAAGCACAAAGACTGAGAAAACAACTAGGTATGATTGACCTTGAGCAGAGAAAGGTTGGGGGCAAGGGCAAAGAGAGTGAACTTGGTATATGGGCACAAGTGCCTGGGGTAGGCTGGGTGGCAGTTACTCCTGTGGGGATGCAACAGCAAGCAAATCAGGCCTGGAGACTTCTGCGCATTGACTTGCTGGGGCATACACAAGGAGGAGGGCATCACCTGCTCTCCCAAGTGCTGTGCCAAGCACTTGTCCACACTGTTCTCCTATAGAGGACGTTTCTACATTAATCTCAGAGATGGGTGGGATTGTCAGTCCTGAGGCTTTTGGGAAAAGGACTGGGGGTTCCTTGAAGACAGGGGTTGGGAGCACTTAACAATCAGAGTAGTGGAATCCTGTGTGCCTATATCTGGAATTACCAGTTATACCTCTCTGTTTCAGCAGCCTTGAAGGCCATCAGAGGTTCAAGAACCTTTGAAGTAAGTGCTCTGCCCCCAGCCCTTCCCAGAATTCCAGCTCTGCAGGGGTGCCTAGGTCTGACCTGACTGTGCTTTGCCTGGCAGGTTGGACCCAGCATCCATGAAGAGGAGCAGCTGTTCCCTATGGAGCCCAGGATCTGTGGCCCCACTGTGTCCTTCCAGCTGTCTTCAGATGGAGCCTCGTTTGTGCCTCTGCTTTTGCCCCCACCTGCCCCTGCTTGCAGCAGTTTCACAGTAAAGTGCTTTTGTTCTATGTGCGGCCCTTTCTCTTTTTGGGGGGGGGTGCAGGAAAAGGGTGGGGAGATGTTCCTTTCCCCAGCCCTTTCTGAACAGCAGCCCTGAGGGTAACCTGGGCCTGGCTCTGCGTAGGCGCCCTGTACCCAAACTCACCCAGGAACCAGTACTGCATCTGGATTCTGTGGGGTGGGCCAGGCCGTGCCAGCGTTTCCTCCCTTCCCCACTAGCCCAGGCCCTGTCCTGATTCCTGTCCTCTGGGACAGTCTCACTGAGCCCATTCTTGCCTGCTGTCCCCTGCATTCAAGCAGCAACTTATGAGCCCCTCCCAGAGCCCCAGTCCTTTGTCCTTTCCTTATCCTCTGTCATCTCGGGCTCTTACCTCTTTCTGGATCATCCTCTCCCTATGGAAGCACCCACTGCACTCAGGGAGGACCTGCCCAGAATTTGTACAACACCCTTGGGCTCCTGCAGAGCCCTCACTTTGGAAACTGTTGGCTCTTCCTCTGATTTGACCCTGAGCATTTCAGTAGAAGGGTAGAGGCCAAGATCATACCCAAGTGGGCTGTGGAAGAAAGGCCACAGGCACTGTAGAGAAACAGGATTCAGGGAACACAGAAAAGTGTCTGTTGATCTCTGGGTTGGAGGTGGCACAGTGAGTCTAGTGGCTCCCCAGAGCCAAACTAGGGGAACTGCATAACAATGGAAAGGAAGGTCAGGTACCAGAACCCTGGCACCCTCCACGTCATGGCCTGTCAAGAGCCCTTACTCAGCCCCTGTTTGAAAAGCTGCAGTTTTTAAAATTTATTAGTAGTAATAATAGTCTTGTGTCTTTATACCTGTGGAGGGGTGGAGGGGTGAGTGCCTCAGTGACATGGCACACGTTGGAAGGTCAGAGTCTTACTTTTCAGAAGTCAGTTCTCTGTCCACCTTCTTTAAGGCAAGGTTTCCTGTTTCTGCTGCTCTTTGTATTCAGACTAGCTGGCCCTGGGACTTCTGGAAGATTCTCCTGTCTCTACTTCCAATAGTGCTTCAGACAGCTGGGTGTATATATGGGCATCCTGGCATCCAGATTTTCATCTGGGTTCCAAGGATTGAAAGGATCTCAGGCTCACACAACTAGCACTTTTATCCATTGAGCCATCTTGCCAGCCCAAGCCATTAGTGCTTTTCTGGTTTCTGTTTGCTGTTTGCTGTTTGCTTGGCTTTTTTTGAGACAGGGTCTCCTGTAGTCCCCACTAGCCTGGAACTCACTGTGTAAACCAGGCTGGCCTGGATCTCACAGAGATTACCTGCCTCTACCTCCTGAGTGCTGGGATTAAAGGTGTGTACTACCACATCCAGCTTTTATTTTTTTAAAGTGTAGGAGTGTTAGCCTAACTGTATATAAGTGCACTACAAGCATGCGCAGTGCCCAAGAGGGCCAGAAAAGGGCATTGGATCCCCTGGAACTGCAGTTACAGACCGTTGTTAGCTGCCATGTAGGTGCTGGGAACCAAATCCTGGAGCAGCCAGTTCTCTCAACCACTGATTCATACAACCCTGTTTTATTAAATTTTTAGTAAGTTTTATTTTTATGTGTAGTAGTATTTTGCCTCTATGCAAGTGCACTTCATGCTAGCCTGGTGCCCAGGGAGTCCAGGAGAAGATGTCAGAGTACCAGGATTATACAGTACCAGGAATCCATTCCCAGCAACTACATGTCAGCTAACAACTGTCTTTAATTCCAGTTCCAGGGAGTCTAACGCCTTCTCCTGGCCTCCACAGACATTGCATGAACAAGTTTACTTACATACATGCAGGCATAACATTTATATATATAAAAAAGAATCCCCCCAAATTTAAATTGGAGTTGATGAGGTAGGCTCTCGATCCTACTGTGGGATGAAGAAGACACATCAAAAGTCCTGTCTTATGGAGGGAGTGGTGTGAAGACTGCCCTCCTCAGATTAGCTGGTTGGCACCTCTTTTTAAAATATTTTATTTATTATTTTTTATTTTATGTGTATAAGTGTATTGCCTACATGTATATAGTGCACCCATGTCATGCAATGCCTGCAAAGGTCAGAAGATGGCATCGAATTCCCCTAGATCTGCCATGTATGTGCTGGGACTCAAACCCAGGTCCTCTACAAAGCAGCCAGTGCTCTTAATGGCTGAGCCATCTCTTCAGTACCAGTGGGTCCTTTTTGAAGTAGGGACCTCTCATGGGTGCCAAGTGCATCCTGAACTAAAGCAGAGCCAGGTAGACTGGGTGCAGGGAGGTGTGAGAATAGGAGGGATCAGTGGCTCATGCAGAGTTGCTCAGGCCTGGTAGCACCTGCCCCATGGTCTCCCTCTTTCCCTCTGGGCCCCATGGGTTGAGCTCAGGGAGACAGGCCATCACACACATGGTAGACCTCAGAGCCTGAATGGACAATGAGGACTTGACCCATCCACTTGGAACTCGCTCAGGAGAAGTTAGCCTTGGTTCCTCAAGCTGTGACTCTGACCCTGATCCACATGGCCATTTCTGGCAGTGGGCTATAGCCCAGCCAGTACATGAAGGCCAGTTCCCATTGTGTCGCATTCTAGCAGCAGGCACTGTTCTTGGAGGCACAGGGCCATTGTGACCAGTGGAGCTGCATGGTGAAGGAGCCTTGGCTAGACACAAACAGCCCTGGGAGACTGCCTGCCTGCTAGCCCTGTCCCTGCTCTCTGAGCACACAGACTCCCTCTTCTCCATTCAGAACTCCGACTGCCAAGTAATGTTTCTGTTTGGTCCCACCACAGGTGGGGGGGGTGGGCTGACCCTGCTGACTGGGGAGGAAGTAGCAGATTCCCAGGTTCAGGTCAGCAATGCAATTGGGCCACATTTGAAAAGAGGTAGGACCCTCTCCTCATTCCAATGCCCCCACCTTTTCTCAGCCTCCTCTCCAGCCGGAAGTGGGTGTGCCCTGGACAGCCCAGGCCCTGTCCTCCTCCTCCTGCTACTCTTCAGTGTGAGATTTGCAGGGTGGCTGAGCCAAATGCCTGCCCTTCATGCCCAGGCACTGGGGAAGTTCTGGCAACATCCCCCCTGACTGGAGGCCAGGACTCAGGTGAGTTTCTTTCCAAACACGACCAGGCACTTTGCTGACAGAACAGACAGTCTCCTCCTCAGAGTTCAGATAGCACCCCAGAGCCATGAGTGCCCAAGCCAAACAACCACAGTCAGCTGTGCAGAGGCCCAGCGCTCTGCATCTGGAGCTGTGAGGTGACAACCACAGCAAAGGAGTCACCATGGTGACTCACAACAGATTTCAGTCCTTGCTGTCATAAACTCCTGGCTGACCCTGACCCACTTCATGCCCATATGTCCTCAATTCCCAGTATCTCTTTCTCTGCCCCCATTTCCTCATTATCCCTTTACTCTAAAGGTGAAGCCAACACCTCTGTTGGCCATCTGAGGGGGGGGGTCATGTGCCTTTGGATATTGTGGCCACCACATGACTGTGGCAGCCATCCCTGTGGTGTTCCTGGCACTCCATTCTCACAAGGACTGCTTGAAGTGCAGCCTAGTGGCTGTATTGGGTGGAGTCCCTGTGGCCAGCACTCAGACAAACAGCACAACAGAGGCAGCCTTGGGACCTCCTGTTTTCCCCTATCCCCAATCACTTCCTGCTCCCTAAGCCTCACTGACTTTGAAAGCTCCCCTGGCTTTCCCAAGAATCAATCACTCACTTCTACTTTCAGGATGCATGGCGGCTTTGTGGTGAGTAAGCCTTGACCGAGATCATATTAAACGTGTGATCTACAAGAGCAGGAAACATAAACCTTGAATCTGTCAAGTATGAACACAGTGATCCAACCAGGAGTTTAGGTCACATATGTAATAACAGGGCCTTGTACCTTCCAAAGTCCCATAAGTGTCCCTTTCTGAGAAGGAAGCCAAATGCAAAAGGCTTCTGTGTAATTACAGATGCATGGTATGGAAAAGACATTCAGGGACAGAAAAATGGATCTGTGGTTGTCTGTGTCTGGAGGTCGAGTGAAGTGATCTACTACCAGAAGCATGGGATGATTTCCTTTTTAAACAAAAGATTTATTATTTGTGGGCTGGAGAGATGACTCAGCAGTTAAGAGCACTGGCTGTTCTTGCAGAGAACCCAGGTTTGAATCCCAGCACCCACATGGTGGCTAACAACTGTCCATAACTCCAGTTCCAGAGGATCCAACACCCTCTTCTGTCGTCTGCAGGCACTGCAAGGCATGGGTGCACTTACATACAAGCAGGCATAGCACTCACATAAAATAAAAAGTAAAAAAAATTTTCTTTAAAGATTTATTTTATGTGTGTGCTTGCCTGTATATATACACTACATGTGTGCCTTGTGCCAGACCAGAAGAGGGTGTCATATACCCTGGAACTTGAGTTATGGGTGATTTTATGCCACCCTGTGATGGGAACCAAATCTAGGTCTTCTGTAGAAGCAACAAGTGCTCTTAACCCCTGAGCCATCTCTCCAACCCCAAAAGCTATAATTTTTATTATTATTGTGTTTCCATAACTGTATAAGCTTATAAAACTAATAGACTTATCTGGACTTGGTGGTACAGGCCTATAATTCCAGCTCTTGGGAGGCTGTGGCAGGATGTTCATTTCTGAGCTACAGAGTGAATTCTTGTTTTATTTTTATAGTTTGTAAAGAGTTATTTTTTAATTGTGTGTGTTTTGGGGAGGGAGAGCATGTGCACATGAGTGCAGGTGCCCTCAGAGGCCAGAGGGGTTGGATGCCCTGGAGCTTGAGTTATACGTGATTTGAGCTGCTAGGTGTAGGAGCTGGGAATATAATGTGTCTGCAAGAGCAGTATGTGCTACTCTTGCTGAGCCATATCTCCAGTTCCATCTTGGTTAATTTTTATTTCATCTTATTTTTTTATGTAGTGTCTCATTATCCCAGCCTGGTGTTGAACTATGTAGCCAAGGATGGTCTTGAACTTCTGATCCTCCTGAGGGCTGGAATTACATGCTTATGATACCATGCTTGGTTTATTGGATGCTGAAAATTGAATCCAAGGCTTCACGCATTCTAGGTGAGCACCCTACCAACTGAATTACTTTCTCAGTCCCAAACCCTATTTAAAAAAAAAAAACAGGCAAAGTAGCCAGGCATAATGGTACATGCCTTTAATCCCAGCACTTGGGAGGCAGAGATAGGGGTATCTCTGGGTCTCTGGGAGTTCGAGGCCAGCCTTGTCTACATAGCAGTTCCAGGCCAGCTTGGGCTTACAGGGAGAACCTGTCCAGAAAAAAAAAAACAAAAAAACAAAGTAGACTGGGGAGATGGCTCAGTGGTAAAATGCTTACTGTGCTTGCCTGAGGGCCTGAGGAGTTGAGTTTGTATGGCCAGCACCCATGTAAAAGTCAGACATGGCAGCAAGCCTGTAACCCCAGTGCTGGGTGTAGTTGGAAGAAAACAGATGGATTCCAGAGGCTTGCAGGCTAACTAGGCTAGCTGAATGGACAAGCTCAAGGTTCAGTGAGAGACTATGTCTTAAAAAGTAAGGCAGAGCATGGTAGAGAAAAACCCCTAATGTATACTTCTAGTCTCTACATGCATACCCCCCACTTGCATATAAATACACACACACACACACACACACACACACACACACACAAATAAGCAACCCAAGACTGGAAATGTGGCTCAGTTACTAGACTGTTTGCCTTACATATATGAGGACTGGGTTTGTTCCCAGGTCATCCTCAGCTACAAGGTGAATTCAAGACCAGCCTGAGTACAGGAGATGCTGTCTCAAAAGAAGTCTCATAGACCTATAAAATATATCTCCATAATTCTGACTTCTTAGCAAGCAAAAAACTCTGTAAATAATACATCTCAAATGAATATTGAAATTTCCTACTTTTTCTAAATATGAAAATCATGTTTTTCTCTAGTGTATAAATATGCAGAAATAGATTACTTCATTTTCTGAAATGAAGTTTGCATCCATGGAATGAATCCAATTCAGTCACATGTTGTGGATTGTCCCTAATGTGTCCTGTGGGATTCAGTTTGCTGCCAGTGTTTGTGATTTTTGCTTCTATGTCATGAGTATGTGATTGACTTGGGTTTTTGCTCTCTCAAACTGCCGTTACTGGTATTTAGTGTCCTGTTACTCTCATAACCTGAGTTGGGGACTGACCTTCCTTTTCAGTATTCTCCAGGAGTTTGTATGAAAATGAATGAATGGCCGGGCATGGTGGTACATGCCTTTAATCCCAGCACTTGGGTGGCAGAGGCAGGCAGATCTCGGTGAGTTCAAGGCCAGCCTGGTCTACCTAGTGAGTTCCAGGCCAGCTGGGGCTACAGGGAAACCCTGACTCAAACAAATACAAAAAAAGACAAAAAGAAAGAAAATTTATTACTAGGTCTTTTGTCAGAATTTGATGGGACTGAAGCCAAGCGGAATCCTGGAGGGTGTATGTAGTGTGTGTGTGTAGCACTTTGACCCTTGGTCTATTTTATCATGGCTATAGAATCTTTCAGTCTTGTTCTTCCTTTCATCAGTTTTGGCAAGTTATGTTTTATAAAACAGATTTCAAATAGATTGTAATAAAATGGTTCATAACAACCCCCTTTGCCCCAGAGTTCAGTTTCTAAACTTTCTGGTGCACAGAGGAGTTTCAAGGAAAGTGCAGTGAGTCTCCACACAGCCTTCATCTGGACTCAGCAGCAGTTATTCTGTCACATCTGCTTCATTCTCTTCCTCTGTTGTGTTTGTGGCTGGTTTTTCTTTTCTTTTTATTTAATTTTTTTGTTTGGTCTTTTTTGAGACAGGGTCTCCCTATAGCTCCAGCTGGCCTGGAACTCACTATGTAGACCAGGCTGGCCTCGAACTCACAGAGATCCACCTGCCTCTGCCTCCCAAGTGCTGGGATTAAAGGTGTGCGCCACCACGCCCCGCACTTTGTTTTTCATTTTTTAATCGAATCTTATTTTGTTTTTTAGAGTTGGGAGGTCTCACCTTCGAACCCCTGAACTGCACTAATCCTCTTGTCTCAGCCTCCCAAGTGACTTAGACTATAGAAAAATGCTGTTGTGCTAGTTTTTTGTGTGTGCATATTTAATCATCCTACTGAGTTGCTTGTGTTACTTGAAAACATGATAATCCATTGTTCCTAGATATGTCAGCATGTATCTCCCAAGAAAAAGAATGGATTCCTGCAAACCATTCATGCAGTTAGCACCCTGAGACTATTTAACATTGAGACAGTCCAGTTTCCTCCTGGACGACCACATGAAATATTCTCTCACTGTCTCAATGATGTCCTTCGTAGCAACTTTCTAAAAATCCTATTTCCAATGCAAGGATATGCATTGCATTTGACTGCAAAGCCTCTTTGTGTCCTTTAAACTAGAATACTACCCATGACTTTTTGGCCTTGCCCAACAAGGACATTGGTGAAGATCCATTGCGGTTATTCTACAGGAAGCCCTGAGTGTATTTGTGTGATTGCTCCCTCATTTCAGATTTGTTACATTTTTTATTATTATTTTACTATTTTTATTTATGTATATGAGTGTATGGCCTGCATATATGTAAGTGCTCCTATGTCATGTAATGCCCACAGAGGTCAGAAGAGGGCATTGGATCCCCTGTAACTGGAGTTACAGACAGTTGTTAGCTGCCATGTGGGTGCTGGGAATCGAACCTGGGTCCTCTGCAAGAGCAGCCAGTGTTCTTAACTGCTGAGCCATCTCTCCAGCCCCCTCAGGATACATTTTCATCAGGTATCCTTTATCAGTAATGTGCCCTCCTTCTGTGTGCATGGCACCAGGATTTTGTCTCATGACTGGTACTGTGCCATATGGTGAGGGTGCTGTTCCAGCTTACTCCATAGTAAAGGAACTGCTTTCCTTTTGTGTTTAACCACAAATCTGTGGACTGCTTTTGCAGAGATGCTGTATAAGTGTCCAGCTTCGTCATAACTTGTTATATATTTTTATATCTGCATGTTTTGTGGTGATTTCTACCTTTTATTTCCTGATTGTTACCTTTGTCTCTTGTTTGCTTTTTCTTTTGAAATTTTATTCACTTATTTATTTAGTTGTTGCTTTAAGATAGGGTCTCATGTAGCCCAAGCTGACTGCAACTTGCTAGGTAGCCCAGGATGACCTTAAATTCCTCATCTTCCTGCCTCCACCTCCCAGGTACTGAGATTACAAATGTGCACCGCCATGCCTGGTTCTGTTTTCTGAATGTATGTCAGCAAACCTTTTACCAACTTCATTCTTTGTTAAAGAAATTAATTTTTTCCCTTTTTATTCTTTGTTTTATTGAGATAGAATTTCACTCTGTTGCCCAGAACTCATAACGATCTGCCTCAGCCTCCCAAGTACTAAGATTACAAGCATGAGTCTCCACTCCAGGCCTAAACAACCAATGTGACTTTACATTCCTTCCTCTTGTTTACCTGCTTCATCTCTCAACAACGTCTCCTTTTTTACTCCTCCTCCTTTACTTGAAGCTTACGCCCAGCCTTCCTGTTCTTTTTCTACCTTCTCAGTTTTCTTTTAAAGATAGTGTTTAGAGCCCACAAATCCCTCTCAATCTCTTATACTTACTTGGAGCAGTATTTGGGGCAAGTCTCCATTCCTGTGGGATTGTATTAGTACATCACAGTATATTCATTCAATCACATGCTTTATCAGCAATGGAGATACACAAAGTGCTTTTCCACAGAACAATGGGTGTTAATCTGAAAAGAATGACATTGAGAGGCCACTGAGATGGCTCAAGTGGGTAAAGGCATATGCTGCCAAGCCTGAGGACCTGAGATGGGAAGAGAGAACCAACTCCCACAAGTTGTCCTCTGACCTCCACACGTGTGCTGTGGCACACACATGCCACCCCATGCATAAATAAATAAATGAATTTAAAAATAGAAAAATAGTGTTAAGGTAAACAACATCCTGTTAGGGTTCCAAACAGCAGCAGTTTCCCCCCTCCCCAACAGGGACCTCACCTTGACCTTTGAAGTCAAGGGAAACAAACTCTGCTAAGAAGCAGCCTGCCTTTCATCTGATCTCCAAAGATAGGATAAGCAGATTCTACCTGATAACCAGAGATTTTAGAAGCTGTTTTTCTTTTATCTTAAGAGGGAAAAAATAAACACTTCCAGACCCTAATCCTACCTGTTTTTCCTGCTTCCCCCTCCCTGATTTCTCCCCCAAACATTCCTCCCTTCTACACCCTAAAGCTCCCATATATGAAGTCCCAGTTCACAGCCCGTGGGCTGACATCTTTCCCTTCCCTGAGGGAAAGGTGCCCCATGCGAAATAAATCTGTATCCCGCTGAGAATTCCATCTGTGCCTCGGTGCCTCCTCCATCCGCTCGTGCTTTCCACCGCACTCTCTCTCCCAACTTTTACCTATCAGATGGTGCCAAAACCGGCTCTTACTTCAAGGGACCTTGCACGTAAAACTTTTGGACTCGCTTGTTGTTATTGGCCGCTGTGAACACCACAGATTCGGCATTAAGGTACACTTCCACCCTCTATCTCTCTCCCCTCTCCCGTTCCTTTCAGCTCTCTCTCCCTTTCTCTCTCTCTCCCCTTTCCCCTTCACTACTCTCCGCCAGTTTTCTTTTCATCTCCTTTCCAATCAAATTCAGTCACTCCCGGACCTCACTCAAGGCCACTGGACAGCACTGGTTTCTGTGACCATTGAACTGCCCGGCACAGTTACTGTGTCTGTCCACGCCCACCTGGGAGTCAGACCTGCCTCCCCATTGCACTCAAATCCTTTTCCCTACCTTAGCTCCCTTCCCTTCCTTGCTCCTGCCATTTTTTGCCTTCCCCTAACATCTCTCCCTCTCTCTCTCTCCTCTCCCTCCGTTCACTGGCTACTCTGAGCTTCATCTAGGCCTCTCCATTCTTCTCCATTCCTGGTCCATCTCGGCCTCTGAGCCCACTACCTTGTTTCCTTATACTTTGGCTCCTACTGGCTGGTCACGCACCACATTGCAGAACCTCTCCTAACTCATTTTTACTCGCTCGAAATCACACCGGTGTGTGGGAGGTTCCACCCTGCCTTTGACTACAGGAAACTGTGGTCACTGGCGGGGACACGCACAACTCATATTTCCCCTTCCCAGTGATTGCAGGACGCTGCCCTGGGGTTCAGGAATTTAACTCGAATCAGCAATAAGCTGAGGTCTTTAACTGTCCTTTCAGGCTTTCCACCTAATCCGTTGCTATGGGAACCAAACACTCAAAACCTCAGGGTCTCACGCCTGTGCCCTGTCTTCTTAAATCTTTAAAAAAGCTAGGATTAGCTCAGACTATCAAATCAAAACGCCTAAAATTCTTGTGCACCACTTCCTGGCCTCAGGACAAACTAGATAATAACTCTGTTTGGCCAAACACTGGAACCTTAAACCTCAATATTTTAAAAGATTTGGAAAACTTCTGCCAGCGTAACAGCAAGCAGTCTGAACTACCCTACATCCACGCCTTTCTTGACCTCCGTGCTAATCCCTCCCTCTGTGAGATTTGGAAAACTTCTGCCAGTGTAATGGCAAGCAGTCTGAACTACCCTACATCCACTCCTTTCTTGACCTCTGTGCTAATCCCTCCCTCTGTGCCAAATGTTCTTCCCACCAGGTCCTCCTGGCTAAGACAGTCTCACCAGATCCTGAAACTCCAAGGGCCTCTGCCCCTCGCCCTCCTCCCTACCCCGCTGACTCTGCTTTTGATCCTTCCATAGCTAATAACCTGCCCCCTATCAGAACCCAGCCCCAAGAACCCCCTGCTCAAAAGACTGAGGCACAACCAAGTCCTCCCCCTGTCCTCCCATCACTATACCCTCCCTTGCCTTCCAGTCCAGGGGCCAGCCCAACTTCCCTCCCTTCTCTGCCTCAAACTCCCTCTCTGCTATCTTCCCCCTCCATTCCTCAGCATTCTGAGTCTGACACTCACTCTCTTAATTCTCCTTTATTCAAGGAAATCCAAAATCTTAAACACCTCATTACCAAATACTCCCTAGTCTCCCCAAGTCTGACTTCTACCTCAAATACCCCATTTACCCCTCCTGTATCTGCTTCTACTTCAATTCCAGACCCTGCCTCAGACACCCCTGCCCCTACATCCTCTCATGGACAAGACACCCCTCCCATCTCTCCCACTTCAGCTTCCTCCCAGGACTCCCCTTCTCCTTCTCTTCTGCCTCCTCCCAACCCCTCTCCCGTGTCAAGCCATACCCGTTCCCACACCCAGTCTCAGCTCCCTTTCCATGGCATTTTTCCCCTCAGGGGGGTGGCAGGCATGGTCAGGATTGTCAAAGTCCATGTGCCTTTCTCTCTTGGAGATCTTTCTCAACTAGAGCGTAAAATCGGTTCCTTTTCCACTAATCCTACTCACTTCATACAAGAGTTTAAATATATTACTCACAGCTATGATCTAACCTGGCATGATCTCTTCATGATTCTCCAGTCTACCCTCACCCCTGATGAGAGACATAGGGTCTGGACAGCAGCACAGGAATATGCTAATGAGCTTCATTCTACTAACCAAGCTCATCCTATTGGCAGTGAGGCAGTTCCCCTTCAGGACCCTGGGTGGGATTACGAACCCCACCAGGAGGTCAGACAGGACCTTCCCCAGATAAAGCAGCCAGGGACCACATGATCACTTGCCTCCTGACAGGTCTTCAGAGAGCTTCTCCCCCTAAGGTAGTTAACTTTGAAAAGCTTAGATTGATTACTCAGGGCTCTGCTGAAACCCCAGCTCAGTTTATGGACAGACTCACTGATGCTCTGGTCCAGCATACCAAGTATGACCCAGAGTCTGCAGAGGGACAGCTTATGCTTCACCACCACTTTATCTTACAATCAGCTCCAGATATTAGAAGGAAACTTAGGCGCTTAGACAAGGGCCCTGAAACCCCCACGAGAGATCTGTTGGACACGGCATTTAAAGTATTTTATAACCGAGAGGAACAGGAGAAGGCAGACAAGCTTACCCTGTCCAAACAAAAGTACCAGCTTATGGCTGCAGTCCTAAGGGCTCCTCCCAAGAACACTTCGAACACCAATGGGGCCCAA
>NW_008357686.1:1367266-1380716 GCF_000622305.1 Nannospalax galili
CAATCCAGTTCCTACAACAACAATTATCCTCCCTAGCTGAAGTTGCACTCCAGAACAGGCGAGCCCTGGATCTATTAACTGCAGAAAAAGGGGGAACCTGTATTTTTCTGGGTGAAGAATGCTGTTATTTTATCAACCAATCCGGTAAGGTTGAACATGATATAGAACGACTCAAACAGGTAGCAAAAAATCTTTCACTTAAAAATTCCCAGTACCAACAGTCATCTCAATGGGACACTTTTACAGGACTAACTCCTTGGCTTCTGCCGTTATTGGGCCCTCTGCTTTCTATCACGTTGGTGCTAACCATTGTTCCTTGCCTTGTCAGATATTTTCAGAACCAGATCCGAAAACTAACGCATACTAATTTTAATCAGTTGTTACTTTCCTTCCCTTTACATGTATATGAATGCCTGTCAACCATCAAGGACCCTGTTCAGATGCATTGAGAGACAACCCCTGCTGCCTAGTGGACCCCTAAACCAGCCTACCCCCCACGTCGACCCTGTCCAGCAGGAAGTAGCAAGATAACAATGGCGCCCCCTATCCTATAACACAAAAGGCTGGAATGTTAGGGTTCCAAACAGCAGCAGTTTCCCCCCTCCCAACAGGGACCTCACCTTGACCTTTGAAGTCAAAGGAAACAAACTCTGCTGAGAAGCAGCCTGCCTTTCCTCTGATCTCCAAAGATAGGATAAGCAGATTCTACCTGATAACCAGAGATTTTAGAAGCTGTTTTTCTCTTATCTTAAGAGGCAAAAAGTAAACACTTCCAGACCCTAATCCTACCTGCTTTTCCTGCTTCCCCCCTGATTTCTCCCCCAAACATTCCTCCCTTCTACACCCTAAAGCCCCCATATATAAAGTCCCAGCTCACAGCCAGTGGGCTGACATCTTTCCCTTCCCTGAGGGAAAGGTGCCCCGTGCGAAATAAATCTGTATCCCACTGAGAATTCCATCTGTGCCTCGGTGCCTCCTCCATCCACGCCGCTTGCTCTCTCCAACATTCCTACCTATCACATCCCAATAAAAATCTTACATGTATGTCACAGCCAAATGCATCACTAAAATGATCTCCTTCATTTATAGACGATCTCATTTAAATTAGGAATATTTTGTCATTTGTAGTTATAACTTTATTTTCTTTCACATTTTTTTGAGACAGGGTCTCGCTAAGGATAGCCTCAAACTATGTAGTTGAGGCTGGCTTTGAACTCCGATCCTACTACATACACCTCCCAAGTGCTGGTACTGTGCATGTAACACCCTGACTGGCTCTATTTTCAGATACTGTATATTTTAAAAGAAAAAATGGCCACTGGGCATAATAGCTCACACCTTTAATCACAGAACTTGGAAGGCAGAGGTGAACAGATCTCTGTGAGATCAAGGCCAGCTTGGTCTGTGTATCAAGTTCCAGGCCAGCTGAGGCTACATAGGAATACCCTGTCTCAAAAAAAAATGGTAATGATGCCTACGTAATTGTAATATCAATCTCAATTTTAATAAAACTTCCTATTTAGGTGGTACTTTTTATTCAGAATTTAATTATGATTTTGTGCTGAAAACTCACAGATAAGTTACACTTGGGTACAACATCTCAGAGGAGATTTATCATTTTCCTACCCAGTACTCTCAGAGGTGGAGAACCAAGAACTGGACAAAAAGAAACAAAGACAAAAATCAAAAAATAGCTGGGCGTGGTGGCGCACACCTTTAATCTCAGCACTCAGGAAGCAGAGCTAGGCAGATCTCTGTGAATTCAAGGCCAGCCCAGTCTACGTAGTGAGTTCCAGGCAAGCTGGGACTACAGGGAGACTGTGTCTCAAAAAGACCCCCCTGCCCCAAAATCCAAAATGATGTCAAATGAAATTAAGTCAGGCCCAGAAAAACAAATATACTAGTTCTCACCCATATGTGGATGCAAAAATGAGTTTATTCTATCAGAAAAGAATAATATAATGCTTACCAGAAGCTGAGAAGCACAAAGGATAGGGAATAGAATAGATTGGTTAAGCTGGGTATACTGGTGTATGTCTGTAACTCCAGCACTCAGGAGGCTGAGGCAAGAAGATCACTCTCAATTCAAGGCCAGTTCACTGCCAATTTTTTAAAGCACCTACATTGTGATTCTCCCCCCTCCCTAATTACTGGGGATTGAACCCAGAACCTTGCACATGCTAGGTAAGCACTCTAGCACTGCATTCTCTCTAGTCAGAACTGTAATACTCACCTATGACCAGCTGAGGGCAGAGTCCTTCAGGTTGTTCTTCGGAAGTGAGGGCTGCCAGTGATTCTGCCTTCTAGTTCTGCCCTTTAGCCGGTTGGACCCAGATGAGTCACTTGAGCCAATAAAGGTGGCTGCAGCAATTGTTTTGATGCTGTATCTCACTAGCCTCTTTGACACTTCAGAATACTAGCCCACCACCTCCACTTTCCCTGCAGCAATTCATTCTTCCCAGGCAGAAACTGAGCCCACTGATGTGCTGAGCCAGGAATGGGGCCCATCAGGCAGAGACAGGGCAAGCAGATGTGTGCAGTCCTCAAGGCTTTATTATTTGTGGGGAGCAAAACTAGAGGAATTTTTTTCCGAAATAGCCTCCAGACCAGGCCCACAGTGAGTCTCCCTTGCTTTTGCTATGAGTGGTGTGAGTGAAGGCTCCACACTGGTCTGTGATAGTAACAGGGAAAAGTAGGAAGAATGTCTGATTGTTTATTAATGCAG
Source organism: Nannospalax galili (assembly GCF_000622305.1). Taxonomy (NCBI): domain Eukaryota; kingdom Metazoa; phylum Chordata; class Mammalia; order Rodentia; family Spalacidae; genus Nannospalax; species Nannospalax galili. The sequence continues at coordinate 1,369,992 of NW_008357686.1, forward strand.
CTGATGAAAAGAAATAAAAAATAATTCTCTATAGGTACTCCCCTGCCTAAAGATAAATAGCATTTCCTGTCCTAATGACCACTTCATTCTCTGACTCTATCTTTTAGAAATAAAGCTACTGAGGGTTGGAACTATAACTCAGTTTGTAGAGTCTTGCCTAACACGCATGATCTAAGTTTGATTCCCTAGGACTGAATTAACCAAGAGTGGTGGCACGCCCCTGTAATCTCAGCACTTGAGAGGTATAGGCAGGAGGATCAGAAATTCAAGGATACAGGAGACCCAATCTCAAAGAAAAAGTGATGAGAGGCAGAAAAGTGACTCAGTGTGTGAAAACACTTGCACACAAGGCTGGTGACCTGAACTCCATATGCATACCATTACACACACACACACACACACACACACACACACACACACACACAAATAACAAATCAATTTGTTTAAAAAATAGAAAGAAATGGAGATCTTATAAGTCACCTCCTTTACTTCAGAAAGGGCAGTAAGCAGAAATAAAGGACCATTTATGTAGAAACTTCAGGTGACTCCTTTAGCATTTAAAGGGTCTTTTAAGATTATTTCTAGGAGTTTCTCATCCCTTTAAACTAGTTTTAATGCTAATTCTATTATGTGATTAGAAGACATTTTGTTGGTTTGGTTTGGTTTTCTTTTTTTTTTTGAAAGGGACTCATGTAGCTCACACTGGCCTTGAATTTACTATGTAGATGAATACTTTGAACTCCTGATCCACCTGCCTCACCTCACAAGTGCTGGGATCATAGGAGTGTGCTAACCATGCCTAGTTCTGATTTGGTTTTTGTTCGTTTTATGTGTGCATGTGGTGAGCGTACGTGTGTACATGCTTTTGCCCACATGTAAAGGTCAGAGGTTGATGTAGGGTGTCTTCCTCGATTGCATTCCATCTTATGTTTTGAGATAGGGTCTCTGACTGAAACTGGACCTCACCAATTGACTAGACTGACTTGCCAGGGAACCCTTGGGATCTGCCTATCTCTGCCCTCTGTCTGTAGGTCTAGGATTATAGACATACACCACTTTGACTGACTTTTATGTGAGTCCTGGAGCTCTGAACTCAGGTCCTCATGTTTGTACTGCAAGCACTTTACCAACTGAGCCATCTCCCCAGTTCCTAGTTTGTTTGTTTGCTTGCTTGCTGTGTGTTTGTTTGAGACAGGATCTCACCCTGTAGCTTAGGCTGGCCTGGAACTCACAGCATTCCTCCTGAGTGCTGAGGCAATAGGCCTGAGCCACCGTGTCAGGCTGGAAGTTATTTTAGAAAGATATTTTACCCCTAGTTCAAAGTCCCAAGCACTACAAGTGACTTTTTCCCCCCATAATTTCTGCCCTAGAATCATGGAAACCTAGAATATCACGGCATGGAAGAACACTCTGAGAAACCTGATAGGACCAGCTTCTGGGTAGTGCCCAAGCTTGGAGTCTAAGAGCTGGAGAAACAACACATGTCCAGGTTGCCAGACGCTGCAAGACTTTGACTCCTGAGTATCCATTTTGCCTTTCAGTGAAATCTTTGCAGCAAGAAGTCACTTCCCCCTCACATTCAGGCTCTATGTGGACTGACAGCTCTTTGTTTCTAATTCCCTCAGCTGCTTCTAAGCACTGAACTCTAGTTCACTTGCTGTCACTTATCATTTGAACCTGGTTGGCCCCAGGGAGTGTCCCAAGTAAAGAAGCAGTGTCCCAGGACCTCTGGTATGCTGGCTCACCAAGGATGCTGGTGTCCTACTATGTTACAGTTCATGATAGCCCTAACAAATGGCAGAGTAAGGAAGGCAAGTGCCAGATGAGGCATCAGGAGACTCACCTGTCTCTGACCTGCTGAATATCATTTCCCCTTTCTGAACCTTCATTTTTCCATCTGTGAAAAGAGGAAAGTAGTACAAAGCTGTGGCTCTCAACCTGAGATCCATGAACTTCCTGAAATTGTGTGGTGAGGCAAAGGAGGTAATGCACAAGTCTCCTGAGGAGAGTGCACGCAGGCGTGCACACACACACACACACACACACACACACACACACACCTCTGATACTTTTAAGCTGCTAGAGCAAAAACAAGATCTAAGCATAGTCAAAGATCGAAACAACTCAGAAAATAAGTGCAAGGATTGACAGGTGAGACATCAGATTGAAAAACTTCTGTAGAGTGAAAGAAATAATCAACAAAGTGAAGAAACAGCCAACAAAATGGAGAAAAATCTTTGCCAGACACTTACCTAAACAGGCAATTAATATCTAGAATTTTTTTTAAAGTTGGGCCTGCCTGGCACAAGCATATAATCCTAGATACTCAGGGGGGTGAAGCAAGAGAATTGAAAGCTCAAGGCCTGCCTGGGCAACTTAATTTTACCATGTCTTAAAAACCAAAATAAAAAGAGGGATGGGGATGTAACTCAGTGGTCAAGCGCTTGCCTAGCAGTCGTAAGGGCCCGAGTTCAGTCCCCGGTACTGAAAAAAGAATAAAGGTCTCTAAAAACTAAATGAAAGCACAAACAATCCAATCAATATGGGCAGTGGAAATGAACAGACACTTTTCAAATGAAGATGTACAAATGGCCAATAAATGCATGAAAAAAATATTTGCTGCCCTTGCCATCAGAAATGCAAATCAAAACCAGTGTAGGTTGGGGACAGAGTTGGTAGAGTGCTTGCCTGGCATGCTTAAAGCCCTGTGTTCAATACCTATAAAAAGAAAACTAGAGGCTAGAGAGATGGTCAGCAGTTAAGAGAACTGACTGCTCTTGCAGAGGACCTGGTTTCGATTCCCAGCACCCACATGGCGGCTACGAACCATACTTAACTGCAATTCCAGGGGAATCTGAAGCCCTCTTCTGACCTCTGAAGCATTGCATGACACGGGTGCACTCACATACACGCAGGCAATACACTCATACACATAAAATAAAAATAATAAATAACATTTAAAAAAAGAAAACTACATTAAGCTGGGTTTGGTGGCCCATGCTTGTAATCCCTATACACATGGAAAGCCAAGGCAGGAGGAGTGCAGGACCTTGGGCATGTTTTCTGTCATACATGGAAGGTAGGGAAAAATGGACTTGAAAATAAAAAATTCTAGAGATGTAGAAAAGAATAGAAAAGGGCGAGGACAATGACGGAGGCTAAGAGTAATCAAGGGGGTGGATATAAATGAAGCACATTATATATATACATGCAAAATCATAATGAAGCCTTCTCCTCTGAACAATTAATATATGCAAACAAAAACTTTTTTTTAGCTAGACATGGTGCTTCACCTGTAATCCCAGCATTCAGGAGGCTGAGGCAAGGAGATCACTGAGAGCTCAAGGCCACTCTGGACTATAGAGTGAGACCCCATCTCAAAAACAAACCAAGCTGTGCCTAGTGATGAGTGACTGTTATCTCAGCACTCTGGAGATGGAGTCAGGAAGATCAGAAGGTCAAGGTCATCCTTGTCTACCTGAGCTCAATCCCTGGAACCCACATAAAGATGGAAGGGGAGAACCAATTCCACAAAGTTGTCTTCTGACCTCCACAGTATATTGCAGCATATTCGTGCGCATGAACATATGAACACTAATTTAAAAACTTACAAATTCTTCTCCAGTGTATACATAACATTCTTCAGTACAGGCCATGTGTTAGACCACAAAACAAATCTCATTTGCTTGTTTGTTTTTTACACAGGGTATCACTATGTAGTCCAGGCTGGTCTCCAATTTGTGATCCTCATGCATCAGCCTTCTGTGTGCTGGCATTACAGATGTTCCCCACACACCCAGCTTCACAAAAAAGTCTTTAAAATTTAAGTCATACAAAGTTTCTGTTGTAATCACAGTGAAGCAAAAGAAAAGTAGAGCACCACAATGTATGGAAATTTAGCGGCACACTCAGTCAGTGAGCTAAAGAAGTCATTAAAGAAACTGGGAAATATTTTGAGGAAAATGGAAACGAAAACACAACATACCAAAACTTATGAGACACAGCAAAAATAGTGCTAACAGGAAAGTTTATGCCTATAAATATACATCAAAAGCAAGAAAGGCAGTGAGATGGCTTAGCAGGTAAAGTATTTTCTACACAAGCCAGACATTCTGAGCTTGATCCCTGGAACACATGGAGGTAGGAGAGAACTGACTCCTGAAAATTGTCCTCTGACTTCCACACATATGCTGTGGCACATGCAAGCCTGTACTTAAGTGCATATCATACATGCACATACAAATAATAATAACAAAAGTTTAGAAAGAAGAAGTCAGGCATAGTGGCACCTACCTGTAATCCCAGTATTTGGAAGATGAAAGCAAGAAGATGGGTTCAAGGTCAGCCTGGGCTATATGAGACTCTGTTTCAAAGATGGATGGATGGATAGATAGACAGACAGATAGACAGACAGACAGACAGACAGAGAGAGAGAGAGAGAGAGAGAGAGATTGATAGATAGATAAGATAGGCAGAGCCTGGTATGGTAGTACATGCCTGTACTCCCAGCACTGGGGAGATGGAGACAGGAGAATCTCTGGGCTTGTTGATCCACCAACCTAGCTGAATTGATAAGCTCCAGGTGAGAGATCCTGTCGCAAAATATAAGGTGGATAGCAATAGAAGAAGACACTTGATATCAACCTCTGGCCTCCACAGCACATACATAGGAACATGTGCACCCCCACATGAACATGCACATCACACAAATAAATACACTTTTTCTTTAAATTTATTTCCTTATCGTGTGTATATGTGTGTGCATGAGTGTGCCATACTGTGTGGAGATCTGAGGACAACTTGTGAGAGTCAATTCTCTCCTTCCTCTCTCCTTCCATCGTGTGGGTCCCAGAGATCAAACTCAGATTGTCAGACTTGGTCACAGGTGCCTTTACCAACTGAGCCATCTCACCGCCCTAAATAAATATTTAAATAGAAAAAAATAAAGTGAATAGGTCAGGTATCATGGCGGCACATGCTTTAATCCCAGCACTCAGGAGGTGGAGGCAGGAGAATCTTTTGAAGTACAAGGTAAGTCTCAATTACATAGAGTAGACCCTGTTTCAAAACCACAAAAAGAAAAGAAAATGAGCAGGTGATGAGTAAGTAGGTCGAGGAGCCGGAGAGACTATTCTCTGAAGTTTAAAGGAGGGATGAGTCAGCGCAATGTGGTATCGAGCGGAGGGCTGAGAGGGTGGTTTTAGAATGGAGATCTGAGTGTACTCAGTGGAAGGGAAGCCGAAGATGAGAAAGAGTGCCAGAGACAAAAGATGGAGACTCATTTCTGGAGGAAGCCCTGGGAGTGGGGAGCCAGTGCGTCAGTCACAAAGACCATTGGCAAGAGAGGAAACAACTCCTCAGCCATGGCAGCAGAGGCTGCAGAGAGGCAGGGAGACTTTCTGGTGTTGAAGGTGGTCTCATAAGAGGAAGGGACTTTTTCTCCTGCAATTTTGGAAAGCAAAACAGTAAGTAAAGGGCTATTAAGTTCTGGGGAGCATCCAGAGAAAGATGTGTAGGAATGTCAGTAACTGAGCACTTGGTGACCAGGCTGGTTGTGAATTCTGGCTTGCCAGAGAGGGCATGAAGACTAGATAAAATGGATTGGAAGAATGTGGCTGGCTTGTAGGACTAGAAGTCAAGCTGAAGACAGAGTGAATTTTGTGGCAGGAAGAGATGTGAAAGAAGGCCAGAGGGTTAAGCTCAGAAAAGAGGATTTTCACAGAGAAAATCCTGAAAATGAAACTGCGGTTGAGTGGAGGTGGCAGCATCCTGGGGGCGATTAACATAGGAAGCTGAATGAAAGTCAAAATAGTTACTGAAATCGAAAGGAACAGTTAGTAGGCTTCACATAATTCTCTTCACATACCTAGGGAACAGAGGATAAAGAAACTGAGGCGCTAACGGCTTAAGTGACCAAGATCATGCAGCTAGGAAGTGGAGGAGTTGAGATTTGAACCCAGATCTGTGCCTCAAATATCTAGTTGATGGTATGGAAGGAGCATGGTGCTGCTACCAGTGGGCAGGGTCTGGACCAGGTGTTTCCAGGTTCTTGGCCTCTTAACCAAAGAATTGAAAATCAGGGCTCACTCAGATTTGCAAAGAAAGCAAGATAACTTTATCCAGAGCAAAGAAGTAGTACAGATTGCCAAGATTGACAGCGGGACACTTGAGTGAGTGTACTCAGGGGCCCCAACTATTGTTTGAGGCTTACTTTTATGGGGTTCAAAAGAGGAAGGAGCTGGTTACTAAGGGACGTGGTTTGTGTGGTTCTCTATTTTGATTGACAGATTAGGTTATATATTCATTTTCCATACTATGCATGTTCCTTCCCATAAAGCATCTGATTTTAATCATATGCACACCCAATGACACATATGCATAAGATGGTAAATGGGGGGCTGGAGAGATGGCTCAACAGTTAAGAGCACTGGCTGTTCTTGCAGAGGACCTGGGTTCAAGTCCCAGCATCCACATGGCAACTAACAACTGTCTGTAACTCCAGCTCCAAGGGATTGGATGCCTTCGTCTGACCTCCTCAGGCATTGCATGACATGGATGCACTTAACATACATGCAGGCAATACACTCATACACATAAAATAAAAATAATAAAAAGATGGTAAGTAGGGCACACTCTAAAAGTTCACTTACAGAGCATAGTTTCTCTTACTTCCCATGCACCCAGAACCAGTTGAGGTGGGATCAACACTTCTATTCTCGTACTTGGGTACATTGGGAATACCTTGAATAGAAACTAAGTTTGATTGTTACGAGGGATGGGGAAACCTATACCATTATTCAGAGAGGGACTATGGGTAGCCTGATGATACTGGTGGCAGTTGAGAGGCTTCTGAGGTTAAGTGTACTGTTTGGAGACGGGTGTGTGAGCATAGTACTCAGGTGAAAGAGTAATGCTTCCAAGTGCATAATTACAAAAGACAATGTACGTAATCAAAACCAGATAAGATCCCAGATTACACTGTCTCCTATGGTCACCTGTGTCAGTTCTTTGCCGTCACTGAAGATAACAGTAGGGATGGTATGAAAAAGGCAACACACAGAGAGGACAGTGTCCTGTGGGTAGAGGTGGAATTAAGCATGAAGTTAGTTTAAACTTAACATTGGGAAGAGCATAAAGATTTAATCTGGATGAAACAAGTTCCTAAATTAGGGACTTCATTTTATTTTTATACAAAATCTTGCTATGTAGCCCAGGCTAGCCTTGAGCTTCTGGTCCTCCTGCCTCTGTTTCCAGATTGCTGGGATTACAGGTGGGTGCCACCATGTCTGGCAGGACTTAACCTTTTCATATTATTCTCAGAGTACTTGTAACTAAAATGGTTCTTCTGGTGTGTGGTGTACAGCAAGGTGACTTGCAGAGCATGTTTACTTCACCTCTCATCACTTTCCAACATACTCTGAGGCATGCTGTAGTTTCTGTACATTTTAACCAGGGAGAAACAGAAGCTGAAGGGGGTGACCTGGCCATGCCTGGAAGTGCATGCCTATAATTCCAACACTCCGGAGGTGGATGCAGGAAGATCAGGAGCTCAAGGTCATCCTCCGCTACATAGGGAGTTTGAGGACAGTCTAACATCAGATCCTGTCTCAAAACAAAACCAAAAGACAATGATTTGTCCGTGCTTACCCAGGAGGAGACAGACTGGCATGCAGCCCACATAAGTGCTTTTGTTCAGCCATTTGAGCAAAGTAGGACTGACGGACCCTTAATCTCACCTGTGGTGTTGGGAGTCATGTTAGCTACAGTATCTTCAGCCATTGGTGGCTGAGACCACTTGGTTGGGAGTATGAGGAGTCCCAGGGGCCTGAAACCATGTCCTTGGAGAACATTTTTCATCATCGTCATCGTCATCGTTGTTGTGTGTTTCGCTAGGATAAAACCCAGGGATTTGTGCTTGCTAGGCAAGTGTTCTATCACTGAGTTACATCCCCAGTCCCTGAAGAGAATTCTTATAAGACGACGAGAGATAGCAGACATAAATTGTACCTTTAAGGAATTTATTAAGTGGATGTGAATGGATTGTGCAAAGAAATTGCAGGATGATATGCCAATTTTCTGTTCTAGACTGGTGCATGCTGTCCAGTAGGAGAACAAAAAGAAGCAACTACCAGCACCTTGGGGGTTTAAGGCCAGTTTCTGAAAGGAAGAAATTCCTGGCAGTTAGGGCCTAACAGAGAACAACAGTTTCAGAGGCACTGGCACGAGCCTACTGGTCTATTTGATGAACAGACTTAACAGCACACTGGGAAAGCGAGGCCCTGACACCAAAGGGCTGTGGAAAATACTGGACAGTTTTGACCTGGGAAGTGATGTGATTGAACCTGTGTTCTGAGCAATCCTTCCCTGTCAAGGCAAGATAGAGCACAGGAAAATGAGATAGGAGAGGCTGCCCAGTGGGGCCAGTGAGAGATGCTGGCTTGAGCCATGAGAGGAAGGCTAGACACAGAGGCTAAGAACATTCTTGTGTTGTGTTTCTGAGCACTTGCGCTTATAGAGAAGCTGAGTCATAGCAGGTGCACCTGTTTCCTATTGTCTAATTGCTCTCCAAAAAGGTTGTACCAATTTATATAGGAACTGTTCTTGTTGTATTTTATTTTTTTAACAGGGCCATGCTAAAATGCCCAGACTAACCTCGAACTTGTGATCCTCCTACCTCAACGTTCTGAGTAACTGGGATTATAGGGATGCACCACCATCCTGACTAAAGCTATAAAGCTGTTCTTTTTTTTTTTTCCGTTCTTTGAGACAGGGTCTCCCTATAGCCCCAGCTGGCCTAGAACTCGCTATGTAGATGAGGCTGGCCTTGAACTCACAGAGACCCATCTGCTTCTGCCTCTTGAGTGCTGGGATTAAAGGTGTGTGCCACCACACCTGGCTAAAGCCGTTTTCTTTAAAAACATTTTTAAGGACTGTCGTGTGTGTGTGTGTGTGTGTGTGTGTGTGTGTGTGTGTTTGATGTGTATGTGAGTGTGGGTGTGCACATGCCATGGCATTGTGTGTAGAGATCAGAATGCATCTTCGAGGTGTTACAGCTCTCCTTCCACTGTGGGCTTTGGGGATTGAACTCGGGTCCTCAGACCTGCACAGCAAGCATTTTTACCTGTTGAGCCATCTCACTGGCTTGAAAGCTGTTCTTAAGAATAAGCCAACTGGGAGGGTGGGTTCAGACCTCCTCCACTGGGGTAGCAGATGGGAGCTTAGCAGACTGCCAGAGAGTGCCAGGTTCTGACCTCCCTTTGGCCTCCAATTACCAGAGGGCCCCAGAACCCAGTATCCTGCCTCCACCTGGTGGTGAGCTTCCCCTAATTGCACCATACCATCCCCCTACCTGGGATTTCTTGAGGCCCCTCCCAAGGCCCCAGGGCAGATATGCCTTTGGTAGGCTAAGGCTGAGATACTAGTAGACAACCTGACAGGGTGGGTTCAGACCACCTCCATCAGGATAGCTGCTGGGAGCTCGGCAGACCGCCAGAATGTACTGGGTTCTGGCCTCCCTCAGGCCTCCAACTACCAGAGGGCCTGAGAACCTAGGGGACAGCCTGACAGCCCCTGATCCTGCTTCCACATGGTGGTGACCTTCCCTTACTTGCACCATACCATCCCCCTACCTGGGATTTGGTGAGGCCCCTCCCAAGGCCCCAGGGCAGATATGCCTTTGGTAGGCTAAGGCTGAGATACTAGTAGACAACCTGACAGGGTGGGTTCAGACCACCTCCATCAGGATAGCTGCTGGGAGCTCGGCAGACCGCCAGAATGTACTGGGTTCTGGCCTCCCTCAGGCCTCCAACTACCAGAGGGCCTGAGAACCTAGGGGACAGCCTGACAGCCCCTGATCCTGCTTCCACATGGTGGTGACCTTCCCTTACTTGCACCATACCATCCCCCTACCTGGGATTTGGTGAGGCCCCTCCCAAGGCCCCAGGGCAGATCAACAAAGAAAGGATCTAGGCGCCCAGATAATACAAACGGAAGCATACTTCAATTTAATTCTCATGTCAGAATCATGAACAACAAAAGAAATTCACATGCCAAAAGCACAATGAAAGAATAATAAAATGGAAAGCCAAAACACTATGTCCCCACCAAACCCCATCAATCCTTTGGAAGAGTTCTACAAGGAGAACCCCTAGAGATAACGCAGGACACTGAATTTAACAGAACAATCATAAACTTGATCAAGGAATTCAAAGAATTTAAAGAACACATGAACAAACAAAGAGCTAAAAGAAGATAGGGATAAACTTCTGAATGAATTCACAAAAGATATAGAAACAATGAAGAAAACTCAGGCAGAAATGAAGAAGGAAGTAAAAAACTCAATAAGCCAACTTGAAACAACAGGGGAAAGCCTCACCTCTAGAATGAATGAAATGGAAAACAGAATATCAACACTGGAGGATAAAGTTGAAGAATTGGACCACTCAAGCAAAGAGTATGGAAAAATTTTTAAAAAACAGGAATGAAATATGCAGGACATGTGGGACACCATGAAAAGACCAAATCTATGAATCATAGGAATAGAGGAAGGAGAAGAATTTCAGATTAATGGTTTTGACCAGATCCTAAACAGGATTGTAGAAGAGAATTCCCCAAAATTAAGGAAAGACATCCCCATACAAATACAAGAAGCACACAGAACACCAAATAGACAGGATCAGAAAAGAAACTCCCCACAACATATCATAGTAAAAACACTAAATGTAC
>NW_008357686.1:1380862-1382884 GCF_000622305.1 Nannospalax galili
ATAGAGGCCAGCCCAGAATACTATACCTAGCAAAAATGTCTTCTATAGTTGAGGGGGAAAAAAAATCATCCATGACATGAATAGCCTGAAAGAATACATGTCCACAAAACCAGCCCTCCAAAGAATACTTGAAGCAATACAGAGAGCAGAGAGAGAAACAATTATACTCTAGGGGCAATGAAAGAAAATAAACAACATATAATCTAGGAAACACAAAATTAGACAGAGAACACAAACAGCAATCAAAATCATGGCAACCAATACACACCTTTCAATAATAACCTTAAATATCAATGGACTGAACTCTCCAGTCAAAAGACACAGGCTAAGGAAATGGATTAAGAAACAAAATCCATCTCTTTGCTGTCTGCAAGCAACCCATCTCACCTTCAAGGACAGGCACTACCTTAAGGCAAAAGGATGTAAAAGAATAATACAAGCAAATGGCACTAAGAAACAAGCAGGGGTTGCGATTCTAATATCTGACAAAATAGACTTCAAAGTAAATCTAATCAGAAGAGATGAGGAGAGTCACTTCATTGTGATCAAAGGAACAGTTAACCAAGAAGATATTACAATCCTTAACATGTATGCACCAAATTATGGTGCACTCAAATTCATGAAAACAACACTATAGGACTTTAAGACACAGATTAACCCCAACTCAATAATAGTAGGGGACTTCAATACCCCACTGTTTCCATTAGAGAGGTCAACTGGACAAAGAGTAAACAGAGAGATTTCTGAATTAAACAATAGCATACATCAAATGGACCTAACAGACATCTTTCAATTATTCCACCCAAACAGCAAAGAATACAGTTTCTACTCAGCATCTCATGGAACTTTTTCAAAAATGGAACACATACTGGGCCACAAAACAAACCTCAACAAATACAAAAATATTGAAATAATTCCATGCATTCTATTGAACCACAAAGCAATAAAGCTCAAAATCAACACTGGAAGAAGCCCTAGTCACTATATAAATGCGTGGCAATTGAACAACACACTCTTAAACAATGAGTCGGTCAAAGGAGAAATTAAGAAATAAAAGCACTCCTGGAATTCAACGAAAAGGACAATACAACACAACACAACCTCTGGGACACATTAAAAGCAGTCCCAAGAGGGAAGTTTATAGCTCTAAGTGCCTACATTAAAAAATTGGAAAGAGCCCAAATAAATGACCTAACACTGCAACTCAAGGCAAGAACAAATGAAATCCAAACCCAGCACAAGAGAAGAAATAACAAATATCAGAGCATAAATTAACGAAATAGAAACAAAGAAAACAATACAAAGAATCAATGAATCTAAGAGCTGATTCTCTGAAAAGCTAAACAAGAGAGACCAGAGCCTTAGCCCAGTTAACCAAAAGAAAAAAAGAACAAATCCTGATAGGTAGAGAGCGGGCGGATGGAGAAGGCAGCGAGGCACAGATGGAATTCTCAGCGGGATACAGCTTTATTTCATACGGGACACGTTTCCCTCGGGGAAGGGAAAGATGTCAGGAAAGGAAAAGATGTCAGCTAAGGGCAGGGAACAGAAAGATGTCAGGGAAGGGAAAGATGTCAGCGAAGGGCAGGGAAGGGAAAGATGGCAGGGAAGGGAAAGATGGCAGCGAAGGGCAGGAAAGGGAAAGATGTCAGCCCACGGGCTTGAGCTGGGACTTTATATATGGGGGCTTTAGGGTGTAGAAGGGGGGAATGTTTGAGGGAAAAATCAGGGACAGGGAAGCAGGAAAAGCAGGTTTTGTAAACCTGGCTCCGTTCAGTCTGCCAGGTAGGATTAGGGTCTGGAAGTGTTTACTTTTTCCTTCCTAAGATAAGAGAAAAGCTGTTGTGATAAACAGCTTCTAAAAATCTTTGGTTAACAGGTAGAATCTGCTTCTCTTATTTTTGGAGATCAGAGGAAAGGCAGGCTGCTTCTCAGCAGAGTTTGTTTCCCTTGACTTTAAAGGCCAAGGTGCTTATCAGCTCAGTTCCCTTTTTTGGGCTCCAAAAGTCTGTAGGAGTGGAG
>NW_008357686.1:1383508-1385049 GCF_000622305.1 Nannospalax galili
TGGCTGCCACTGATGCCACCAGGCTAACTCCTACCAGGACTGCCAAGGTGGCTGACCTCTTTGTTCTGGTTCCTTCTGTCCCTGTGGATAAGACATCATACACCTCTCCTGGTGTGTATAGGGTTAGTTTGGGGATGAGAATGACTGGAGCACAGGTGTCCTCAATCTGTGGAGAGATGCAGGAGTATATTCTGGAACAGAGAAAGAGCAGTCCCGAGGTTAGAGCAGTATTTTCCTTAATTGTGACATTTTGGCTTGATGAGTGTGGGCATTTAGAGGTTTGTGGGGTCCAACACTCTGTTTTGTTAAGAAAAAGGGGAGGGGCAGGCATGGGCCCCTGTACTAGAAGTTCCCGAGAACACTGAGTAGCTGCCTGTGGAGTAACATTGTAAACTGGGAGAGGGAGGAGAAGTGAGCCCTGCAGGGGGGCAAAGAGAAAGCAAGTGGAGCTCAGGAGATTAACCTATAAAGTGAGAATGTGATCCCAAGAGAAGCTGCTGCAGGAGGCATTGGGGCTCTGGAGCTGCTTCACGGCCATGTCCCATGTCTGATCTAAGACTTTCATAGCTCTCTGGGGCAGGACAGTCCAGGTTAGTTGGGAAGACATCCCAGTGTCAAGGTCCTCCCACGTGAATGCAAAGAGGTTATGAGAGTCGGGGTGTAAGGGTGTTGAGAAAAAAGCATCTTTAAGGTCTAATACAGAAAAGTGGGTGGTGGAAGAGGGCATGTGAGAAAGAAGAGTATAGGGGTTGGGAATGACTGGGTGAATGAGAATAACTGCTGAACTAATAAGCCGGAGATCCTGGACCAGATGGTAGGAGCCGTGAGGCTTGAGGACCGGAAGAATGGGAGTGTTATATGGAGAGTGAGTGGGTTTAAGGAGGTTATCTCTCATAAGCCTTTGAATTATGGGCTTAAGTCCATAGCAGTGTTTGAGGGCAATTGGGTATTGAGATCTACTGGGAAATAGGGAGGGGTCCTTCAAGAGAATGCGGATAGGAGGGTGATGAGAGGCTAGTCCTGGGGCTGAGGTGTCCCAGACCTTGGGATTTACTTCAGTGGGGGGAAGGGGCAAAGATCTGGCTTGGGGAGGAGAAGGTACAGGGGAAAGGAGAAGAGTGTGGAGAATGGGAGAGAAATAGAAAGGGAGAGCTTTTGCTTGAGATCTCTGCCAAGTAGGGGGGTTGGGCAGGTAGGCATAACCAGGAAGGAGTGAGTTAAAGGCATCTTCCAGAATACACAGGCTAAGGGTCCTGTTGATTTGGGGTTGTGAGGCTTCCCATCGACCCCCACCACAGAGATCTGTGAGGGAAAAACTTTACAGTAGGAAGGGAGAACTGACCATGAAGCGCCAGTGTCAATAATGAAATTAATAATCTTACCCGCCACCATGGCTGAAACCCTGGGCTCCTCCATTGTGATAGTCATAGAAGCGGTGGGGGCTGAGAAGCCAGGGCGTAGTCAGTCTTCAGCCACCAGGCCTAGAAGGTCATTCACTGAACCCTGTAAATGAGGCTGGGTCTGGGAGGTGAGTGGCCTTC
>NW_008357686.1:1386637-1388951 GCF_000622305.1 Nannospalax galili
GTCAAGAAAGGTGTGGATGTAGGGTAGTTCAGACTGCTTGCCGTTATGCTGGCAGAAGTTTTCCAAATCTTTTAAAATACTGAGGTTTAAGGTTCCAGTGTTTGGCCAAACAGAGTTATTATCTAGTTTGTACTGAGGCCAGGAAGTGGTGCACAAGAATTTTAGGCGTTTTGATCTGATAGTGTGAGATAATCCTAGCTTTTTTAAGGATTTAAGAAGGCAGGCCACAGGTGTGAGATCCTGAGGTTTTGAGTGTTTTGTTCCCATAGCAACGGATTAGGTGGAAAGAGAAAGAAGAGTTAAAGACCTCAGCTGGTGGGTAGGGGAACAAAGAGGAAGCTTACAGGGAAGAGAGAGTGAGAGAGAGAGAGACAGAGAGAGAGAGAGAAAGCATGAAGAGAAGGGTTTGGCTTAGGTCACGTAAAAACGAGAACGAGAAGAATCAGGCAACAAAAGAAAAGCATCCTTTTTTTGTTGCAGATTCGAGTTAAATTTCCGAATCCCAGGGCAGCGTCCTGCAATCACTGGGGAGGGGAAATACGAGTTGTGTCCCCTCCAGTGACCACAGCGTCCTGTAGTCAAAGGCAGGGTGAAACCTCCCACACACCGGTGTGATTTCGAGCGAGTAAACATGAGTTAGGAGAGGTTCTGCAATGCGGTGCGCGACCAGCCAGTAGGAGCCAAAGTATAAGGAAACAAGGTAGTGGGCCCAGAGGCTGAATGGACCGGGAATGGATAAGAATGGAGAGGCCTAGATGAAGCTCAGTGTAGCTAGTGAACGGAGGGAGAGGAGAGAGAGAGGGAGAGAGAGAGTGAGGGAGAGAAGATGAGATGTTAGAGGAAGGGAAAAGATGGCAGGAGCAAGGAAGGGAAGGGAGCTGAGGTAGGGAAAAGGATTTGAGTGCGACGGGGAGGCAGGTCTGACTCCCAGGCGGGCGTGGATAGGCACAGTAACCGTGCCGGGCAATTCAACGGTCGCGGAAACCAGTGCTGTCCAGTGGCCTTGAGTGAGGTCCAGGATTGACCGAATTTGATTGGAAAGGAGATGAAAAGAAAACTGGAGTAGTGAAGGGGAAAGGGGAGAGAGAGAGAGGGAGAGAGAGCTGAAAGGAATGGGAGAGGGGAGAGAGATAGAGGGTGGAAGTGTACCTTAATGCCAAATCAGTGGTGTTCGCAGCGGCCAATAACGACAAGCGAGTCCGAAAGTTTTCGTGCGAGGTCCCTTGAAGTAAGAGTCAGGTTTTGGCACCATCTGATAAGTAAAATGTTGGAGAGAGCGGTGGATGGAGGAAGCACCGAGGCACAGATGGAATTCTCAGCGGGATACAGCTTTATTTCACACAGGACAGGTTTCCCTCAGGGAAGGGAAAGATGTCACGGAAGGGAAAGATGTCAGCAAAGGGCAGGGAAGGGAAAGATGTCAGGGAAGGGCAGGGAAGGGAAAGATGTCAGGGAAGGGAAAGATGTCAGCGAAGGGCAGGGAAGGGAAAGATGTCAGCCCATGGGCTGTGAGCTGGGACTTTATATATGGGGGCTTTAGGGTGTAGAAGGGGGGAGTGTTTGAGGGAAAAATCAGGGACAGGGAAGCAGGAAAAGCAGGTTTTGTAAACCTGGCTCCGTTCAGTCTGCCAGGTAGGATTAGGGTCTGGAAGTGTTTACTTTTTCCCTCTAAGTGCCTTCATTAAAAAATCAGAAAGAACACAAATAAATGACTTAACATTGCAACTCAAGACAAGAAGAAATAACAAAAATCAGGACAGAAATTAATGAAATCAAAACAAAGAAAACAATGCAAAGAATCAACGAATCCAAGAGTTGGTCCTTTGAAAAGAAGATTGACAGACCGCTAGCTCAGTTAACCAAAAGAAAGAAAGAGCACCTCCAAATTAACAAAATTAGAGATGAAAGGGGAGACATCACAAAAGACACCCAAAAGATACAGACCATTATAAGGGAATATTTTAAAAACCTATATGCTACTAAATCTGAAAGTCTAAAAAAATGGATGGATATCTGAAATCATGGGAACCTCCAAATTTAAACCAAGAAGAGATCAACAGTTTAAACGTACTCATAACATATAAGCAAACTGAAACAGTAATACAAAGCCTCCCAACTAAAAAAAGCCCAGGCCCAGATGGATTTACAGCAGAATTCTGTCAGACATTTAAAGAAGACCTCCAACCAATACTACTTAAATTATTTAAAATGATAGAAATGGGGAGAACTCTGAAATTCCTTCTATGAAGCCAGCATCACTCTAATACCCAAACCAGGTAAGGACACAATCAAAAAAGAAAACTATAGACCCATA
>NW_008357686.1:1389680-1390408 GCF_000622305.1 Nannospalax galili
GTAGACCAGGCTGGCCTTGAACTCACAGAGATCCACCTGCCTCTGCCTCCCGAGTGCTGGGATTAAATGAGTGTGCCACCAAGCCCGGCTACAATAATCTTTTTACTCACCTGACTAACCAAAATGTGTTTAAACATTTTATGGAGAATATTCATTTTATTTTATTTTGTTTTGTTTTGTTTTGTTTTGTTTGTTTTGAGACAGGGTCTCTCTTTAGCCCCAGCTGATCTAGAACTCACTATGTAGACCAGGCTGGCTTCCAACTCACAGAGATCTGCTTACCTCTGCCTCCCAAGTACTGGGATTAAAGGTGTGAGGAGCATACTCCTTTCATAGGAATTTTGATCTTTAAGATATTGTGCTTGCCAAGAGACCCTGGATAGCCAAAACAACCCTGAGCACAAAGAGCAACGCTGGGGGAATTACTATACCAGATCTCAAAGTATACTACAGAGCCATAGTCATAAAAACAGCATGATACTGGCACAAAAACAGATACAGATCAATGGAACATCATTGACGCTCCAAACCTGAGTACATGCAATTTCAGCCACCTGATACTTGACAATGGTGCCAAGAACACACAATGGAGGAAAGACAGCATCTTCAACAAATGGTGCTGGCAAAACTGGATCTCCATCTGTAGAAGAATGAAATGAGATCCTTATCTTTCACCATGCACAAATGTCAACTCCAAATGGATCAAAGACCTCAATGTGAAACTGGAA
>NW_008357686.1:1390800-1411950 GCF_000622305.1 Nannospalax galili
CGTTAGTAATTAGGGAAATGCAAATTAAAACCACCCTAAGGTATCACCCCAATCAGACTGGCTAGGATCAAGAGAACGAATGATACCAAATGTTGGATGTGGAGAAAGGGGAACGCTCATTCACTGCTGGTGGGATTGCAAACTTTTGCAGCCTCTATGGAAAACAATGTGGGGAACTCTTAAAAAACTAAAAATGAAGCTGGCCATGGTGACACATGCCTTTAATCCCAGCACTTGGGAGGCAGAGGCAGGCAGATCTCTGTGAGTTCAAAGCCAGCTGGGTCTACATAGTGAGTTCCAGGACAGCTGGGGCTACAGAGAGACCAAATAAAAACAAAACGAAAAACTAAAAATGAACCTACCATATGACCCGGTTTTACCACTCCTTGGCATACACCCAAAGGACTCATCCTATTGTAGAGACACTTTTACAAGCATGTTTGTTGCTGCTCTTTTCACAATAGCTAAGAGATGGAAGCAACCTAAGTGCCCCTCAACTGATGAGTGGTTAACTTTGCTACTATACTTACATTTTTGGTATTTGTGCTCTTATTGTGAAAGCTTTTGATGATAAACTATGACAACTAGTTTATGGGATCTCTGTCAAACAGATACAACAATCTGTGATACTGCTCATTTACATATATTTTAAGTGACTACAGATAACTGAAGAGAGTCATTCAAAGCACAATAATTGAAAAAAGAGGATTTCTCTCGCTAGCAGACTTCACTAAGACATTCAAAACACAACTTCAACTTAAAAATACTGCCGGGTTGGGAAGATGGCTCATCTTAAGAGCACTGGCTGTTCAACTAGTCCAGCCTTGGATGACAAAAGAAAAATGAGGAAGAACCCAATAGAGGGATGCTTTTGGAAGCCCTTGTCAAGAAACTCCAATGGACTCTCACATAAACATTTGAAAATTGCCCTGTTCGGACTTTTGTCTAGTTCCCTGTCTAGAACTTGTAATGCTAATTACTGTTGCCTTTACTTCTCCTTCACATCTTCTATTCTTGATTCAAGGACTTTCTTCTTCCCTTAGAGACAAGAGTTATGCGATTTGTCTTTTAGATAAACCCACTGAAGGTGTACTCCAATTGCCTCACCCTGTGTCCCTGTTCAGCATGGAAGAAGCCAGAGCGGTCGGTGTCCCTATCCCCTACTGGCAATTTGGGTAACCCCTTCAGAGGATGGTGTGATAATAATAGGATCTAGGGGGCTGGAGAGATGGCTCAGCAGTTAAGAGCCCTGACTGCTCTTGCAGAGGACCCAGGTTCGATTCCCAGCACCCACATGGTGGCTACGAACCGTCCTTAACTCCAGTTCCAGGGGAATCTGAAGCCCTCTTCTGACCTCTGCGGCATTTCACGACATGGGTGCACTCACATACATGCAGGCAATACAGTCATACACATAAAAATAAATAAAATTTTTTTTAAAAAAAAGAATAGGAGGTAGGAATTGGCTAGGCAGTTAGGGTAAAAAGACCCCAAAGAAATGTAGCCAGTTTCTGGGCTAAAAGTCAAAATGTCCTTGGGCCTGTTAGCCAAATACTCTGTTCCAAAAGAAAAAGTATTTGGGAGCTTGTATCTAATCCTTAAAGGATTTTAGGGTTACCTCTTCAGAGGGGGGGGATGTTGGAGGGGAGGGAGTAGACACGCATTAGATTAAAACACCTTATATACATGTATGAAATTCTCAATAAAGCTTTTGTAAAAAAATTTTTTTTTAAAAGCCAACTGACAAGTCTGTAAAGACTCAACTCTCTTATAATGCTGTAATGTAGAGAGTACTCTTTGAGGGTGAATGTCTTCTCTGATGTGGATTAAGAACATCAAATTCTTCATTTGAAGCTGTGATTTCCTATGTCCCCCACACAGCTCCTTCCTGTATGCAAGCTCTTTAGTATACCCAAACTTATGTTCCTTTTTCATAGTATCAGGTCATAAATCTAGCTATGCAGGAAACATTGCTCCTTTTGGCTATTTTTCTAAGTCACTGTGGGAAAATCTTTTCTAGGAACGTTTTCTTTTATAAAACAAAGGGAAACAGTGGGAATGACTTTCCTGAACAAATGGAATCTTACCTACCTGTGTAAATAAAGTTAATCTTATGTTTTGAAATTACTAACAGGATCTCAGCTTGTTTATAATGCAAACAAGCTTACTAGGCCTTGGGTTCCTCTTGAAACCTCAACATATAGCTTTATTTCCTCATGACCCTTCTTTGGCCGTGACCCAGAATAATATATATGTGTGTATATGTTGTGAAAAATACCAAGCATTGAAAACAAAGTTTTTGGAAGCAACAGATTATCACATTTATGTTGCAGACAATAGGTAGGATTCGATTGATAACATCTATTTGTGGTTGTGTGTGCTGTTCAGGAAGAGGTCAGATAGAGAAAATCCTTTGATAGGTTCCTCATTTCTTCTGTACAATGCTGGTTGCATTGTTTCAATAAAGAAAGAACAAGGCCTTTGATTAAGAGAGAAGTTCCAAGAGCACAGTTCCAGAGAAATCTGAAGGAGCAGGTTCTCAGAATGGTATGGGCCTCACTCTTGATTTTAATGGATGCCAAGAGTCAGTCTGCTTTTGTTCAGGCATCACTGTAATGTGGCATCTCTGCAACAAATCAGCTTAATTTCTGTTTTGCACTCAATTTCAGCAGAGTATGGGGAAATTCAGCCTGAGTCATTCTCACAGTTTCTGCTTTTCTGATGTCAAGACTTGCTCTCTGAATCTTCCACTGGGCCTGGGAGGGGAGACACATAGGGTGGGGGTACATCTGGTGATCTATTGTCATTAGTGTAATTTTCTATTAAGTCATTTATTGTCCCCCTTTCATTGCTGTTTCTGTGGGAAGCTAAGGAGATCTCCAAACAGCTGGGAGGCCTGTTGCTTCCAGTCCATCTCCTTAAGAAAACCAAGAGCTACTCCTCTTTGGGAGCTCTACTGGAAAGCAAGGTCCAGGGAACCTACATAATCTTCTCTCTTCTCCTCCTAGCTAAGATGTATTCATCCCCAGAGGTAATGAAACTTCATTTTAGCATAGTGTGGTGAGAAAAAAAGGAAAATACAAGGAGAAAACTCAGCCCATGGCAACTAAAGGGAAGAGCTGTTTGACTACTGAGTAGGATAACTGAAACTGATGCAGTGATGAGACTACAGTAATACTGGTACTTGTATTCTTTTGTTGCTGTTTTGACACGGAACTCATATATATGAGATACATATATATCTCAGGCTGGCCTCAAACTCAATATGTAGCAGAGGATGACCTTGAAATCTTGATCATCCTGCCTCTGCCTCTCAAGTATTGGCATTTACAGGTTTGTACCACCATACATGGCTCCAGTTTAACTTTAAAAATATTTGTGTGCAAGGCTGAAGAGATGCCTCAACAGTTTAAAGTACTGGCTGTTCTTACAGAGTACCGGGGTTCGAATCGCAGCACCCACATGTTGGCTAACAACAGTTCATAACTCAAGTTGCAGGGCCTCCAATGCCTTCCTCTGTCCTCCGTGGGCACTGCACAACATGGGTGCACTTACACACGTGCAGGCAATACACTCATACACATAAAATTAAATAAGTAAATAAATAAATAAAAACTAAAAATACATATTTATGTGTGTATATGTGCTAGTGTATGTGGCAGAGAGGTCAACCACAGGTGTCGGTACTCAGGAGCTGCCTACCTTGTGTTTTGAAACAAGGTCTTTCACTATTAGGCTACAATGGCTGGTCAGTGAGCCCTAGGGACCTGCGTGCTCCACCTCCCCAGCACAGAGATGTGCCACCATGCCTGACTTTTTCCTGTGGGTTCTGGGGGTCAAGCTAAGATCTTTATGTTTGTATGGCAAGCCCTTTTCAAACTAAGTTATCTTCCCAGCCCTATTTCTCTTTTTGAGATAGGAAAACCCTTTTCCTGAGATAGGAAAACCCTTTTCCTTTTTCTAGCTCATTTTCCCTCCAGTCTTACACAGGAGCCCAGAGCTCAGTCATTACACATGCTCGTCTGATCTACAAGGAGACAGAGGAAAGTGAATCATTTTCAACTTCCACTCTGGGAAAAGGGCACTTTTTTTGGCCACTACTAGGGATTGAGCCTAGGACTTCATGCATCCTAATCAAATGCTCTACCACTGAGCTGCATCCTCCAACAGAAAGGTACTTCTAATGATAAAGGAGAGCAAGCCAAGCTGAGGTGGACAACGAACAGTTTGCCAGAATCACGGCCCGCCCAAAACAAGCCTACCATCTTGTTTTCTTTTCCTTCCTTCTTCCTTTTGACAACTCTTTTTTTTTTTTTGTCTTTTTGTCTTTTTGAGACAGGGTCTCTCTGTAGCTCCAGCTGGCCCGGAATTCACTATGTAGACCAGGCTGGCCTCGAACTCACAGGGACCCACCTGCCTCTGCCTCCTGAGTGCTGGGACTAAAGGCGTGTGCCACCATGCCCAGCTCTTTCTTCCTTTTGTAAAAAGTATTTTATTTGTTATCTTTATTTTATGTGTATGAGTGTATTGCCTGCATGTGTGTAAGTGCACTTGTGTTGTACAATGTCTGCAGAGGTCAGAAGGTTGGATTCCCTGGAAATGGAGTTGTGGATGGATGCCAGCCACCATGTGGGTACTGAAATAGAACCTTGGTTCTCTGCAAGAGCAATCAGTTCTCTTAACCACTGAGCCATCTCTCCAGCCCCCTCTTTTTTCTTTCTTTCTTTTTTTTTTTTTTTTGAGAGTCTCGTGTAAGCCAGGCTAGCCTTAAACTTATGATCATCCTGCCTCTACTTCCTGAGTGCTGGGATTATAGGCCTATCCTATCATGCCTGGTCCATGTAATCAGGTAATATTTTCACATACCATGATGTTTAAATCAGGCTACACTTATTTATCATTTCTTTATAGCAAAAAACTTTCAAAATCCCTTCCGGCTTTTTGAAATGCATATTATTGTTAAGTGCAATCACTCCACCATGCATCATCACACTGGGGCTTCTTGCACGCATCTGACTGCATTTGGGTACCCACTGCTCAGTCTTGCCACATGGGAGCGGCTTCATGGGTCTCCTGCTCCCTCCAGGCTCCTGCTGTGGTACTCACAAGCACTCTTAGCAGGGCGTCTTGTTGCTTCCACTCCTTCCCATGAGCTGGTGATCTGTACCACTTGGGTTAAGGCACAGCTTCAACATCAAATGGAGTATGTCTTGTGGCTGAAGATGCCAGTCCTGAAGGAATTTTGATTTCTCTAATTCTTGTGCATATTGGAGGGACTAGCATTTCGGAAGGGCAGACCAGGAAAATAGGGTGATCATCAAAAATTTTTCCTTCCACTTACATGTGAAGGATTTTTTAAAACTGGCATGCTAAACTTTAAAGTAAGCTTTCTGCATGTCAGGAAGCAGCAGGGAAGCAGCGAGAGAGCCAGACTGCGTGTAAGAAGCCAGCACAGAAAATTCCAGGTAGGAACTGTGTTCTCCTGTCACCTCCTTCTAAGGGGCTGTAGCTGAGGTGGTCCTTGATAAATAATCCTGCTGTCTCAGGACCCAGAGTGTCTGGAAGCCCCAGGAACAAGGACACAGACTAAGAGGAGAGCAAGTCCCCAACATCTTTCTTTTGGCCCTAGCTTTGGTCAGAAACAAGCACAAATGGAATCCGAGCAGAGACGCCCACACCTTCTTCCATGCCAGGCCTGCCTACACTGCAGCTCCCTGGGGTTGGGAGCAGCCAGCTCCCAGAGCAACGAGGGCTGTGAGAGGTGCAAGGGTAGAAAGCATGCCACGCCAAACTTTTTTTTTTTTTTTTGGAGGCTGCCTTGCCCAGTAGACAACTAGGATCAGATCTATGTTAGGTGCATAGGAATCCATGCCTGGCACATTTCCTCGCTGTGTCATCCTTTCTTTCCAACTCTCATTTTCTCTCCTGGGAAACAATAATCTCTGTGCACTATTCACAGTGTAGCATTTCTCTATTTTCAAGGCTATGGACTGGGGGCAGGGGTGTTTGTTTTGAGACCAGCTGATACGGAATTCATTATGCAGCCCACGCGGGTCTCAAAGTCAAGACAAACCTTCTGCCTCAGCCTTCTGAGAACTGGAATTCCAGATATGAGCCAACATGCTTCGCTTTTGTTTGCTTGTTTGTTTGCTTGTTATAGGTGTGCACACATGTGTGCGGCTACCCTTGGAGGCCAGAAGAGGGCTTTGGACCCTGTGGAGCTGGACTTACAGATGACTGTGAGCCACCCACATGGATACTAGAAACCAAGTTCGGGTCCTCTGGAAGAGCAGCAAGCACTCTTAACTGCTTAACCATCTCTCCAGCCCCAGAATTATTCTTAATAGCCAAAAATGGAAACCACCCAAGTGTCCACTGATGGATAAATGAATAAACAAAGAACATGTATATCTGTGGCTGTAACTTAATGGTAGAACCCTTGCCCAGCATGCACAAGGCCCTGGGTTCATCCTTTGTCCTGAAAAAGAAAACAACAAAAAAAGAACATATTCGTACAAGGGAACATTATTAAGCTTTAAAATGGAAGGGAATTCTGGCACTGCTGTAGCATGGGTGAATGGAAGGACATGGTGCTAAGTAAAATAAACCAGATGCAAAGGCACAAAGTTGTGCTATTCTACCTGAAAGAAGTACCCAGAGGGGCTGTAGCTCATTTCCTAGAAGCCCTAAGTTTGAACCCCAGCACCAAAGGCCAAAAAAATACCCAGAAAGGGTCAAATTTATAGATAAAGTGTAGAATGGTGGTTGTCAGGAGCCAGGGGTGTAAGAGATTGTGGTGGCGTTTTGGGCCGGTTTGTTTGGTTTTGAAACAGAATCTCATGTATCCAAGGGCTGACCTCAAACTCACTAGATAACTGAGGATGTCTGTGAACTTCTGATCCTCTTGCCTCTACCTTCCAAGTGTTGGACTTATAGGCATGCAGCACTCTGCCTGCTTTATATAGTGCAAGGGATGGAAACCAGGGATTTGTACATGCTAGGCAAGTACTCTACCAAGTGAACCACATCCTCAGCTCCTATTGCTTTGGTGGTTTTTTTGTTTGGTTGGTTTTTTGGTTTTTTAATTAATTAATTAATTTATTTATTGAGACAGGGTTTTGTGAAACAGGCTGGACTAGAACTCAGTATGTAGCCTAGCCAAGGGTGATACTGAACTCTTCATCCTCCTGCCTCCTGCTGGGATTACACAACTACCGTACCCTGCCTTTTTTTTTTTAAAGACAGAATCTCAGAATCTCACTCTGTAGCCCATAGCCCAGGCTGTCTTGGAACTCTGTATGTAATACAAGCTACTCTCAAACTCATGGGCAATCCTCCTACACCAGCCTCCTTCCTGAATGCTGGGATTTCAAGCATGAGCTACCATGCCTGGTGTCGAGTTAGTGTTTAATGGATGCAGAGTTTCCATTTCACGGGGTGAAAGTGTTCTGAAGATGAATGCTGCTGGTGGTTTCACATCAATGCGAATGCACTTAATGCCACTGAACTTAAAAATGGTTTAAGGGCCTGGTATGGTGGTACATGCCTTTAATCCCAGCACTTGGGAGGCAGAGGCAGGCGAATTTCTGTGAGTTCAAGGCCAGCCTGGCCTACATAGAGAGTTCCAGGCCAGCTGGGGCTACAGGGAGACCCTGTCTAAAAAAGACCAAAAAAATAAATGAATAAATGGTTTAAGATGGTGAGTCCTCACAGAGGATTCACTTAAGCCTTTTTGAGACTGGTGCTTCCAGAAGGAATAGAGCCAGTCTTCCCTTATCTGTGGAGGTTGTATACCAAGGCCACCATGGGTGTCTGAATCATCAGATGTCTATATATACTATATTTTTCCCGTAGCTATGATGAAGTTTAATTCATAAATTAAAGATATTAAGCATAATAGTTAATAAAATAGAACAATTATACCAATATACTGTAATAAAAGTTATGTGAATGTAGTTTCTCTCAAATTCTTATTGTAATTTTCCACTTAAAGGAAGAACTTTAAATTATCTCTGGTGTCTCCCAACACCAGGACCACTGCTCTGTACTTGGAGGCCATTAGTAAATCAAATAGCCAGGCCTAGTGCCACAGGTCTGTAACCTCAGCTTCTCAAGATGTTGAAGCAGGAGGATTCCCACGAGTTTGAGGCCATCCTAGACTACATGGTGAGTTCCAGGTCAGTCTGAGCTACAGAGTAACAATAACAATAATAAAGGTTAGCACTGTGGTAGACTAACAGTTGATCTGATAAGCATGGTGGCTACTACTTTAAATCACGGGTGGAGCACACCCCATGGATTCACCTACAAAAGGATGACCTATGTGTTGGGCAGGAAAGTGGGGGGTGGGGTGGCATGAGGTTTATCCCACTGCTCTGAAAAGACACAATTTACAACTTTTGAATTAATCAATCTCTAGTACAGCAAGGAAAACAAAGTACAATATGAAAACTTTTGAATTATTTCTGGAATTTTTCATTTAATATTTTCAGACAAAGGTTCACCACAGGTAACTGAAACCATGGAAAACAAAACTGGACATGATTATAGCCCTTCCTTTCTATCCTGGGTCTTTTCTAGCACTTTCTTAGTTACTTTCTCCCTAACTCTCCTTCCTAGTAAGTTAAGGTGGGCAGATTTTTTCCCTCTTATTTTTTGATTGCCATAAAATATATATGACATAAAATTTGCCATTTTAGCAATTTCTTGGACAAGATGCACAGACACATTTTAGTGATATCAATTTGTTCTGTCCATGTAGAATATTGCATTTACCTCCAAGGCCCAAATCAAAACATTTCGGTATATTGCAAACACGACATGGGAGGATAGGTCCTGAGCTGCTTTTTGTAAACTTTAAAATTCTGGAATATGTGAAATAATTATAAATATCAGAAAGAATGCACTATTAAAAATTCACATCATGGGAGCTGGAGAGATGGCTCAGCAGTTAAGAGCACTGGCTGCTCTTGCAGAGGAGCCAGGGTTGATTCCCAGCACCCACATGGCGACCAACAACCATCTATAACTCCAGTTCCAAGGGAATCTGATGCCTTCTTCTGACCTCCTTCGGCATTGCACAACACAAATGCACTTTCATACATGCAGGCAATACACTCATACACATAAAAATTTTTATAAAAATTCATGTCATTTTCTTGGCCACAGATATGGGGTAGGACAAAGAATAAAACCAGAATCACACTCAGTTTTGAGTGATTTAATTTAGACATTTTTTAAAAACAGGGTCTCATGGGTTCGAATCCCAGCACCCACATGGCAGCTAACAACTGTCCGTAACTCCAGTCCCAGGGGATCCAACAGCCTCTTCTGACCTCCATGGGCATTGCACAACATGGGTGCACTTACCTACATGCAGGCAATACACACATACACATAAAATAAAAATAATAAAATAAAAAAAAACACTAACCAAGGGCTGGAGAGATGGCTCAGTAGTTAAGATCACTTGCTGTGCAAGCATGAGGACCTGAGTTCAAATCCCCAGAAGTTACATAAAAAGCTGAAAGTGGAGACAGTGCCTTGAGGGGATGAAGACAGGATTGTTCGGGCTTGCTGGCTATAAGCCTAGCTTGAGGCTCAGTGAAAGCTTCTGTCTTAAAGGAATAAGGCAGAGTATGGTAGAGAAGGACACCTGACATCCTCCTCGAGCCTCAGAGTACAAACAGACATGCACACCCACACACACATGGACATACAACACACACACACACACACACACGCGCGCGCGCGCGCGCACACACACACTAAGCAAGAGCCAGGGCTAGGGATGTAGTTCAGTTGTTAAGCGTGCTCCCCTGGCATGCAGGAAGCCCTGGGTTTGATCCCAACTCAGCACCACATAGAACTAGGTGTGATGGCACATGCCTGTAATCCCAGCACTTAGAAGGAGAAGATCAGAAGTTCCAGGTCATCCTTAACTACATAGTGAGCTTGAGGCCAGCTTGAGGTACATGAAGCCTTGTCTCAAAAACAACAAAACAAACCAACAGAAACAAAACAATAACAACAACAACAACAACAACAACAACAACAACAAAAAAGGCCAAGCATGGGGGCTCATACTTGCAATCCTAATACTTTGAAGCCTAAGGCAGGAGAATTGCTATGAGTTAGGGGCCAGCCTAGACTACAGAATGAGACCGCTTTTTTCTTTATATAAAAAAAGAGACCAGATGTGATGGCAAATACCCTTAATCCCAGTACTTAAGAGGCAGAGGCAGAGGCAGAAGCAGGTGGGATCAAGGACAATCTGGTCTACATAGTGAGTTCCAGGCCAGCTAGGGCTACAAAGAGACCCTGTCTCTAATAACCAAAAATAAGTAAATAAAAAAATAAAAAATATATAGAGAGAGGGGGGAGTACTAGAGAGATTTCTCAGTGGTTAAGAGCACTGGCTGCTCTTACAGAGGACTCAGGTTCAGTTTCCAGCACCTACATGGTAACTAACAATCATCTGTAACTCTAGTTCCAGAGGATTCAATGCTCTCTTTTGGCCTCTGTAAACACCAGGCATACATGTGGTACATGTATATATGTGCAGGCAAATACTCATACACATAAAAAATAAAGAGGAGGAGGAGGACGATGGCGGGGTGGGGGAACAAAATACTAACTGAACCAGGACTATAGTTCAGTGGTAGACTGCTTGAGTGCTTGGCTGGCATGTGTTAGCCCTATGTTCAATTCTCAGCGCGCACGTGCACACACACACACTTTCTTCCAGGAAATGGAGTGTGGTGTTACTATGCCAACTTTAAAAGCCTGACTATTAAGTTTTGTTGTTAAGAGTGGGCCCAGACTCGGAGGACACTTATTTCCCTAGACATCTCTTGGAACTGTCTCTCTCCTGGAACTGTGCTTGATGGAATTGTCTTGCTGGAACTCCATCCCTGGTACTGTGTTCCTCAGCCTGAACCCACCCATAATTTTATTCAAAATGGTTTTTCCAGCTTCAGTTTGGGAAGTACAAGCTTGCCTGTACCCTAATCTTAACAAACCATCTGGTCTTTTCATCCCTAGCTCTAGAATATCTCATCCATCCAGAGTCACACATTCTTCCCAATCTCCACTGTATGCCATGGAGATGGGTGTGCTTGCTTTCAACACTCTGATAAGTTAATTCTCAAACATGCCTACATTCACTATCTTTTTGGGCAAGAGTACCAAATTGAGGTTGCCTAGGAAACAAGATAGGTGCCCAGGTCACAAGACACAGAACACACAGTTTTGCTGGGGTTAATCAAAAGTCATTAGCCCAGATTATGCCCATTTGTAAAAGTCATTCCCATACTCAGGAACTCCTGGAGCTTTCTGCAGGTTCCCTAAGTCCCCACCTCTCATGGCCTATAGTCTCCAGTTGGTAGCTGAGCCTATTGAACATTGGTGGCTCCAGCTATAGCCAGTGTAACATGGATCCTAAAGAATTAAAATCATAACGGCTAGAAAAACAGCTTAGAGGCTAAGAGCACTGGCTGTTCTTGCAGAGGTCCCCCTTTGGTTCCCAGTACACAGGTCCCCAGTTCCAGGGGATCCAACTCCGTCTTCTGGCCTCCTCTGGTATTGCATGACAGGTATACTTACATACATGCAGGCAAAATACTCATACACATAAAACTAAAAATAAACAAAAATTTTTAAAAGAGTTAAAATCACTCCAGGAAATCCAGTGCTTGAGATGGGAACAACCTTGGGCCCCAGGGCAGAGCAGCTCTGGGGAGAGGTTCACTGCCCCCAGCAGCCTGAGGAGTTCTCTTCCCACTTACGGATCTCCACTCGGTAAAGCTGCATCCTGGACTATATATAAGGCAAAAAAAAATAATTTCAGGATGAGCCAGAGTGAGGCAAAATTAATGAGTTTATTAAGATAAAGGCAATGGGGCTGGAGAGATGGCTCAGTGGTTAAGAGCACTGGCTGCTCTTGCAGAGGACCTGAGTTCAATTCCCAGTACCCGGATGGCAGCTAACAACCGTCTATAACTCCAATTCCAGGAAATCCAATGCCCTCTTCTGATCTCTGTAGGCATTGCATGTAATTTAAAAGTTTTAAAGAGTAAGCAAAGGTTAAAATTAAGTTAAAAAAAATATGAGCTGGTTTGTTTTTGTCTGTATGTGGGAGGGGTGTATACTGTATGTACTTGTTAGTGTGGTTGTGCATATGTGTGAGGGTGGGAGTTCACATGTGTATGTACATGTATGGAGACCAAAGGTGGATGTTAGGTATCTTCCCTTGATTACTTTCCACCTTTATTTTTTAAATTCTTTTTCATTTTACTATTATTACTGTGTGTGTACACGATATGCATGTGAAGGTCAGAGGACAACTTTGTATAGTCGGTTTTGTTAGGAATTAGGAGTTTTAAGCAGAGAGTGCTCTCTCAGGTTAGAACACTCTCCTAGGTTTCGGCATCAAAATGTTAGGAGTTTTCGAGTTGCAGGTGGAAAAGAAAAGCAAAAAATAAAATGAAATTCAAACTGAGGCCGGGTGTGGTGACACACACCTTTAGTTCCAGCACTTGGGAGGCAGAGGCAGGCAGATCTCTGTGAGTTCAAGGCCAGCCTGGTCTACATAGAGAGTTCCAAGCCAGCTGCCAGCCTGAGCTACATAGTGAGTTCCAGGCCAGCTGGGCGTATATATAGGGAGACCCTGGCTCAAAAAAAAAATCCAAACTGACTTTTATTAGTCAATGAGGTGTGACTACTAACCAGTGGGAATCTGCATAACCACACTGGCCAAACAGCAAAGGAGCTTAAATATGTTTGTGTATGAAAATAGAATATTTTTCCCCCATAAGGGTCTTAGAATGATTTTTTGCAGAGCAAGAATTGCTTTATGGTTTGGGGTTTATGGAGTTCTCCCTTCAGGTTCTCTCTTTCCACCTTTACTGTGTTGCAGGAATCAAACTCAAGTTGCTAGGCTTATATGGCGAGTACTTTTTCCCACTGAGCCATCTCATCTGCCCCATCCTTATTTTTTGAGATAGGGTCACTCACTGAACTTGAAGCTCATTGATTCAGCTAGGCTTGCTAGCCAATAAGCTTCAGGGATCCACCAGTTGCCATCTTCCCAACACTGGAGTTACAAGCAGGCACCACGATGCCTTTGGCTTTTCATGTGGTTTCTAGGAATCCAAACTCAGGATCTCATGATTGAGCAGGAGGCACTTTACTGACTGAGCCACCTCTCCAGTTCTGGTTTATTGTATTTTTTGATCTTGAAGGATTTCCTTTTATAAATGAAAAAAAATGAGGTATGATCTTGTGTAGGCCAGGCTGGCTTCAAAACTATGTAGTTGAGGATTACTTTGAACTTCTGATCCTCCTACCTCTACCTCTCATGTACTGAGATTACAAGTGTGTACCACCATGCCCAGTTTTATGCCTTCTTAGGGATGGAACCCAGGGCCCCATGTATTCAAAGCAGGTACTCTACCAACTGAGCTGCATCCCCAGTCTTGTTTTATTGTCTTATTTTTGTTGTTTTGTCTTGTTTATTTTTTCTTACAACTTATTTGTGTGTATGTACAAGTTTCTGTACAAGTGTGTGAATGTGCATGCCTGTGTAGATTGGGGTCAATTTGCAGGAGTTGGTTCTTTCCTTACACCATGTGGGTCCTGAGGACTGAACTTGGGTTGTCAGGCTTGGCAACAGGTACCTCTACCTGCTAAGCCATCTTGCTTGTTTTTTGAGGACATAATCCAGTCTGGCTCCCAATTGGCTATTTAGGAGAATAACTGTTGAACTCCTGATCCTCCTGCCTCCACCTCATGAGCAAATCCCATCATACTGGCCTTTGTAAATAAAATTGGAAGGTGAGTTTTAAGGGGTGCTGTTGCATGGCAGTTTCCTCTAAGATTAAAAACCTTCTATCTCGGAGGTAAACTCGTTAACTCACAGGATGGTCTAAGGGGAAGTGAAATATTTC
Source organism: Nannospalax galili (assembly GCF_000622305.1). Lineage (NCBI taxonomy): Eukaryota > Metazoa > Chordata > Mammalia > Rodentia > Spalacidae > Nannospalax > Nannospalax galili. The sequence continues at coordinate 1,404,747 of NW_008357686.1, forward strand.
AACTTCCAAGGAAGCTCCTTAAACTGAGAAAGTAAACAACTCAATACCTTCAGGAAGTTCCTGAAACTGATCAGTCCCCTGGACCCCCGCCCCAAGCATATTGAAGCAGGGAGGACTGTTAGAGGCACACTCAGCCAGCCAAGCTGCCTAGAAGGCTGGGGGAGAGCAGCTGAGGGGCTAGGAAATAACAGAAACAAGGCAAGCCACAGGAAGAGGCCCAGACCCTAGGTAAGCATAGTTCATTTGTTGTTGTTAATATCTTTCTTTGAGATGGCTTCAGGAACACACATTCTCTCTGTAGGTGATTTTGGCTTTGTCAATTGTGTTGAAGTCTCATGACTGTCAGCAAGAAAGGGAGATTAGATCCCAGGTAGGAGGCTTCTTTCCCTTCCTGTTTCCTGTCTTTCTCCCTTGCCTCAGGGCCAGAGGGTGCACTTTCTCCCAGGAAAAGACTGCCCAGCTCTGGTAAATGGGCAGAAGTGTATTTCTGGGCTTTTGTGTCATCTAGAAATTACAATGCTGCTGCAGGCCAAGTGGGAAGAGACTAAGAATGCTACTGTGCCCCAGTTCTGGCCCAAAGTGTACATGAACCCATTTCCCCTTTCCAGTTCCGGGCTCCCCAGGCTCTTGCTAAGGCTGTTCTGATTTCAGCTGCACCTTGTGCTTGCTGAGCACCTTCTCTCAGCAGCCACCTGTCCTGAGCCTTTCATTTCATTATTTGCTCACTAAGAAGGTCAAGAGGGTTAATTATTGATCTCAACATTATGAACCTTGTTATTACTCTTAAAGATAATCTGCATTAACAGCTGTTGGGAAATTATGTCTTTCCTTACATGCTATTGTGTAATGGTTTTCTGCTCTCCATGTGCATGACAATTACCTGAAGAGCTCTTGAGAGCCACCAAACCCAGCCTTCCTCTAGCTGAATATGGGTAACCATTATTCTCCATCAGGCGTAATTGCCTCTCCATGTCTTTGTATGCAGTGGTCCCAGTCCTTGACAAACAAAGAGAATCAGCAGGAGAGCTTGGTCAATACCCAGCCCCGGTTCTCCCATTCTGCAGCCAGCCTGACAATTATAAGACTGATTTGAATTTTCAACAAGTTGAACTCTACTCCCATCCGTACTGCCATTATTTTCTACAAGCCCATTCCCTCCAAGTTACCATTTCTCAAAATATATTCTTCAATGATCATAGAGGAGTTGGGAAAAACAGAGCAGTTCCCAACCAATGTGGTTGGCAGTTAAAAGCTCCTAAAACCCAGAATCCGTGAGTGGTACTTTATTTGAAAAGGAGCTCTTTAAGGAGAAATTAATTTTAAAGATTTTGAGATGATGGACCCACCTGAATTTGTGCTTTTTGTTGAGAGGTTTATTAAAAGAGTTATTAATACCTTGGCCATACAGACAGACAGCAGCATAGTGGGGACCCTAAAGAGAGCGTGTACCCATGAGGCACAGTGGAGGGTCCCTTCTTACAGGTCTCAGAGAAAGGGGTGAGGTTTTACAGCATGAGTCTGTAGTCAGGTCATCCCCAATTCGTGGGCAGCAGGGGGGAGGGAAGGGAATTTCAAGGAAAGAATATGTATTGACTCTGAGAATGTATTACCCTCTGATGTCCAGGTAGTCAGGCAACCTGAGGTTTGTAAGTTTTCTTGGGGAAGTGAGAATGGTACTGCCATTCTTCTGGGATCTAGGCACCTAAGGAGTCTGTTTACAGACTCAGACATTCTGGGTATTGTGTCTCTCACTATCTCTCCCTGTAGCAGTGCGATCCCAAAATCAACTATGAGAGGGAGCCAGAGAGAGCTGCCGATAGGCATAATTTGAGCAGCAATCTGACCGAGGACCCTAAAGCTCAGGAGGGAGTGTGGCCCTGCCAAGTACCCTAGTTTTGGACTTCTGGTCTCCAGAACTGTGAGAGAATAAATTTCTGTTCTAAGTTACCTTTCTTCTAGCAGCTTGTGTTGCTGACCTTAGGAAGCTAATATAGTGAGCAAAGGAGCTTAATAGCACCCCAGAACACAACTCATGCTGACCCCCATAGTAACCAGCAGCCATGAACAAAGTTCCCATCACTGTAGACTGTAGGTACACAGGACTTCATGCTTGAGAGTTGCTGCCATACTTCTATTTATAGCATGCACTCACCATTCCACAATCTATTATTCATCCATTTCATACTCAGTCAACAAAAATTCTTTGATCTTGGTGTAGAGCTTCACATCTATAATATTAGCACTTGCAGGAAGATTGCCATGAGTTCAGGGCAAGCCTGGGCTACACAGTATGTTCTAGGCTAGCCTTGGATACAGAGTGAGACCCTGTCTCTAAAAAGCAACAAAAGGGCTGGGGAGACAGCTCAGTCAGTGAAGTACTTGCCTTACAAACAGGAGGACCTGAACCTACATGTAAAAAATGCCAGGCACAGTGGTGTGTACTTGTAATCTAAGCACTGAGAGGCAAAGACAGGCAGATCCCTGAGGCTCACTGGCCAGCCAGCCTAGCCTACCTGGATGAGTTCCAGGCCAGTGAGAGACTCTGTCTTTAAAGAAAAATCAGATGGACAGCACCTGAGATGGATAGCACCCAAGTTTGACCTCTGGTCACCATATGCATGTGTGTGTGTACATGCACATACATATATACAGAGAATGCAACAAAAAAAGATTCACTGACTGCTTAGATATAGTTACTTATTGAATGAGCAGCTAATATTTGAAACACATTTAAAAGCATAGGCTACAGAGTGAAACCCCACCTCACAAAAACAAACAAACAAACAAATCAAACACATAAAAGGAAGATGGCTATGTGAGCTATGAAGAATATAAAACAGGCTAAATGGATACAGAGGGATGGTGCTCCAAGTGGGTGACAAGAGAAGGACAGGCACTTTACAAACTGACTTACCTGTACAGATAAGGAAAGTGATCACACAACTGCAAACATAGGGACCGAAAGCCAGGCCTGACATCAAAAAAGGTCTATTTACTATGGTATACCATACATGTCCAATTATTACTGGAGTTGTTTGGTTCAGAACCCTGGCAGCCCTAGCAAGTTAGGCTTGGCCTCCCATCCTCAATAGGCCAATTAAAGCGAAAAACTAAGAAAGGAGATTAATTCAAATGTGGCCACATTGGGAAGAAGGACAAATAAAGAAGCCCAGTGGCACTAAGTCTACCTTCACGGTCCTGACATGAGTGTAGGTTTAAGTATAGGGCCAGAGATAAGCATAGCTAAGCAGTCTTGGTCAAGATGTGGTCCCCCCAACCCCATCATCACTATATTGGCTCCAGTCTCTCCTGCAAGGTGGTCTGATAAGTTGTCAGAGCTGTGTGAAATCTCTTCCTGTAAGACTTAATTTCTACTCTCTCTCTGGCTGGCTTCAGGCTTTTCCTTCTCCTGGCATTAAATTCCTTGGGAAATTTCAATTTCTGATAGTCAAAGGAAGCAGTACAAGTGTCTATAAAATATCTTCACTCCTGCCAAGACTGTTAAAAGTTGCTCCATCCTTGAAATCCCCGAGCCTGCTTGATTTTCAGTCAAGCAAGAAATTTGAGGGTGAGAAGGCTGAAAGCAGGAAATCAGATGACAAAGGGGCTTCTGGTCAGAGATTTGCCCTTCAGCTCAGAGTTGCTTCAACCTGTTTCTATTTGGAGGTCGTATACGCGGTACTGAAACTCCCTGCTTCCTCCTCTGAGTCTCCTCACCTCTCCTTGCTGGCCTGCCCCATCACCTTGGGCCCTTGATCAGAGCCACGCGGTCCAGCTAAAGGTACTGCCTGTGCCTTTGAGGTTCTGAGTTTCATGTCTGTGTTGTGAATGGCAAGAGAGACTGGAGCAGAGACCAGCCACACACTGGACTCTGGGGGCAGGTTTTCAATGGCACAGAGTCCAGTTTAACTAGAATATAAGATGTAGAGAGCAGAGTGGAGAATTAGACTGGGCAGGTTAAGGCCTTCAAGGCCAGGTCAGCAGCCAGCCTCTGTGCTCTGACTGATTTCTGCTGAGATCTGTCCTGCAGACACCTTGCATTTGGAAATAGTAAAAGGAAGCAGTAATAGAAATTGGTCTTTTGTAAGAAAAAGATTTTTTGACAAATAAACTGGAATTGATGATTTTTTTTCAAGGCTTTTACATGTACAGTATGCCTGAGCTTGTCTGGGCTTTGATGATTTTTTTTAAATTGGTAGATGATTTTTGTAATGGGTAGAGCTAGGGCATGAACCCCAGACCTTGCACATACTAGGTAAGTACTGTAACACAAGATATACCACCAGCCCCAAGTTAGGTAGGAAGAGAGAGAAAACAGCCTGGTGTGGTGGTGCTTATCTATGACCCTAGAACTTTGGAAGTGGAGGCAAGAACATCAGAAATTCAAGGGCTATATAGTGAGTAGCCACCTGAGTTACATGACACAGTCTCAAAAAAAAAATCCAAAGAACTAACAAAGAAAGGGGGGTTAAGTGAAAGAAGTCCCCCATCCTTGGGATCTAGTTTGTACTTCAACAGAACTGACAAAACCAAAATTGCCTGTAGAGATGTGGCTTTCCTAAAGACATCTGTGGTGATTATTTTTAATTGTTTTAATTGTCAACTTGACCTAGAATCACCTAGGAAGAGAGGTCTCAATGAGTTGTCTAGATATAGTTGGCCTGTGGGCATGTCTATGGGGGATTGTCTTGATTACTTAATTGATGTGGGAAGACCCAGTCCACTGTGGGTGGCATTATCTCCTGGGTTTTGTCCTGGACTGTATAAGAGTGGAGAAAATGAGCTGATGACTATCAAGAATACACTCATTCTCTCTCTCTGCTCTTGGCTGTGGATGTGATTAGTTGCTTCATTTCTGCTGCCTCTGACCTCCCTGTTAGGATGGACTGGAACCTGGAGTTATAAGCCAAAACAAATCCGTTCTCTAAATTGCTTTTGAAGGGTATTTTATCAGAGCAATAGGAAATGAAACTAGTGCAACATTCTCAAACAAGGATGTTCAAAACAACAAATAAACTGTGGTTACTTAACACCAGATATTTGTGATCCTAAATTTATCCATGTTTGCACTGCTTTCTCATCTCTAAATCTAAACAATGTGCTTTATAAAACTACCTTACAATTTCATTTACAAAAGAAAGTGGTGTGTGCGGGGACTCTGTTGTTGATACAGGGTCGCATACATCCCAGGCTGGTCTTGAACTTACTATGCAGTGGAAGATAATCTTGAACTGATCCTCCGGCCTCTGCCTCCAGAATGTTGGGATTACAGGCATGTACCACCAGACTCAGTTTATGTGGTGCTGGGGATTGAAGCCAGGGCTTCATCCATGTTAGGCAAGTGCTCTACCAACTGAGCTACATCCAAAGTCCAAAGAAATGTTTTAAGATAAGTGAAATGAGTGAACCATATACCTTAAACCTTGTTGTAAATCACAGTCTTTGATTAATATAATTTAGAAAGCCACAGAATTATATGTAGAGCCATTGTGAAGCATTATGATGTCTGAAGAGAAGCTGGTACTCACACTTGAGTGTACACTGTCATTTTCCTACATCTCCAAATATCCATGTTTAAATCTGGAGTATGCTCTCTCTATCTCTCCTTAATAAACTTGCTTACTTTGCTTCACTCTGACTGCTCCTGAAATTCCTTTCTGCAGCTTAGTCAAGGACTGGCTTTCCCTGAATGGAGGTCCCTCCAAGCAGGCACTCCTCATACCTGCAGAACTGCTGGACTGTGTCTCCCCACCACCACTGACAGTCCTAGATTCCTTTGATTAAAGCAGGACTTTCCAGATCTGGCATAAGGACCAGAGGGCAAGATGATGGGCCACAGTGAAGTCATCTTTGTGGAAGTGTGGATGAAGACCAGGCAGGTGGCCACTCACAATCCTATGGGTGTGTCAGCAAATCACCTTTTTTCCACCCTGCAACTCTTGGTTCAGTTAACACCTCCCCAAAACTCACCTCACTGTATTTATCTGCCTCCAGGGTGGGCTAGAACTTGTAATCCTAATGCCTCAGCCTCTGGTATGCTGATTACAGATGTACACCACCATACCCAACTCCTATGCCTCTTCTTTTCTCCCTTCCTCCCTCCCTCTCTCCCCTTTCCTTCTCCCTCCCTTTCTTCCCCCTTCTTTCATTTTTTTCTTTTGAATTTTTGAAATAGGGCCTCATGAAACCCAAGCTAGCCTCAAACTCACCGGGTAGCTAAGGATGACCTTGAACTTCTGATCCTCCTGTCATCTCAAGTGGGGTTGCAGACATGTGCCACCCTGCCCTGCCCTCCTGCAGATTTCCAATGCAAGCAAGCCCTTTTCCAGCAAGATCATAAGCTATAGTGATTTATAAATACACTGGGTGTGAGACCTCTGTTCTATTCACTAGCAATAATATGCAAAAAATTAATCTGAGTTCCAATAGGTATATGGAGTGGGGGCTGTCCTAAGCCATCCTCCAACACATCTTGAATTTTTAATATTTCCTTTCTCCGCCCACTCCCAACCAGGCAGACTCAGCTTTGAGCTTCACCACACTGTTGGTTTCCTTGGTAACCGCCTTGGTTACTGAGTCCTGAGTCTCTCCTCCTTTCTCTTCTGTCCTCCACCCAACTGTGGAACTCAGGAGGACTCCCCCTGCTGCCAGAAGGGGCCCTACCTTGGGTGTGATCCTGGCCCCTGTTGCCGATTTGCATAATGAGCAGTGCCCCACCACCCATGGCAGGCCCAGCAGAGGTTAGCTTCTGGTGTTCTCTGCTGCTCCTACATTCACATGAAGGCCTTTCAAATCCTGTTGGCTGCAGGTGAGGTATTCACAAGATGAAATGTATTTTCTGGTCAGAATCGAACGGCTGGTTAGGTGTCGATTTGAAACCCAAGCCAGCCTAGCTTGAAATCAGGGCTCTGATATTTATTCTCTGTGGACCTTGACAAGTCACTTAATCTCTTGGAATCTGTTTCCTGTCTTTAAAATAAGAATAGAGAGCAGACCTCAGAGAGTGCCAAGTTATGGCCTCCCTCTGGCAGAGGGCCTGAGAACGCAGGGGGCTGCCTGAGAGCCCCCAGATCCTGCCTCCACATGGTGAAGCCTTTGAGAGGGAACGGACACTGATTCTAACCACTCCAGCTATCAAAATACCTGAAAGCAAATCCTGAATCCATCACTCTAGAGTCCAGCCTTGGAAGACAAAAGAAAAATG
>NW_008357686.1:1412019-1416097 GCF_000622305.1 Nannospalax galili
GTTCCCTGTCTAGAACTTGTAATGCTAATTACTCTTGCCCTTACTTCTCCTTCACATCTCCTATTCACAATTCAAGGACTTTCTTTTCCCCCTTGAGATAAGTTATGCAATTTGTGAATCTTTTAGATAGACCCACTGAAGGGGTACTCCAATTGCCTCACCCTGCGTCCCTGTTCAGCATGGAAGAAGCCAGAGCGGTCTGCATCCCGGTACCCTATTGGCAATTTGGGTAACCTCTTCAGAGGATGGTGTGATAAGAATAGGAGGTAGGAATTGGCTAGGCAGTTAGTGTAAAAAGACCCCAAAGAAATGTAGCCAGTTTCTAGGCTAAAACTCACAATGTCATTGGGCCTCTTAGCAACCTACTCCATTCTAAAGGCCAAAAATGTCAAAAATATTTGGGAACATTTATCTAATCCTTAAAAGATTTTAGGGTTACCCCTTCAGAAGGGGGAATGTTAGAGTAGCCCAATAAATAAATCAAAGAGGAAGAAAGAGTACATGAACTTAGAAAAAAGTGATGGGGAGATATGGGAGGAGTTGGAGGGGAGGGAGTGGGCATGGATTTGATCAAAACACCTTATATGCATGTATGAATTTCTCAATAAAGTTTAAGTAAAAGTTTAAAAAAAATCAGCTCCACTAATATATGAAATTTTCTTCTTTTATATGTATGTTTTAATTTTATTTTAAACAATAAATTTTAATGAAATTTAGACCCCTTCCCTCTCCAACCCCCATAGTTCCCACCAGAATTCATGCATCCTCTCATATATGCTAAGGCTTATCCGGTCAACCATTTGTGCTCAGATGTCCCTTGGTGAATGTTCACCCACTGGTATGCGGGTGTACATGCAGGCAATACATGCATACACACATTAAAAAATAAAATAAAATAAAAAATAAAATTTTTAAAAATTTAAAAAATAAATAAAAATAAAATAGAACATTATGTTGAGTTTTTCTGGACAGGTATGTGTGAAAGTACTTAAAACAGCAGCTGGTACATGGTAAGCGCTATGTAACAGTTACTGATGAATATTATCATTGTTACCACCCATCTGTCCACTTAATGCCAGATATTTTGGTTAAGCCAGCAATTGACCTGGTATTCTGTGAGTGATTAACTCACAGGGGCCACAGGGAAGAGCATGCTTTAAAGTATATTCTACATGTAAAGGCATTTAGAATGGTGTCTGGCAGTGCCAGGCTTCCCACCCAGTGGTGGCTGCTCAGGTTCCCACAGGACTTAACACACCCCAGGGGACCACCTTGGCAGCTCTTCAAGTTCCTTTCAAGTCCTGTTCCCAGGAGCAAGGCCCAGCTTCTGGGCTCAGTCCTTACTGCATGCAGCATCTAGTTGATCAACCACCCATGAGGCACTCTGTCTGGAGGGACTACCCACCCTATTACCCATAAAGACTTGGGTATGGGAACTCAAGGTGGCACTCAGGCTTCAAGGTCAAAGGCAGTCAAAGCATTGGGGCCGTAGGAATTCAAAGCTCAAACAGGGACTGAGGCTTTGACTGTCTAGCATCAATAGTACCTCAAAGCAAATGAAGCCTTGGCTGTGCTCAGTCCTGGCCTGGAATTCCCTGTGGAGACCAAATTGGCCTCAAATCACAGAGATCTGCCTGCCTCTGCATCCTGAGCGCTGGGATTAAAAGTATGTGCCACCATGCCTGGCTCTTTTCTCCTCTTTTAGTCCCAAGGGGAGAAAAATAACCTACCCAGGGTCATGCAACTAGCAAAGAGCTGAGCTAGTATGACAGTCCAGCTGGCTTTGGAATCCATGGGCTTATTTACTATGCCACAACTGCCTCACAGAAACAGCTGGTTTCTGGTGGAGGCATCCCTGACACCCGTGCCTGTGCAGATGACTTGTGTAGCTGGAGAAATAAGGGCTCATCTGTAAAAGGAAGCAGAGCCTGGGACATGGCACCCAGCATGGGGCACATGTGCAAAGTCCCCAAGGGGAATACCATGCTCTCCTGGGGTTGTAGGAAATTAGTTTGGGTTAGTTGAGTAACTTTCCAGAAGGTCAAATAATTCAAATTGATAGAATGTCCTCCTTGCAGAAAGCTGACATTATCAATCACCTACTTCCCTCCTTCCTGGGAGAACTGTTTGTTGAGACAGCCCATTTCCCAAGACAGCCTGTCTTCTTGAGCAAATGGTCCCAAGAAGAGATCAGAAACCCTTTGTCAAGATAAACCAGAACAAACCATGCCAGGAAGAAGGGGACCATAAGGGGGCCATAAACATCTCAAGAGTGCCCCTGATCTGTTCGTAGTCCCTCGCTGAGGTACTTCAATAAACTCAGTCTTGGCTGAGGTCAGGTATGGTCTCCTTTTTTTCCCCCGCCAATGTTCCTGTATTCTGTGCCCCATAAACCTAACATGATGGTGTTGAAACCCAGAAAGGTTTGGTGGGGGGGCCCTGCTGACACCCGGACCCTCCTCCTGGGACCTCCTTGACTTTCCTACTGTTCTTGTCTATTCTGCCTTGTGTAAACCCAGGTTCGGTTCCTGGGAGAGGGCCAGGACAATCTTTCAATTTTTTCCTTCCACTCCCTGCTCTCCCCCTTTTCTGAGACCTTGCCAGACCTCCAGACAAGAGGCCAGTCTCGGGCTGGAGAGATGGCTCAGTGGTTAAGAACACTGGTTGTTCTTGCAGAAGACCCAGGTTTGAATCCCAGCACCCACATGGCAGCTAACAACTGTCCGTAACTCCAGTCCCAGGGGATCTGACAGCCTCTTCTGACCTCTGTGGACATTGCACGACACGGGTGCACTTATCTACATGCAAGCAATACATGCATACACATAAAAATTTTAAAAATTTAAAAATTAGAAAAAAAAGAGGCCAGTCTCCATTTGCTTCTGATTCCCATCTACCATGGGGGACAAGGTAATCCATTGGGGCCTGACTCAGGGTGCCATTGATCAGGTCTCGGGAACCCCAGGGGTTCCCCTCATTTTCTGTGAGCCCTAGGAAGCCGGAAGAGACTCCAGGAGTCTCCCACTGAGCCTGGGACTGGACCACCTAGGTCACCCTCCTAGAAACCAGGCCTGTTTCTGGTCAGTCTGGACCCCTAAGGGATGCTTCATTGGAGCTAGATCTGACCTCCGTTTCATTCTTGCCTTGCTCCTGAACCCACCATGGGATCCAAATTGTCCATTCCAAAGGACATGCCCTTAGCCTGTCTCTGGGCTGGACTAATCTAAAAAAAGGTAGCACTTACTCGGCCCTCTGTCCAAATTTGGCCCAATACACAATATACAATGGCCACCACTGGCCCAATTTCGAATCTTTTGATTTCAGTATCCTAACTGATTTACACAGCTTCATCAAGTGAAATGGAGACGGGCTTATCAACCCCCCAACCCTTGCTCTGCTTATCAAATTCTTCTCTGTCTTTGCTTCATCCCACCTTTGCATCACTGTCACACAATTATGTGGACAAATCTTGCCAGCAAAAGGCGGCCAGCAAAGCCACATCTCCAGCTCCATCCCTTCTCCCAAACTAGCTGGCTGGCCAGAAACAAAGGTTTTGTTTATCTCTCTCCTGCTGTGACTCTAACTTCCCTCTTTTGTCCATCCTGGTCTGTGGCTCTGGCTGGAGAAATGGCTTAGCAGTTAAAAACCCTTACTGTTCCACCAGAGGTCTATCATGTGTTTCATAAAACTTTTAAATGCTGATTGTTTATACAAAACAGCATCTGAGCTGGTTGTTTAAAGATCCTCTTAGATCCTTTTTTGGTTTTTGTTTGCTTTCAAGGTATTTATTTTAAGATACTCATTTTGTTTACTTTAAAAGTATTTTTGTTTAAAAATAACAAAAACTCTGGGCATGGTGTTACATGCCTTTAGTCCTAGCACTCAGGAGGCAGAGGCAGGCAGATCTCTGTAAGATCGAGGCTAGCCTGATCTACATAGTGAGTTCTAAGTCAGCTGGGGCTACAGGGAGACCTTGTCTCAATAAAATTAAATAAATAAATAAATAAATAAATAAATAAATAAATAAATAAAATAACAAGAACATAAAAGAACATAATCTCAACAAAAATTGCAAAAT
>NW_008357686.1:1416325-1472509 GCF_000622305.1 Nannospalax galili
ATATATAGTAAATATGAATTTACAAATGGTAAATTTATTTATGGATGTTATTATATCTCATGATTTTAATAAAGACAATAAAAGGTTGGCAAAAGGATATGAAATAGAGATATTTTAATAAAGACTTATGTATAAAGATTAAAATGACTGGGTATTTCCAGAATAGAAGGGATAATGAGAATGTTTAAGCAAGTTTTTTGAAAGTCTGAGCAGGTTTATAGAGATACAGGGTGGTTGTTTTAATAATTACTGTTACAGCCAAAACTTTCAGTCCACTCCTGGATTACACTCCTGGCTTATACTGCACACCCAGTTACAGTCTTAGATTGAATGCGTACAGGCAAGTATTGGGGTTACCTAGGGCTACTGAAAGATGTCCTTTATGTTTCTCTGTATTATGCAACTGTAACCTTTGATGTTTTCCTTTGCCCATAACAAGATAATCTGGCTCAAGAGGAGCTAGGATTTGCCTTTCTGTACCAGATTCATATGGTCCAGAAGAAAACAGCTTCAGTGTGCTTGGTCTGAGCCCTGATCAGGTTATTTCCTGCCTATAGATGTGTGATATGACCCCCTCCCTTCCTTCTGAGAACTGTAAATTAGGATATGGGGCAGGGGCTGAGAAAAAAAAAACCTGCTTCTGTTTGTAGTAAAACAAACTCCATTTGAGACAGACCTAAAAAAAGTATTTTAAGTTCCTTTCCTGGGCTAGGCCTACTTAACCTATGAAGTTAAATTTCTTTTTTCTGACTTAGGCCCACTCTTCCTACATTATCTGGATAGCCTTTTATGTACCTAAATCCACTAAAGTAATCCTAAAATTTCTAAGGTCAAAGGTCAGTCAAACCCCTACTTAATAAAAAACTAACTTAAAAAACAAAAATCTATATCTAGTCAAGATTTTTTTTAAAAATGTTTGAGTTTGTTCAAGCTTTACCTACTTGTTACACAGTAATTAAAGTTACCAGACTGCTGTAACTGACCTTTTTGGATGTTCAATAACCATACTTAATGGCCCATACTAATCTGATCAAAGGGACTTAAAGGGACAAGTTTTGTTCATTGCCCTTCAAAGTCAACTAAGTCCCAGGAACAATGGAGCATCTCAAAATATCCTGTAACTGTGTTGAGTTACCTGTCCACTTGTTCAGGGAGATCATGGAGACCCCACTAGAGGGACTCAAACCAGTGTCAAGTCTATAAAGAGGAGAGTCACAGAGGAAAAGTTTCCTCCATACTTCAAGCGAAACCCAGTCAAGCAGGACCTTCTGACTTATCCTCACATAGAAATGGAAAAAGAAAAGTCAAAGGATCCAGGGGCTCCCCCCAAAGCCCAAGTGACCCCCGAGGACCAGAGCCTCAACTGACCTTCACAGTAAACCAAAATTTCAATTAATTTGAGCCAACTGTATGGTCTTAAACACCCAAAAGGAAAGTATAACCAAAAATGAAAACAAGCAATATATTTCCTTTAGAGTCTGGGAAATTGTACTTCCCAGACATTAGGCTCAAAAGCTCATATGAGATGTTATTTTTAAAATTCTAAAATTTTCTCCATGATAAAAATACTACTCAGATATAGGACTTCAAATCTTGGTCTAGTTCAACACTGCAGTACTTACCTTCAGTCAATGAAAGACAAACCTACTATTGTTCTTATCTAAAAATTAAATGATGGTTAAATTTCTTCTCTCTCTCTCTCTCTCTCTTTTTGGGAGGGAGCTCACACAGCTCACACCAATCGAAGTGTCTGAAAAACAGATCCTGAATCCAACCATGTCAGCCAAAAGAAAAAGGAGGAGAAACCTAATAAATGAATGCTCTTGGAAGCTCTCATATAAAAATGAACTTTAATTTGGACATTTAAAGTTCACCCTGTTCAGACTTCTGGTTCTTGGCCTAGAACTTGTGCCTAACTACTCATGCCTTTATTTCTTCCCATCTCCTCCCAGGCATGAGTCAAGGACTCTCCCTTTATATGTCTAACAATTATACACTTTGGGGTCTTTTAGATAGACCCACTGAAGGGGATACCCCAGTTTCCATACTCTGCGCCCCTATTCAGCATGAAAGAAGCCAGAAACACTGACATCCAAATTCCCTACTGTCAGTTAGGGTTATCTCTTTAGAGGGAGCAGCAATGAGAATAGAAGGTAAAAATTGGACAGGCAGTTTAGGGCAAAGACCCAAAAAGAACAATGACCAGTTTCTTTCTGGCTGAGAGCTGAAAATTCCTTTGGGTCTGGGAGTAAGCTTGTCCCTGAGGCTAGGGATGTCAAAACCATCTAATCCAAAAATTTCTCTAGTTCCACTACAGCTAGAATCTGGGGAGACCAATAAAGGGTTCTGGTTTTTTTTTTTCCATACCTCTTTTTTTTCTAAAGTAATATCCTGCTCCTGGAAGACACACTGAGGACATGACCAGAATCTCAATGGACTTGGACACCTGGAATGAGTACTGAACTGACCCACTCATCTTCTTATCCCCTCCTTATACTATGTTTAATTAACTGTTACCTGAGACCAAATTAAAGCTATGTTCCTGCTCTACGGCACCTGAAGACATCTTCTCAGTTAAAAGAAAAAGGATGCCCCCCATTCCCTTTTTCTATGTCTTCAGGGTCTGGGATGATAGAACGCCTTGGTTGTAAAAAGTCGGCATTATCAGCCGGCCACTTCCCTTCCTCCTGGGAGAACTTTGTTGAGACAGCCTGTTTCCCAAGACAGCCTGTCTTCTTGAGCAAATGGTCCCAAGAAGAGATCATAAACCCTCTGTCTGTCAAGATAAATCAGAACAAACAGTACCAGGAAAAAGGGGACCATAAGGGGCCATAAACGTCTCAAGAGTGCCCCTGATCTGTACGTAGTCAGCCAGCCACAGCTATATCCTATATAAGTCCAAACAGCCCCTGCCCCAGAGCAGCAGTTGATTCCAGAATGCGGGAAGGCTGCTGTCCCTTGATGAGGTGCTTCAATAAACTCAGTCTTGTCTGAGGTCAGGTATGGTCTCCTTTTTTTTTTCTCCTATTATTCCTGTATTCTGCAGCCCATAAACCTAACACAAATGAGGCAGGATAGAAAGACAGGGAAAATTGAGGGGCTATGGGAAGGAAAATGGGTGTCACCACTGCTGAGAAAAAAGAAAATCTCACATGTGGGATTACAAACCATATTTTTTGTTAAAAGTATGCCTTGAGCCAGCAATGTCATATGAGGCCAGCCTGAGCTACTTTACCTAAAACTTAACACAATAACAACAAACTACTTAGACCTGTACCTAAGATGAAGTCATTAATAAATGTCAGGTGTTCTTATCGCCCTGCTGTGCCTCACCCTGCTCTAGAGGTAGACACAGCCCAGTGTTAGATTTTAGATGGGGTAGGTGGTCCAAGACGGTGCTGAGATAGATTACTGGGGACTAAGGAGTTTATTAGAAGAGTTATAAATGCCATGGTCAGACAGGCAAAGGGACAACAGCATGGCACAGGAGCTCCAAGTTTAGGACCCAGCACCAGAGATAGACAGCATGGTAAGTCTCTGAAGAGAAGCAGAGCCCATGTGGCAGGGGAGGGCATCTTTTTTATAATTTCTTGGGGTTGAGGGGATAGTTTCATAGCAAAACCTGTGGCCAGTCTCTCTGATTCCCAGGCAGGAAGCAGGGAAAGGGGTGGTAAACAGAATATACAACTCTGGGATGAGATGTCCTGACACCAGCAAGTCTATTAGCTCTGGACTCTTAGGTAATGTCCTGGTAGAGGCCCGTCACTAGCTGTAAGAAGCCAAAGCAGAAGCTTTGTTATTGTGTTCTGACACTGGGCATGTAGATCACCCACTTGGTTGATTCCTTGGGCCCTAGCACATGAGTTCAACACTTAGAAAGACTTTAAATCCCAGGAGGGTTTAGAACTGCACAGTGAGGGGCAGATGGCCGGACTTTCCCCAGTCCCTGGGCCTCTTTGAGTACTCCTTCCCTTGGGAAACGGGGCCACAGGAAGGACGCCCCCAGTCCTAGCAGCATGAGAGGCAGGTGCCCGGAGCTGGGCCCCTTCTTGATTTCAGGAGCTTCTGGTCTTGTCTAGACAGGCTCTCATGGTAACCTGGGACTGGCAGCTGTGTCCCGGAGTTTTGGAAGCAAGGCTGAGGAGGGGCGGTTGTGAGGAGCTGGAGAGGCTGTGAAGCGGCAGACTAGGGGAGAGGAAGAGCGAGCCAACAGCCCTTGTCCCTGGTAGGGGCCTTCCTTCCTGTGAGGGTCTGGGCACAAAGGTGTAGATCTCAGAGCCTCCTATCTCCCCAAACCACAGCTCAGAGGTGTGAAAGAATGAAAAACAACAGGGGGAGGGGAGGCAGAGAGGAGCCAGGTGCACCATTCACACCTAGACCACAGGTGGGGCCCCAGGTGGCTTCACTCTGACTAACTTCCTCCTCAGCCCTCCCATCCTCAGAAGCAGGAGGGTCCAGACATCAGAACTCCGGCTGTAGACCTTTAGCTAGACTGTGCTCTCGGATGGGCAGAGCCTGGCTATAGCTGCTTGGGACCAAAAACAAAACAAAAAACAAATTAGAAGGTCAGATGAGGACTTAGCTCAGCCCCGTGACACAGGAACCTTCCAGGGCATCTCAGTTGCAAGCCACAGCAGAAGCCCACCATAAACCCGCCATTTTGAGGCTTGGGAAGGGTTGGTTTGATAGGTTACCAGAGGACGATGACCTAGCTAGGTCCAGACATCAGAACTCCGGCTGTAGACCTTTAGCTAGACTGTGCTCTCGGATGGGCAGAGCCTGGCTATAGCTGCTTGGGACCAAAAACAAAACAAAACAAAACAAAAAACAAATTAGAAGGTCAGATGAGGACTTAGCTCAGCCCCGTGACACAGGAACCTTCCAGGGCATCTCAGTTGCAAGCCACAGCAGAAGCCCACCATAAACCCGCCATTTTGAGGCTTGGGAAGGGTTGGTTTGATAGGTTACCAGAGGACGATGACCTAGCTACTCACTTGGCATCCACCTTTGTCACTTACTTTCCACACATATGGTCACATTGCTGGACAGCCAGGGAATTTTGGCTAGAACTGACAAAGCTCTATCAACCAAGGCCAGAGACCACTTTCTTGGAAAACTAGCCCTCTGGCCACGGCCACAGCCACAACCAAGGCCATACCTGCATGGGCAGGAGACCTGCTCTCTCATGGGCTCTCCTGATGTAGGAGGTTCTGGGTAGCTCTGGGTCTGGGATCAATACTGTATTCAGGAGTCTCAGCTGCACCCAAGCTAAGCCCTTGGCCCTGTGCTAGGTACCTAAAGCTGTGGTTATCTCAGTTCATTTTGGAACAACTCTGTAGAAGAAACTGGTTCAAGGTGGTTTTAATTTTTCCAAGGTCACAGAGGTTGAATGGGGTGGAACTAGCTAGGCCTGGAGTCCAGGCGTCACAATCACCCAGAAGCAATGAGAGTCTTGCTGGTATCGGACAAGGGGATAGCAGGTTTCAAAAAAACAAAGGCTCTCTGCACCTAACCTTCAGCCAGGTGTCCCTCCCAGCAACCTGGGAAGGTGGGGATCATCCTGCCCTTGGGACAAATGAGACCTGAGCCCCAGGAAGAATAGGGATTCCCTAAATCTTTGCACTTCACATGGACCAGTCATATTTCAATAGCCACTGGAAGGACCCACACTGGATTGCCAGCTTCTACCAACACAAGGTATTTCTAAAGCAAAAGTCCTTTTAACACCAAAAATGGGATGAAGAACACAATAACAGACTATGTCCTTTAAAATAAACAAATTTAACTTTTTGCAGCTATTTTTCTTATTTGCTTAAGTCACAGACAGACATCGGAAAAGCATGGTTCTGGATTCTGTCTTCTCCACCCCCACAGGCAGTCATGTGCCATGTCTTATACATCCTCCTGGCCCCCTTCATTTACATAGTTCCTGATGTCCTCCAAGACCTCAGTTCCCTTTGGCCTGAACCCTGCAGGTGACAAGCCATTTCAGAGCAGAGTCCCATCTGTCCACAGACGGGAAGGATCTTGGTTTCTGGCAGGTGCATGTCATGTCATAAGCTTGGACTGAATTGGTGGAACAACTGGCTTGAAAACTGTCAGCCCAGTGTGGCGGGTCACACCTGTAACCTCAGTATGAGGCTAAAGCATGAAAGTCATGAGTTCAAATGGGCTACATAACATAGCAAGTCCCTGTCTCAAAGTTTTTTTTTTTTTTCAATTTTGGTCTTTTTGAAACAGGGTCTCCCTGTAGCCCCAGCTGTCCTGGAACTCACTACGTAGACCAGGCTGGCCTTGAACTCACAGAGATCCGCCTGCCTCTGCCTCCCAAATGCTGGGATTAAAGGCGTCCGCCACCATGCCTGGCTCAAAATATTTTTTAAAATTGAAAAAGCAGCTTGGCATGGTGGACACATCTGTAACCCCAGCACTTCGGAGGCAGAGGCAGGCAGGTCTCTGAGTTCAAAGTCAACCTGGTCTATATAGCGAGTACCAGGCCAGCTGGAGCTACAGAAAAACCCTGTCTCAAAAAAAGAAAGAAAGAAAGAAAGAAAGAAAGAAAGAAAAAGAAAGAGAGAGAGAGAGAGAGAGAGAGAGAAAGAAAGAAAGAAAGAAAGAAAGAAAGAAAGAAAGAAAGAAAGAAAGAGCTAGGGATGTAGCTCAGTTGTTCTTACTTATCGAGACTGACCAACATGCGTAAGGTCCTAGTTTCCACTACCCAGCACTGAAAATACATATATGGTATTGCTTTGTGTGGTAATTTCTAGAATTTACATAAGTAGTGTCAAGTATATATACTATTTTGTTACTGGCATTGGCTCCTCTACATGCAGACATGTGAAAAATAAGCAGATGGATCGCCACTTGTTTGTACCTGCATGAATACATTAGTTTATACACTTTATTTTATTGGTCTTTTTGAGACAGGGTCTCCCTATAGCCCCAGCTGTCCTGGAACTCACTATATAGACCAGACTGGCCTCGAACTCACAGAGATCCACCTGCCTCTGCCTCCCAAGTGCTGGGACTAAAGGTGTGCGCCACCACGCCCGGCAGTTTATCCACTTTAAAGAAACCAACCTCCCCTCAAAATGCTGGGCTCATGATGGTGCACTCCTATACAGTAATCCCAACACTCAGGGGACTGAAGCAGGAAGGTTGCTGTGAGTTCAAAGTCAGCCTGAGCTACAGAATGAGACACTGTCTCAAAAAATAAAATAATAATTTAAAGAGGGCTAATGTTCTTTCCAGACCACACCCTTTGAGTCTGTAGAAGCAGGCACAGCGCTGGGACAGATGAGCACACGGTCTAACTTGCTGAACACTGAGCAGTATGCTATAGGAAAAAAGGGGGCTGCCCCCTACTTTCCCATTGAGTGGCTTCAGACCTCTCCTCAAAGAACCTGTCCCACCCAAAGAACCCACCCAACCACCCCAGGCCCTTCCCTGGGGCCCAGCCTTTCTTGCCCTATTATCCTATTAGCTGTGTTGCTTGTTTGCACCAGAAGTTCCCAGCTGCCAGCCACCAAGTTATCACATACTTCCAGTTGCCTAAGAGTGCTGCAGAACAGTTCTGGACACCATGATGACACTCCAGATGACTTTGGGTTCATTATAATCCCATAATCATAAAAAAAAAAAAAAAACACCCACCAATGCAAGGTCAGATCCAACCATGCTCAAATTAGGGAAGAAAAGTGGCCTCCTGATCTCAGGAAATCTCCTCCCTTCCCATGCAAGGTTCTGATGACAGCATTCTTATCACATCCCACTATAACCCAGCCCTAGTGAAAATCCACTCTAGGAGAGACGGTACCTTTAGAGGTCAAGTGTCCCTTCCCCCATCAAATCACATTTCTTGCCTGCTACTAGAAATGCTTAGTTATCTGTGAATGGTGCCGAGTAGGAAAAGAACCTGAGATTTGTAACAGCTCCAGGTTCACTTTAGCTCATGACTTTGGGTTCATTATAATCCCATAATAAAAAAAAAAAAAAACACCCACCAATGCAAGGTCAGATCCAACCATGCTCAAATTAGGGAAGAAAAGTGGCCTCCTGATCTCAGGAAATCTCCTCCCTTCCCATGCAAGGTTCTGATGACAGCATTCTTATCACATCCCACTATAACCCAGCCCTAGTGAAAATCCACTCTAGGAGAGACGGTACCTTTAGAGGTCAAGTGTCCCTTCCCCCATCAAATCACATTTCTTGCCTGCTACTAGAAATGCTTAGTTATCTGTGAATGGTGCCGAGTAGGAAAAGAACCTGAGATTTGTAACAGCTCCAGGTTCACTTTAGCTCCCCTAAAGTGGCTTCACTTGGCCACAGAAATAGCTGGAAAGGAACTCTGTGGAGGTCTGATCTAGATAACCCTCTGGAAGAGGCTGTGCCCAGCAGTGAAACCTTCACTTCCTCTGTTCACTGCAAGTTCCCAACCACAAGTGTCAAAGCAGAGAAGGCAGGCAGCACACAACCCAGGCAGCTGCAGCCGGAGCATCAGCCCAGCCATGTACCCTGAGGTAAGTTCTGCTGCCCAGCCAGACAGATTATAGCTCTGAGTGGCCATCCCAGGGTACTAGGTACAAGCCAGGTACGGCCCATAGCCAAGGGCACCAGAAAGCCAAGTAACCAGCCTGAAGTGGCAGAGGTTATGTTAGGTGCACTACAGGGAATTGGAAACCCAGCCTGGCCACTGACCACAGGCCAGTTCTCCTCCCTCTGTGGCTTGGGTGCCACATCTGATCGTGCAAAGTGGAGGGGGCTTATAGAGGCTCAACCTTGCTGATCTCTAGTTCTGGAGTGGTTTGGGTTGGGGTGAAGGGGAAAGAAGATTGCTACTACCTAGGTATACTGGCACATTTCTATCTATAATCTCAGCTACTTGGAAGCCAGAGGCAGGAGGCTTACTTGAGCCCAGGAGTTTGAGACCAGACTGGCCATCATGGGAAGACCCCATCTCAAGAAACTCCTACTAGAGTTTGGGTGGGGAGTTCAGTGGATTCCTAAACGGTTGTACAAGCCTCTGTATAGGGGAGGGGAAGTAGGCTTAGTGTATAGGTGGGTGCATAGTGATTTACAGAAAAGCTCCATGAGAGGCTGGAAGTCAGGGTCCCCAGATAAGGTCTGAAGAGGGAAATGACTGGGAAATGGGAGTAGGAGGAGGCGCCTGGGGAAGCAGGTGGTTAATCCAGGCCCTGCCACAGCTTTGAGACCAACGAGCCATGAAAAGTAGAGGTGAAGGGAAAAAGAAAAGCTTCTGGAAGGCTCTGGAACCTAGACGAAAGCTCCTCCCCCTGTCAAAGATCCCTGGCCTATGTGATAGCCCAGAAGGGCAAGTGTGAAGGGAAGCCACCATCCCAGGCTGGGCAGATGGGGTTCAGGAGGATGGGCCCCGAAGAAAGGAAGTGACAGTCCAGTCCGGGGAGAAACACTCAGCAGACTAAGTGACAAGTCACAAAGGGGCAGGACGGTTGCTAGGCCTTAACGAAGGATGGCTTCCTTTCCTTTCCTCCCTTCTTCGGCAGGTTAGTGAACACCAAGTGCTAGACGCCTCTTACTTGGCCTCTCTTCTGGAAAACAGTACTTCTTCCTACGATTATGAGGAAAATGAGAGCGACTTAAACTCCCTGCCCTGTCCACAGGACTTCAGCCTGAACTTTGACAGAGCCTTCCTACCGGCCCTCTACAGCCTCCTTTTTCTCTTGGGGCTTCTAGGCAATGGGGCTGTGGCGGCTGTGCTACTGAGCCAGCGTGCAGCCCTGAGCAGTACAGACACATTCCTGCTCCACCTGGCCGTGGCAGATGCACTGCTGGTGCTGACGCTCCCACTGTGGGCAGTGGACGCTGCCATCCAGTGGATCTTCGGCTCTAGCCTCTGCAAAGTGGCAGGTGCCCTCTTCAACATCAACTTCTATGCGGGAGCCCTCTTGCTGGCCTGCATCAGCTTCGACCGCTACTTGAGCATAGTGCATGCCACCCAGCTCTACCGCCGGGGCCTCCGGGCACACGTAGCCCTCACCTGCATAGCTGTTTGGGGCCTCTGTTTGCTCTTTGCCCTCCCAGACTTCATCTTTCTGTCAGCCAGTTATGATCAGCGCCTCAATGCTACCCACTGCCAGTACAACTTCCCACAGGTGGGCCGCACAGCTCTGCGTGTACTGCAGCTGGTGGCTGGTTTCCTGCTGCCCCTGCTGGTCATGACCTACTGCTATGCCCGTATCCTGGCTGTGCTGCTGGTCTCCAGAGGCCAGCGGCGCTTTCGGGCTATGCGGCTAGTGGTGGTGGTGGTAGTGGCCTTTGCTGTCTGTTGGACCCCCTATCACTTGGTGGTACTAGTAGACATCCTCATGGATATGGGGGCTTTGGCCCGCAACTGTGGCCGAGAAAGCCACGTGGATGTGGCCAAGTCAGTCACCTCGGGCATGGGCTACATGCACTGCTGCCTCAACCCACTGCTTTATGCCTTTGTGGGGGTCAAGTTCAGAGAGCAAATGTGGATGTTGCTCATGCGCCTGGGTGGATCTGACCAGAGGGGGCTGCAGAGGCAGGCGTCATCTTCCCGTAGAGATTCATCCTGGTCTGAGACCACAGAGGCCTCCTACTTGGGCTTATAAGTCTGGAATGAGGGCTTCAGCCTGGCTCCCCTTGTGCTCCAGATTTCAACCCCCATTGTGTCTGGGCTGGCTCTGGCTCTCCCATAACCTTGGCCCCTAGGACTCACTGGCAGCTCTGGCACCTCCAGCTCTCCTGAGAACCATTTCCTAGCAATGGGGGCAACATCATTATTGCTCCTTAGCTGCCAAGTCCCATCTTGCTAGCTCAGAGTGGGCTGCCTGAAGCCCTACTACCTTTCCAACTCAGCAAGTAAAATTCAGCCCTCCCTATGGGAAGGGAGTTTGAGGCAAACAGCATAGGGAGACAGGCTCTAACTGAGCACTGACAATGGCTGTGGTCCATAACATCTCAGTATTTGCCCACTTTTATGTCTAAAACCCTGCTTAAATTTTTCAATAAACAAGCTGAGAACCAGGGTGTTGCAGTCATCATTCAGGCCAGCCCTCACCGGGCTTAGGAGTTCATTTCCTGATTCTACCCTCCTGGTTGCCTAGTCCTGGATCTGTCTCCCTGTCCTCCTGGGTTCTTCTCTGCCCCCTGCTGGCCCCCGGTTGCCTGGTGGAGCTGCTGAATACCCTGATGGCTTGGGTGGTGGCAGTGAGCAGTTAAGCAGCTGGCTCGGCACACTCTGGGGAACGGTACAACATATGTGAATAAGCCTTTGTTCTTCCTGCACACCAGCAGCTCAACCCAGTTAGAAAGGAGTGGTAAGATCTAGCAAATAGCAGGCAATCTTCAGCACATGCCAAGGCCAGGGCTGAGCAGGAAGGCAGGAGCCATCTGGGGAGGCTTTGTGGAGACTAACCAGCAAGTGGCATTTCCAAGTAAATGAGAAGAAAGGAGTATTTAATTTCTAGGCAGAAGGTAGGACAGTAGCAGAGGTGCAATAGCTGAAAATAGCAATGTTTTGGGGGGAGGGATCAGAAGAGGTGTCAGCTAGTTGGAGTTAAGGGTTTGGACAGGAGGAAGGACTGAAGATGAGACTGCAGGCCAGTATGGGATAAGGTAATGGGATCACAAAAGGCTGCGTAATTTGGGTGACGTGGGCTGTTACTGGGGAAATGGGCTTGTGAAAAAGCAACGGTGGGGCTGGAGCGATGGTTCGGTGGACAAGAACACTTGCACAAATATGAAGACCCAAGTTCCAACCAGTAGCACCTATGTAAAAAGCCTATAACCCCAACACTGGCGGCAGGTTGTCTGGCTGCCAGCCTGCAGTGGAGCTGAGGAAGCGAGCTCCAGGTTCAGTGAGATACCATCTCAAGGGAATAAGGCAGAAAGCAATAGAAGGGGGCACCCAACATCCTCCTCTGTCCCTTGCACACCTGCACACACACACACACACACACACACACACACACACACACACCAAAACAAAAAACAAACAAACAAAAAAGACAATAGGGCCTGATGACTTACTAGCAGTCATTATCATGCAGCCCACCAGGAGGTGGGCAGCAGGGAACATTTATTTTTTTTTAATGGCTAGTGCTGAGTAGAAAAAATAAACAAATTTTCTGAAAAGGGCAGGTAACAAAGCTACTGAGTTAAGGCAGAGGGTGAAGGGGACCACTGCACTGTCAGTTTCTCTTAGTGAAGTCAGAGATGTGTCATGACCGAGTCTGACATGCTGGGCCTTGATAAAGTTGCAGACATGCTGGAGGCTGGGAGAAAAGGAGAACTCTGGAAGCTTTTGTAAAATGAGGAAAATGTCAAAATAATGTATCTTGACTATAAAAACTATCAGTAATGGTAGACTGGTTAAGATAAGCATTATTTGTGGCAGGCCAAAGAAAATGGGCCCTTCAAGATATCCATGTTTCAATCCCCAGAGTTTGTGATTAGGTTACCTTACATGACAAAAGGGAAGAGGCAGGTAGGTGGTACGCACCTGTAATTCCAGCACTTGGGAGGCTGAGGCAAGGCTAGCTTGGATGACATAGTAAATTTGAGACTAGCCTAGGCTATGTAAGGAGACCCCTGTCTCAAAGAAGCAAACAGCTGGGTGTGTTGTCACACACCTATAATCTCAGCACTTGGGAGGCAGAGACAGGAGAATCTCTATGAGTTCAAAGCCAGCTTGGTCTACCTAACAAGTTCAGGCCAGTCAGGGCTATATATTAAAACCTTGTCGAAATAAAACCAAGCAAGCTCCAGGTGTGGTGGTGCAGGCCTTTAATCCCAGCACTCAGGAGGGAGAAGAAGACAGATTTCTGTGAGCTCAAGGCCACCTTGGTCTACATAGCGAGTTCTGAGCCAGTTGGGAAAATGGGGAGACTCTGTCTCAAAAAGACAAAAAAAAACCCAAAACAAAACAAAAAACAAAAACCACCATGACAAAAGGGATTAGAGGCTGCTAATTTGTCAATCAACTGGTGCTACATACCTGTAATCTCCAGTGGTTGGGAGGCAGAGGAAGGAAAATCAGGAGTTTATGACCTGGCTTGGCAATCTATAAACATTTCAAGGTCAGGGCCAGGCAAGATGGCTCGATGAATAAGGGTGCTTGTCACCAAGCCCAACAACCTGAGTTCAATCCCCAGTACCCACATGGTGGTATATGGAAGAAGAGAACTGACTCCCACAAGTCCTGTGGTCTACACTTGTAGGCCATAGCACAAACCACAAACATGCCCTTTCCCCCCAAATTAAATAAATGAATGTAATACAAAACAAGGGGGGCTGGAGAGATGGCTCAGAGATTAAGAGCACCGGCTGCTCTTGCAGAGGACCCAGGTTTGGTTCCCAGCACCCACATGGTGGCTAACAACTGTCCATAACTCCAGTTCCAGGGGATCTGACACCCTGCTCTGACTTCCACGGGCATTGCATGATATGGGTGCATTTACATACATTCAGGCAATACACTCATACACATAAAATAAAAATACTAAAATATTTTTCAAAAAACCAGAAAGTTCAGGGCTATATGAGACACTGTCTCAAAAAAACTACTAATAGAGCCTGCTGTTGTGGTGCACATCTTTGATCCCTGCCTCTGGCGATCTCAGAGGCAGGCAGATTTCTCTGAGATTGAGGCCAGCCTGGTCTACATAGGGAGACCCTGTCTCACAAAATAAAAAACCCTAAAATAATAATAATAATAACAGCAATAATAATCAGGCTGAAGAGACAGCTCAGTTGGTAAAGTTCTTGCCATATAAGCAGGAGGACCTGAGTTTGATCCCTAGCAGCCGCATAAAAAGCTGGGCACAGTATTGTGCTTTTGTATTCTCAAAGCTAGGGAGGTGGAGACAGGAAGATCGTAGGCACTTGCTGGCCAGCCAGCCTAGCCTAATTAAGAGAACCCTAGGTTCACATGAGAAATCCTGTATTTTTTTTTTAAAAAAAAAGGCGGACAGCTCCTGAGAATTATAGCCAAGGTTTACTGTTGGCCTCTAGCTGTACACATACACATGTCCACCTACCTATACATATGTGTGTAAAAAGAAGATTCCCCTAGATCATCTAGGTGGACCCAGTGTCATCTTAAGAGTCTATGAAAGTGAAGGAAGAAGCAGAAAAGGAGAAGGGATAAGAGGAAGAGATGCAGCCGGGCATGGTGGCACATGCATGCCTGTAATACCAGCATTCAGGAGGCAGAGATAGGCAGATCTCTGTGAGTTTGAGGCCAGCCTGGTCTACATAGCGAGTTCCAGGTCAGCTGGGGCTATAGGGAGACCCCATCTCAAAAAGACGAAAAAAAAAAAAAAAAAAGGAAGAGATGCTATTTTTGAAGAGGCTATGAACCAGGGACTGTGAGACCTTTGGGCTTTGGGAACCTGAAAAGACAAAGAAGGGGGTCTCCAGAAACAAAGGTCCTGTGGATACTTTGATCATAGCCCAGGGTGGCTCATCTTAGGCTTCTGACCTCTAGAACTGTAAGATGATGTATTTGTGTTGCTCCAAGCCACTAAGTTTGTGGTGATTCATTGTGGCAACAAAGAACACAATGTTGGGTATAATCCACACCCTGGACAGGGATAGAGTCTGTTGAGGCACGTATGGACAGTCACAAAAATAAGAGAAACAAGAAGCAAGATAAACATCTGTTTTCTGAATAATTACATGGCTTAGACAGCACCACTCAATGTCATGCACAGCTGGAATGAATGAAACAGTGGCTTTTCATATATAGGTAGGTGTTAATAGGTCAAACTTCAGCCCTAGTTTACAAATTAATTCTCTTTCCAACAACATTCTCATTTTCTCATCTCCCCCTCAGGAAAACTCTTTTCCTTCTGTGTTTTGTTCCACATGTTAAAACTATGTAGTCAAAGTTAAGATCCAAGATACACCCGAAGGGTTTCAAGTGCTGTTAAGGGCTAAGTACTTAGCAATAGAACTCTTAAGAATAAACATTAATAACAAATTAGAAAACAAATTTATGTTTTTTCAAATGTCTTGGCTTTACAGAAACAGTTTTCTAAAACCTCCTCCCAGTAAAGGATTTGGCTCACATGAATACAGTACAGGACAATCTTAAGGATCTTTCTTTTGTTTACTGGCAAAATAATTCTTGCTGAGTTTTTTCATCACATCCCCATGGCTGATTCCTGCTGTCTCCTTAAACACTGCTCTGTAATTCTCCTGCACGTATTTGGCAAATGGTCTCACATGGGGCACAATCGGGGTTCCATCTTTGCGAAATAATGGCAGCAACACCAGATGCCCCTTGCATCTGGCACAGATGAAGCGTTTAGTGTTCAGTGATCTGGTATAGCGGCCGACCCTAGCAAGGAAGGGGACACCACACAACAAAAGAATCAGTCACCACGCCTCAGTATCAGCTCCTTGGGCCCAAAGCAAGAATTTTCTGTGGGTTCTGAGAGAGGAGCCCCAAGCAGTGGAAGGGTCAGGCCAGCTCAAATATGGGGAGACAATGGAGGAGAACATAGAAATAGCAAGGTTCACTCCTCAAGACAGACAGACCAAACTATTAAAGAGCTTGTTGGCCCTGCCACTTGGGAGGCTGAGGCAGGAGGATCATTACAAGGTCAAAGCCTGCCTGAGCTACAGACCTAGTTCAAAGCCAGCATACAAAACCTACTGAGACCCTGTTTCAAAATAAAAACAAAAAAGAGGGCTGGTAATGTAGCTCAGGGGTAGAGTGCTTGTCTAGCATGCACGAGGCCCTCAGTTCAATCCCCAGTGCTACAAAAATAAGCAAGCAGCCACTAGAGGCTGGAGTGACAAGGGAAGTGGAAAAAGTATGAGAAGAAAGGTCTTACCTGAATTTGCACTGAGAACATTCATAATAAATCTTATAGTTAATCGCGTAGTTATGGCAACGGGTGACCTCAGGCAGCTCTGGATGTACTGCAGTACATTTTTGGGCATAGTACTGCCATAAGTGGCCATGAGAATCACGGATGCCATCGAGAAGCCAGGAGGCTGCATGGCATAGTTCATGGATCAAGGTATCCCGGATCCGATCTTGCAACAGAAATGAAAGGAAATCATCGTGAGCACTAAAATGGATTCTCTTCTAGATGTGCCACCTAACAAGCCCTTGACTTTCACCCCCACCAAATACAAAGCCATCTCACAGAGGCATACATAGGCAGCTGTGAGTATAACCCTCCTGAGATTCTAGAAGTGAAACTTACACCTAGATCAATCAAGCTGATGTTAATGGAAGAGCCTTAGGCAAACATGTCTTTTGGGAACAGCTGTAGCATGTCCATCTTTGTGTGGGGCACTGCTAGAAACACAACTGGACAGACTGGGTTTCTTCCCTCCAGGGATAAAAGTGGCCTGTGGGAGGCATTTACTATGGCCATGGGATTTAGTCACCAGAAGCTCAGGGTGAGATACAAATCTGAGCAGGGCTCTTAAAAAAATTTTTTTTAGCCAGGCATAGTGGCACATACCTTTAATCTCAGCACTCAGGAGGCAGAAGCAGGTGGATCTCTGTGAGTTCAAGGCTAGCCTGGTCTATATAGTGAATTCCAGGACAGCTGGGGCAACAGAGAGACCCTGTCCCAAAAAGACACCCCCACCCAAAAAAAAAAAAAGCTTTATAAAAAAAAAAAGAAACAAGGGGGCTGGAGAATTGGCTCAGTGGTTAAGAGCACTGGTTGTTCTTGCAGAGGACCTGGGTTCGATTCCTAGAACCCACATGGGGGCTAACAACCATCTGTATGTCTAGTTGCAAGGGACTCCAAATGCCCTCTTCTGACCTCTGCAGGCATTGCATGACATGAGTGCACTTACATAATACATGCAGGCTATATACCCATACACAAAAAATAATAAATAAAATATTTTTAAGACCTGTACTCGACAGGCACGTTGGTGCATGCCTTTAATCCTTTAACTTGGGAGGCAGAGGCAGGAGAATCTCTGTGAGTTTGAGGCCATCCTGGTCTACATAGCAAGTTCCGGGACAGCTGGGGCTACAGGGAGACCCTGACTCAAAAAAGACCAAAATTAAATTAATAAATAAATATTAAAAACTTTTTAAAAAATAAATTTTTTGTCCTATACTCTTTTTAATTTTACTCTGTTATTTTATGTGTATGACTGTATTGCCTACATGTAGGTAGGTGCACCCGTGTTATGCAATGCCCACGGAGGTCAGAAAATGGTGTCAGATCCCCTGGAACTGGAGTTATGGATGGTTGTTAACTACTATGTGGGTGCTGGGATTCAAACCTGGGTCCTATGCAAAACAGATCAGTGGTCTTAACCACTGAGCCATCTCTCAGTGGTTAAGAGAACTCAGGTTCAATTCCTAGCATCCACATGGTGACTAACAACCATTTGTCCACTTCCACAGGCATTGCACGATATGGATGCACTTACATACATGCAGGCAATACACTCATACACATAAAATAAAAATAATAAATAAAATATTTTTAAAAATTTTATTCTCTCTCTCTCTCTCTGCACATGCATACCACAGCACATTTATGAAAGTCAGAGGATCATTTGTGGGAGTCAGTTCTTTCTTTTACCATGTAGGTACCAGGAATCAAACTCAGATCAGCAGGCTTAGCAGTAAGCACCTCTACCTGCTGAGCCATCTCACTGGCTCTGAGCTGGACTCAACAACTGACTGAAATTACAATTAGGAAGGTCATTCAAGCCAGGTATAGTGGCACAAACCTGTAGTCCCAGCCCTTGGGAGGCTGAGGCAGGAGGATTACCCCAAGTTTGAGGCCAGCCTGGGTTACATAGTAAGTCCCTGTCTCAAAACAACAATAACAGAAAACAAAAAGCAAACAAAATAAAATAAAACAGTGACTCACTCCTGTAATCCTAGCACTTGGAAGGCTGATGCAGGAGTTCAAGGTCAGCTTGACTACATGGTGAGTACCAGGTCAGCCTGAGCTACAGAGCGAAAACCTGGGTTAACACCTGCTCCTTTCCACCCCCACCGCAAAAGGTCATTCAAAGTTGGGTATAGTGGCAGACACCTATAGTCCCAGCTACTCACTCAAGAAGTTGAGATAAGAGGATCGCCTGAGCCCACAGGTTCAAGATCAGCCTGGGCAACATAGTAAGACACCGTATCAGAAACAAAACTAAACCCTTGTTTCCTAAGAGTTAATAAGGTTTTCAGCTGCAATTCAATGGCCCAATATTTATATGGCATGTGTGAAGCCATGGGTGTAATGCCCAATATGGTGGGGGTGGGCATGTGGGAGAAGGTGGAAAGTGAGCAAGGACTGGATCTAGGAGAGCATGGGCTGCATTTTGAGGGCCAGTGTGAAGGGTCTGGTTGCAGCACGGGCTAGCAGTGGAATAGTGAGAGGTAAGATGGGCCATGTTATGCCAGAGCGGATTACAAAGGCCTCAAAAACCAGGCTCTGAGAAGGAAGGCAACACAGTGGTATACAAAAGACTTGAGCGGGCAGGGAGAAGAAGGAGGGGATGAGGGCCCAGATTTAGGCAAAGGCAAAGCTGGGGAAGAAAGGATTGATGACTGGCTAGAGAGGGTACCTTGATTCTTGACTACTGAGAGAATGAAAATGCTGGCTCTGGCAAGGGAAATATGCAGCCAGGCCTGGCAAGGAATCTGATATTTTGGATTCTTAGGAACGGTGAGACAGCCAATAATGATGTCCTCTAAGCACTACACCGAAGGCCTGTCTATCTAGAAATGACAGTTCGAGCTATGACAATAGGCTACCATTGTCATTTAAGGACAGAGTGCTGAGGTACAACTACCACACGCCTGAAATCACCTGGAGAATCGCAAACTTTCTGAGAAATGGCAATCTGGACATAGCGCTCCCTCTTGGGTTGCTGTCTCTCCTTAGTAGTGCACAAACCAGCAGTTTGCAGCATCTTTTTGTTCCAAGTGATCTCTATTTTCTCTGGCATCT
Organism: Nannospalax galili; assembly: GCF_000622305.1. NCBI lineage: Eukaryota > Metazoa > Chordata > Mammalia > Rodentia > Spalacidae > Nannospalax > Nannospalax galili. Next base: position 1,435,276 of record NW_008357686.1, read on the forward strand.
GAGAATGAAAGGCAAATAAAAAGTATCAGAAAGCAATTCTAAAGGTTATTTATTTATTTATTTACTTTAATGGATACAGTGAGCCCACTTGAGAGTGTATATGCACCATGGGTGTACAGGAGGCTGCAAAAGCCAGAGGAGAGCTTCAGATCCCTGGAACTGGAGTTCCAGGTGGTTGGGAGCCACAATGTGACTGTTGGAACTGAACTTGGGTTCTCTGCAAGAGCAGTAAGTGCTCTTAACCACTGAGTCATCTCTTCAGTCCCCCAAAAGCAGTTCTAAGCAGATCAGAAAGTATGAACGAGTTTTTCCCCCTCTAATAAAAGATAAGAGAAACTTTCTCCCCTAGGTTCTTGGCTCTGAGTACACTGAAGAGAAATCTATTCAAATAGCATGCAAATCTAAACATCCTGGAAAGAATGAGGGCCAAGTTGAAGTTCAGGTAAGGAGAATTAATAGGACACAAGGGAGACTGTTGAGGCCACATGAATGGAGGATTTTGTGCTTGAATGCATGGAGCCAAGTCTGGAGCAGCCAAGGAGAGAAGTACAGCCTGTTAAGGTCAGCCAGCCAGAAACTTGTGCATATGTACAACTCAGAACACTTTTGGGTTCCGTTCATTTGCTGTAACGCCGCTGTCATCAGGAAGGATACCAAAGGGGGAAGAACCTTTAGGATATCAGAACTTCCCTCTGGAAAGTCTTGTCATAAGACTATAAAATCTGATTGAAAAACAAAACCAAACCCGTAATGACGTATGGCTGGTGGTTTGGCTCAGTGGTAAAGTGCTTTCCTGGCATGAGGGAAGCATGGCAAAAAAAAAAAAAAAAAAAAGTGAACAAAAAGAATGGCCAACAGGTCTCTGCCTCTTGAGTCTTCCTAATTCAGTCCATAATGCCAGGCTACTGTCAGATAAACATCTTTCAGCACTGCTTCCTGTCACGTCACATTCCCGTGCACCAGCACCTACTGATTTAAACCCCGACCTGATTCCCAAGGCCATCTGCACTTAGAAAATAAGGAGAGGTCACTATGCCCTGTTCTAGGTACTTTATGAAGAGAAATAGTTCTAACAATTGTTCAATAAAACAGTATTGTTATAGTTCTAACAATAATTCTAAACTGGTAAGTACAACTGTTTCTGTATCCAAGGATTCTATAACTTGGATTCAACCACCTACAGATCAAAAATATTTGAAAAACAACAAAAACTTATTATATAAGTACAAAACTGTCAAAAATAAATATAAATAACAAAAAATTGTATCTGTTTTGAATATGTACAGATATTCCCTTGCCATTAGTCTCTATCGAAGATTATAGTTATTTACTACATGGCATTTCCATCACATTAGGTATAAAGTAGCAGAGATGATTCTGAAGCATAGAGGAGGATGTTGCTCAGAGGACATGTTATGTAAGGGATTTAAGCATCTGTAGGTTTTGACATTTTTCAGAGGTACCAGAACCAGTTTCCTATAGGCACAGAAGGATGACTGTACTGTTACTGGCCCCACTTTACAGAACATACTGGCAAAATGGGGTTAAGGAACTTGCCCAGGTTCACACAGCTCCTTCCCATTATCCTCTCTGCCAGGTGCTCAGGCCTCAACACAGGTCCTCTCCCTCATTGCTCTACTTATTATCATCCTTCAAGAAGCAGGAACCTCACCTCTTCCTGGAAATCCTACTTTCTGACTTCTCAAGCCTTTGTGCCATTCTCACTGTGCTAACCTCCTGCTGTAATAGCCATCTGTTCCATACAGCATAACCCATAAACATTCTTTTTCACATACGCATACCTCATGTCCCTACTTAAACTAACACTTCTCCAGGACAGGAAGTATGCATGGTTGGCACAGCACCCAAGAGTGCTGACATATATAGGAGGTATTCAGTAAAAGCTTACTCATTGACTCTACCTTGCTGTCAAAGACAGTGTGGTTAAGTAGTGTGTAGATTTTATGAACCAGCTCTTCCTTGTTGCGTTTGAACTTCCTTCCAGAATATTGTTTAGATGTGACAATGTCACTCAAGAAGCATCCAGGTATTTTGCACATAGATTTCCTGCAAAGGTAAATTCAAGTGAGTTTTGAATAACTAAAAAATAAATTAAATAAATGAGGAGAATAAAGTCTAAAATTTTGTTGCTCTTTCTTTTGAGTTCCTGAGATAAGGACATTCTTTTCCAGGCTTCCATTGGTAGCGTTTCTCTTTCCTCCTGGCACATTATCAGAGGTGTGGTGCCTGGTTTCAACCTCAACAAGACTAATTTCCAGATCTCTAGCTTCAGTCTCAAGCTCTCCTTTGAAAAAATACTTCTGAATTTACAATTATCTAATGCAAACTTCCAAATGACCAACGTGAGTCTATCTGTAGCACAACAGACTCAATCAATAATCAAAATTCTGTCATAAATGGCTGAAAAATCTCAGAGACATTTGAAATTCATTTTCCCTTCCCTCACATTAACTGGACACATAGACTGGTATCTCCCTCCTATGGGCCATTCTAGCCAGCCCCTCCTTTGCAACACACCATCACCTCTCTAATTCAAGTTTCTTCTTCCCTTTTATGCCCTCATACCACATCATTCTTCTGTGTTCCTAACCACCAGACTCTTTTTCTTCTAATCCAACTATACGCCCACTTCAAGATTAATTTTGCTAGGCCACATTCCAATTAATAGTCCCCTCTAGCTTTTCACTGACCTGATATTCAAGGCCTGAATCAATGTGGTCCCAACCACTATTTCCAGCTACAACTTGCACTCTGCCCAAAATGGGCAACTCCAATATTCCCTAGACATGAACTGAATTTCCCACACTCATGTCTCATCACTGCCTCTTTCCCATGGCTTGGAGTAACATCGCTACCTTTACTGAGAACCACCAATAGTATTTTAGCATTTGCAAAGAACTTCTCTTTCACCATATTTGATCTTCACAACCACCCTTCTAAGAACTTATTACTGTTTTTACCCATCTTTATCTTCCAAACCAGGAAACTGAAGCTAGCCCAAAGGAAACAGAGACAACTCTTCTGACCCAAATATCTATCGCTGCCCCATATTTCAAGGTCTACCTCAAATGACACAAAGAATAGTATTGAGCAAAGAAATGACTAATGCCTGTAATAACTACTGACTGAGACAAAAGCTGGGTGGGTTTTTTTTTTTTTGTCTTTTTGAAGCAGGGTCTCCCTGTAGCCCCAGCTGTCCTGAACTCACTATGTAGACCAGGCTGGCCTTGAACTCACAGAGATCTGCCTGCTTCTGCCTCCCAAGTGCTGGGACTACAGGCGTGTGCCACCACGCCCAGCTTGTTTTTTTTTTAAAAGAGATAGTATCTTGTTGTGTAACCCAGGCTGGCCTCAAACTCATGGCAATCTTCCTGCCTCAGCAACCAATTGCTGGGATTACAGACATGTGCCACCACATATGGCCATGGCTTTTTTGAAATCATGAATAGAACAATCTACAGTCAGAAAGACGTGACCACAGAGCTAAAGACAGTTTCTGACTCTATGGGATCCTGAGACTGAGATTTTGCCAGAACACCTCTTTTTTAAAAAATACTTTATTATTTTTATTTTTGTGTGTATGAGAGTATTGCCTGCATGTAAGTGTACCTCTGTCATGCAATGCCCTCAGAGATCAGAAGAGGGCGTTTAGGTTCCCTGGAACTAGAGTTACAGACAGTTGCTAGCCACCATGTGGGAGCTGGGGATCAAACCCAAGTCCTCTTCAAGAGCAGGTAGTGCTCTTAACCGATGAGCCATCTTTCCAGCCCAAGAACACTTAACTCTTAAATTGCAAAATAAACCCCGTGTAAGGAGACTGGGATGGGGAGAAAGCAAGTAATGATAAAACAAAGGAAGCTACTGCAGGGCTCTTCATCCCCAAACCTGGTATGGGATGTGAGAGTGATCTAGCTGTGACATCTGTCAATCCCATTGATCTCCAGGACTGATAGGCTGGTCTGGCTGGGTAGACGGGTATCCCTTTCCTTCTTTACCACTGGGTTTGAGTCTCTCCTAACGCTGGGCGCTTGGTTGAAGAGGATGACCTTCCCCAACAAAGAAGAACCTTTGACAGTCAAGGGTGTATGAGTGTCTGCACTCCCCCGCTAGACCCACCAAACCTGACTCAGATGACTTAAAACATTTTTGCTTCCAGTTACCTAATGTCACAAGAAAATACGTATCAGAAATGCAGCAGATGAAAACCTGGACCATCTGCCAGATTCAGCAGAGAAGAGACCTCAGTGCATACTTAGGGAGAAGCTGGCCTTGGGGCTTAGCAAACTTCACCTCAAGGCCTGTGCATTTCACTGCAGGCTGAGTACCCTATATTAAAGGACCCAACAAGACTCCAGATTGGGTGTATCAGACACCATGACCAGCAAGCAGCCTACATAGGAACTATCCTAAGCACGAGAAGCTCCAGAGTAACAACGAAAGTACAAGACAAAAGAGGTGTAAGTCTTAAAAGGCTAGTCTCCTTCAGATGAGGGATAGTGACAAGGACACCAACAGGCAGCTTCTCCTTCCTTCTGCCAGTGTCTAGCAAAGCACCTGGGCAGTCTGTAAGACACCCCATCCCTATAAGCAAAGCAGCTTAAATATATAGCTAGGAATTCAGAGATGATATTTTACTGAGAGGGGGCCATTTGAGATAGCACATGGTGAGCTTCCCCAACCATCTCAGCCAGCAAAAAGCACAGGGACGCAGAGCCTTTCTCTCAGATCCAAGCTGAATTTTTTGGCCCCAATGACATACCACTGACATGCCATACTCTTTTCCCTTACCCTCCCTTAAGATTAAAAAAAATTGTTCCCAAAATACAAGTTAAAAGATATCATTCAGGCTTAGGGTGTAGTTCAGTGATAGAGCACTTGCACATTGTGCACAAGGCCTTGGTTCCATCCTTGGCACCACAAGAATAAAAACAAAAACAAAATGCACACACAAAACATATGGTTCTTCAAATATATTCCTTCTCTTATAAGATAATTCAGGTTTAAGTATGTATTACTCCTGAATGGAAGTAAAAACAGAGTTAAAATTAAAAATCACATTTTAAGGGAAAATGTGAGTTCTTGGAATCTAAATGAAAAAAATGTATTGGCTCTTTTTTTATTATTTTTAGTTTATGCCTATGAGTGTATTGCCTGCATGTTTGTAAGTACACCCGTGTCGTACAATGCCTGAAGAGGTCAGAAGAGGGTGTTGAATTCCCCTGGAACTGGAGTTACGGACAGTTGCTAGCCACCACATGGGTGCTGGGAATGAAACTCCAGTCCTCTGAAAGAGCAATCAGTGCTCTTAAGCACTATGCCATCTCTCAGACTCTTGACTTTTTTGAGGCAGGGTCTCACTATATAGACCAGGCTGGCCTCCAACTCACAGAGGTCTGCCTGCTCTGCCTCCCAAGTGCTGGGATTAAAGTTGTGTACTACCACACCCAGCTATATTGACTTTTGCTTTAAGTTTTAAGATGTCTATGGCAGAAGTGATTCCTTGTTTTCGATAGGTATATACAGATTAATAAAAATTAAAGAACACAGGCCAGGAATGATGGTGCACACCCTTAATTCCAGCACCAGTAAAGCAGAGGCAGGTGAATCTCTTGAGTTCAAGGCCAGTTTAATATACATAACAAGTTCCAGGCCAGCTTGGATTACAGGGAGACCTTGTCTCAAAAATACAAAACATAAAAAAATGAGCTCTTAAGCATCTATATTTTCATCCTAACAGGTTTTTGTTTTCCTCCTAAAGCAGGGTTTCCTCCTAACATTTAAGATTTGAAAAATCACAAGGCATTTTTGGTGTGGCTCAAGAGTGCTTGCCAGCAAGTTCAAGGTCAAGGGTTCCATCCCCAACACTGCCAAACAAAACACAAGACATGACACAACACAACACACACAGTATTAAGAGGAATTGTGTTTATGCAAAGCACTAGAAAAACCTGGAAGACACTCTTAACCACCCTCTTCTTCCAGATCAGAATATATCTGGCTCTGATTTCTCACCATCTCCATTGTGATGGCCTATTTTGTTGTTTTTTGAGACAGAGTCTCAAGTAGCTTAAGCTGGCCTTGAGCTTGGTATGCAGAGGCTGGCCTTGAACTCCTGGTGCTCCTGCCTCTGTCTCCTGACTGCTGGGATTACACGTAAATACCACCACACCCAGCTGTGTTGGCCTTGTTTAAGCACAAACTGGTGGCCACCAGGCTGTGTCTAGCCTGAAAAAAAGTGTTTGTTAGGCTACACATCTTTCTTTGACCTGCATTTAAGGACAAAAGCAAACTTCAGAGGCCAAAGCTGCTATCAGGGTTGGAGGAACAGCTCTACCAAGTAACTGCCAAGATTTTAGCAGGAAGAGGCTAGGGGAAGAGGAGCCAACAGGGTGACCTCATCACTCTGCATGTGCGAAAACTTCCACTTAGGGTCAGAAACCTGGCATCCTCCATCCAATCAGACTTTTCCATCCCCTTGAAGAACCTTCCCCTTAATACCCAGTGGACTGCTGAACATTCAAAAATGATGTGCTATCTATCCCCATACAATTGAGCGTGAGTACATACCCAGTCTTGGACTTTTCAACTTTTGCTGCAATGGGTTTCTTCTGGGAAGGCTTCTGCTTTTTTCGTTCACTAGCAACTGAAAGGATAATAGTTGATTTGTACCCTGAAAATTGGTATCATCAAGCAGCTGACAGAAAGGGAAGGCCAAGAAACTTTAACAGTCAAGTACAGGACACATCTATCAATAAAACTGTGGGAAGGCTGTATACTGGGGCCTTCCGAGAGATTCCACCTAGGGGAATCACCAACAACCAGCAATGTGAGCAGAGTAATATTTGTTCCAGGAACAAAGAACTGTCACAGGGTTCTTGGAAGCTAAGTTGCATGAGCAACTAAGGTGAGTACAGTCTAAGGAATGGTCTGGTGTATCCCATGTCCCCAGCAGCACCTTCACCCAATTTGCAAGTCAGTCCTTTCTACCTTCCTCTAGTACCCACAATGCCAATAACTCTAGCCAGAGACTTAGGAACCAATAGTTAGTGTCACTCATTTATTTAACAAATTTATTTAACATCTGTTACATGCCAGTCATGAGGCTAGAGCTTCAAAGAAATCACAAAGAATCCTCCTATGAACAGGTTACTAAGGGGATAAATTTAGCAACATGTTACAACACTTGAAAACAGAAACTCTAGAGCTTTGGGAACCTAGGAGGGAGGAGCCATACGAACTTATGGCTGCACAAAGGAACTGACAATTAGCCAAAATCCTGGGGGCACAGAATATCCTCAGGACAGATTCAGAGGAAAAGTACTCCAGGGAAGTTGAACAGCAACTGCTAATATATGGGGGCATGAAAAGACAGACATAGGTGCCCCCACCCCATTTAGAGCAAGATCCTTTTCACTTGCTTAGCTGTGCCCTTTTGCCTTTAGGCTCAGGGTTGGCAGGCAGAACAGGCTGGCCCAATGACATGGGCACATCAAGAGGAAAAGGCTCGGCAGGCACGCTTGGCTGGCAGGGCACACTCCGACGTTTCAGATGTGGCTTACCAGACAGCATACATGTATTTTTGCTTTTTCCCTTCCTTTTCTTTGGTTGCACAGATGCAGTCATCCCTCCGGTTGACTTTTGGGCTTTAATGCTTTTCTTCTTGAGCTCAGGATTACTTAGTGGCTCGCCAGGATTTTCACCAAGAACCAATTTCTCGCCAGCACTATCAGGTGAAGAAACGATAACACATTCCTCCACATCTTCTTCAGAAGAAATTTGGTACCATTCAGGGGATTCGCCTCCTTTGAGCTCAGAACCCTTGAAATTGGTTTTGTCATTATCATCATCAATCACAATAACCGCTGAAGGCTTCTGGATGCTGGGTTTATCATCAGTGTCAAAAATCTCAAGCTTACCAGAAGCTTCATCTGAAATTCAAGAGACACAATCATCTATAAACATATTCCTTCTACCCCTCTGTACACACAAGACATCAGTAGCTTATTGAGCACAAATTTAAAACTGGTTTCGGGGACTGGAGAGATGGCTCAGCGGTTAAGAGCACTGGCTGTTCTTGCAGAAGACCTGAGTTTGAATCCCAGCACCCACCTGGCAGCTAAGAACTGTCCATAACTCCAGTCCAAGGGGATCCAATGCCCTCTTCTGTCCTCCATGGGCACTGCATGACATGGGGGCACTTACACACATGCAGACATAACACTCATACACATAAAATTTAAGAGGAAAAACTGGTTTGGACATTATGAACTGTAGTTAAGAACCATAGTTAGGGGTTGGAGAGATGGCTCAGTGGTTAAGAGCACTGGCTGTTCTTCCAGAGGACCTGGGTTCAGTTCCTACATGGTGACTAACAACCATCCATAACTCTAGTTCCAGGGTATCTGATGCCCTCTCCTGACCTTCGAGGGCATTGCATGAACAGGTACACTTATGTACATGTATGTAAACCACTCATACACATAAAATAAAAATAAAAGAATGTTTAACCGGGTGTGGTGGCACACGCCTTCAATCCTAGGACTCAGGAGGCAGAGGCAGGCGGATCTCTGAGTTCAAGGCCAGCCTGGTCTACATAGTGAGTTCTAGGACACCTGGGGCTACAGGAAGCCCCTGTCTCAAAAAATAAATAAATAAGTAATTAAATGTTTAAAACGAATCATAGTTACTTTAGATTGCTGTCCTTATACCTTGTATTTTACTGACAGCAATGACAGATAAACTAGTAAGGAAAGTATAATGCTCATTTTAAAATCACATTGTCTAAACACTGTGATATACTTGCTCATTGGCTCCCAAACACAGACCTGCTAACTTGGATATTTCCACTAGTCCATACAAAAATAAGGGAAACCGCAATAAAATGGTATTTCATCTACATCAAGTTAAACTTCCCTAATTTAGAAAACTGTTCTTTAGTTGGTCATTATAGACTGGCTGAGTTTTTGGTGTGCTCTATCTCACATAATGCTGCAGGCAGCACATTGGTAGTTAGCACTGTTTACACTGTTAAGTTCCCGCACCCTAGTCTCCACCAAGTTGGAGAAGGCAGAGCCCGGGCCTCTTATTCTTCTCTTCGTCCTTGTCATTCCCACCTACAATGGAGGAAGACAGAGAAAGAGGGAGCAGCAGAGGTGCAGACGTCTCCCATCCGCTTCCTCTGTGGAGTTCTAGGCAGATAAGAACTCTACTCAGGGGGACACCCAAGGTCTAAGGCAGCAGAAGAGTTGCAGCTATGTTAGAAAATGGATCAGAGGTGTAGGGAATCCAGCCATAGCCACATCCAACACATAAAGAGAAAAGAAATGGTGGCACTGGCTACTAAGCAATCACAAACTGGAAAGTTTGCAGTAAGACACAGACTGCTACACCCGACAAGGCTGTAGGGCTGAGCTAGTTCTTTAAGTGAAGGGTGTACTTGCCTTCGCTGCTTATTTCCCATATCTTAGATCTCTTTTCCTCATTGCCAGAGTCATCAGATGAGTCAATTACCAGATAGCTAAGTGACGGGTGGAAAAAAACAAAAGAGAAATATAAGCACAATATTCTCTTCATAGGATGTTCCATCTTCTCTTAAACATGATCATTTGTTATGTTTTAGACTGTTTCTATACTTCATTGCTTCCCTTCATTGGAACTACTCAATCTTGCAATTATTCCTGATTTTCCATCTTTCTAAGCACCTTTCTCCCTCTAGGTCATATACTATGTGAATTGACTCTGTTGGAGTGCATGTGCTCAGTTTTGGTTCAAGGGGAAAAACTACTGAAGGAAATACCTACTTGACTCTCATTCTTCATCAGCTTTGAGATGCATTTGTATGAGAAGAGTGGAAAGCCACAGGGAGAGGTTCCCACTCTTTGTCCTAGGCTGTTCTGGAATTCACAGCAATTCTCCTGCCTCAGCCTCCCAAGGACTAGGATTATAAGCATGAACCACCACGCCCAGTATGATATACTTAAAAAAACTATTACCATTGTGTCTGTCTATGTGTATGCACACCTACACCATGACACACAGGTGGAGTCAGAGAGCAATTTTGTGGAGTCAGTTTTCTCCTTTCACCTTTATGTGGGTTCTGGGGATCGAACAGTGGTCACCAGGCTTGTGTGGCAGTCACCTTAACCCACTGAGCCATCTTGATAACCATGATATACTTTTATGATGAAAGAAAAATATTAAATGCTTGTTACAAGACTTTCTTGTGCCTGTTATAGACACCAAGGCTAATATACTTCCTACCATGAATGTTCTCTACTTTTAAGCTGCCAAACTGATGGATCTTTGCTATCCTATTAACTACTCCAGCCTTAAGATTGTCTTTCTTCTGAGACTGTCTCTAGGATGGCTCAGCAGAGGACCTGGGTTTGGTTCCCAGAACCCACTGTCTATTACTCCAGTTCCAGGGGGTCTGATGCTCTCTTCTGGCCTCTGTGGGCATCAAGTATGCATGTTGCACATGTACGTACATACACATAAAAGTGAGTCTTTCCTCTATTGATTTCCAGCACATGTCCTCATCCTGTTTCCATCCATCCCTCACTCACTTCTTTTCTCCCACCTCACTGGGCTAGATCACTGAAGGCTCTAAATACTAGGCCAAACAGCTTAATTTTTATACCAAAAGCTATTTGAACTGGTCATCAATATGATCACAGCATGCTCAGGAAATTCACCTGGAAATGTTCTACAGACTTGCCTCAGAGGAACGTAAGATCAGACAAAATGTCTATGTCTTTCTACTAGTGAAGACTAGAAATTAAGACATGGTTCAAAGACATTTTGAAAAAAAAAAAACCATTTGAGCAAGGTGGTGCATGCCTATAAGCCTAGCACTCAAGAGGCAGAGGCAAGAGGACGCCACAAGCTCAAGGCCAACCTGGTCTATACAGTGAGTTCCATGCCAGCCCGGGGTACCTGGTAAGACCCTACCTCAAAAAGCCAAAAGTAAATAAATAAATAAAAATAGCAGCTGAACAATTAGATAATGGCCCAGGATAGAAATAGGATATTCGTTTTGGGTTTTTTTTTTTTTTTGATCTTTTTGAAACAGGGTCTCCCTGTAGCTCCAACTGGCCCAGAACTTAGTATGTAGACCAGGCTGGCCTCAATCTCACAGAGATCCACCTGCCTCTGCCTCCAAGTACTTGGATTAAAGGTGTCCACCATCACACCTGACTAGGAATCAAATATTTTTAAGCTAATTATGAAGTCAAACTACCATTATGGTTGTGGCCGGTACTGCAGAGTGTTCACAGAGGAAAATGTTATGTTTACTCTTAAATCTTCTTACCCAGAGCTTCCTTTTAAAAACAAGTTTCAACAATTCTCCTACTTACCTGGATTTTCTCTTCTTTTCTGGCTTTGGGTTTTTATCTAAATCAGAGACAAAGAGAGAGCAATAGGAAGCACGATACAATCTAGTAGCCCGTATCTTTGACTCCTGAAAACCAGTTTATAAATTTGAGCTAGTAAAATTTACATTTTCCTAAGACTGGGTATGTAGGACAGAAGTAGAGCACTTGTCTTAACACACCCTGAGTTCTATCTCCAGCAATGAAAGAGACAGACAGGCAAAGGAAAAAGAAAAAGAAGGGAGACGAAAATATTACCTCCCACCAAAGATAAAGAGGAAATGAAAGACCCAGAAGCCAAAAAAGGAGAAAAAGGAATAAACCAGGAAGGAAACAAAATCTTTCCCTGCCCTTGACAGTAGAGAAATAAACTTCATTTTACCAATCTAGAGAGAGCACTAGAGGAGGCAAACTTAGGTACAGTTCAAATGTACCCAATCTCCTTTCAGCTATCTCTACAGACACTTAGCATGTGCACTGCTGTGGTAAGAGGACTCTATACTTACAGGACCCGGACTCTCCACTGACGCTTGAATCCACATCAAGAATGTAACTGAAAAATAAAACAGATTTTTTTTTAATTTTTAAGAGAATCTCTTAGTGGGTTACTTTCTCAACATCTTTAATGAGTGCTTTGCCTGCACGTATGCAAGTGCACCTGTGTCATGCATGCCCTCAGAGGCCAGAAGACGTTGGATCCTCTGAAACTGGAGTTACAAATGGCCGTTTGCCACCATATAGGTGCTGGAAACCGAACTGAGGTCCTCTGCAAGAGTACCCTGCTCTTAACTGCTAAGCCATCTCTTCAGCCATAGTAAAAAATTTATAAAGAACCAGCACCAAATTTTTAACTATGACCTCAGAAAAACTAGAAAACGGGGCTGGAGAGATGGCTCAGGGAATAATGTACTTGCTGTGCAAGCATGAGGACCTGAATTCGGAGCCCCAAGATCCTCAGAACCCATTAAAAGCCAGGTGTGGTGGCACACACTTGCAATCCCAGTGGGAGTTGGGGAGGAGGACAGAGACAGGTATATCTCAGGGGCTCACTGCCCAGCCAGCTTAGAGGCAATGGATAGTCCCGTGTTTAATGAGCGATCCTGCCTCAAAAATATGGTGGAGCAGCCAGGCATAACGGCACATGCCTACAAGTCCCAGAATTCCAGAGGCAGAGGCAGTCCATTTGAGGCCAGCCTGGACTCCATATCAAGCTCCAAGCCATCTGGGGATACATAGTGAGACCCTTTGTAAAAAAACAAAAAATCGTATGTATGTATAAACAAACACATGGTGGAATGCAATAGAAGAAACACAGTGTTGAACACTTACACTAACACACACACACACACACACACACACACACACAACCATTTTTTTAAAAATAGAAAAGAGGTAAGCATGTGAGGCTAGACTTCCACATTTTATTTGATATAATTCTAGATTATTTTTGCCACAAGCCATAGTCTTTTCAGGAGTCAGTTCTTTCCTTCTACCACATGGGTTCTGGGGATTAAATTCAGGTCATCAGCCTTAGCAGCAAATGCCTTTACCCACTGAGCCACCTCACTGACCCTGTTGGTCATTTTTATAACTCAATAAACATGTTATGGGGCTGTGCCTAAGCACAGTGGTATAATGTACTTGCCTAGCTTGTGTGAAGCCTTCCAGTAATGCAAAAAATATAAACATGTTATAATTAAATATGAGTATATTTGTGATTCATTCATTCACTGATCCAACATTTAAGTATTCAGCATCTATTCTTGGTACTAGGGCTAAAAATGAATAAGATATCTAAGGATCTCACTGTCCAGTGGCAAAGACAGGAAAGTAAATAGATGATTTTCATGAGTCTTACTCCAGCATAACTAGAACTAGAAAATACTTTTAGTGTGCTAGGTATCAGATCAAGGACTTTCAGGGGCAGCCGAAGCAACATAGCAAGATTTCATCTCCATCTCCAAAAAAAAGGGCTACCCCAGCTGGGCTTATATACTAACTACCCAGGAAGCTGAGACAGAATGATCAAAAGACCAATGGTTGAGAGCACTTGCTGCTCTTGCAGAGGACTAGAGTTCAATTCCTAGTACCCACACTGGGTGGCTCACAACCTCCTGTAAGTCCAACTCCAGGGGATCCAATGTCCTCTTCTGGCATCTGAAGGCACCTACACACATACACAAAGACACATAAATGAAAAAAAATCTTTAAAAAGTTGCAAGCCAGGCTGGTGGTAAATGTCTTTAATCCCAGCACTCAGGAGGCAGAGACAGGTGAATCTCTCTGAGATTAAGGCCAGCGTGGTCTACACAGCAAGTATCAGGCCAACTGGGGCTAAAGGGAGAGCCTGTCTCAGAAAGACAAAACAAAAAAGTCCAAGGATAGCCTAAAAACTCAGCCAGGCACTATACTAGTTAACCCCCACCCCCACCCCCACACACAAAAAGAACCCAGGCATGGTGGCACACACTAGGGAGGGGGAGGCAGTAGGATCATGAGTTCAAGGGCCAACCTGAGTTCTTGTCTTAAAAAGAAGCATGTGTGCTATAACTTCACTTACGCACTTAAATATATTTTTAAAGAAATTAAGACATGCATGGCATGGTGGTGCACATCTTTAGTCCCAGTACTTAGGAGGCAAAGGCAGGCAGATCTCTGTGAATTCAAGGCCAGCCTGGTCTACATAGTGAGTTCAGGCCAGCTGGGGCTATAGGAAGACCCTGTCTCAAAAAGACCGAAAAACAAAACAAAAAAAAAAGTAAGATGCTGGAGCAATGGCTCAGCAGTTAAGAGCACTTACTGCTCTTGCACAGGACCTGAGATTGGTTTCCAGTAGCCCCAGTGGGTTGCTCAACTGTCTCTTAACTCCAGTTCCAGGGGGCCTGATGCCCTCTTCTAGACTCTGCAGGCATCTGCACATAAGTATCCACAGATACACACATATACAGTTAATTACAAAAACTTTTTTTTTTAAGTTTTTTTGAGACAGAATCTTCCTGTAGCTCCAGCTGGCCTGGAACTCACTATGTACACCAGGCTAGCCTAAACAAAAAAAATTTTTTTTAATTAATAAGGCCTAGTGTGGTGGCATCATCACAGAACTTGGGAGCAGGGAGACCCTGTCTCAAAAAATAATTAAAAATAATACTGATTTTTAAGTGGAAGAAAAAGCCATATTATTGAAATTACTGTTAAAAAGATGCAGGCATTTGCCAGGCGTGGTGGCGTATGCCTTTAATCCCAGCACTCAGCAGGCAGAGGCAGGTGGAGCTCTGTGAGTTCAAGGCCAGCCTGGTCTACATAGTGAGTTCCAGGACAGCGGGGGCTACAGGGGACCCCTGTCCAAAAAAAAAAAAAAAAAAAAAAAAAAAAAAAAAAAAAAAAAAAAAGGTGCAGGCATTTAATACAAGGGGTGGTTCATGCCTTTAATTCCAGCATTCAGGAGGCAGAGGCAGGCAGATCTCTGTGAGTTCCAGGCTAGCCTGGTCTACAGAGCGAGTTCCACATCACCTGGGGCTACAGCGAGACCTTGTCTCAAACATCTATGGATCATTTTTATTTTTTATTTATTTACTTATTTATTTTTTTGTCTTTTTGAGACAGGGTCTCTCTGTAGCCCTAGCTGCCTGGAACTCACTATGTAGACCAGGCTGGCCTTGAACTCTCAGATATCCGCCTGCCCCTGCCTGCTGAGTGCTGGGATTAAAGGCGTGCACCATCATGCCTAACTTCATTTTTATTTTTTTACTGAGCGCTAACTTCTAACAATCCTTTGCCTACTACTTGTTTGCCTTTTTATAATTCTTTTTTGTTTTTTGAGTTAGGGTCTCATGTAGCCCAGGCTAGCTTCCATATAGCTATACAGAGGAGGCTGGCTTTGAACTCCTGACCCTCCTACTTCTATCTCCCAAATCTTGGGGTTACAGGCATGAACCACCACGCGCAGCCCTCTCAAAAAAAAAATATTGATTTGTAGTTGGGTATGGTGGTGCACATTTGTAATCCCAGCACTCAAGAGTCAGAGACAGGAGGATCCCAGAGAGTTTGAGCACAGCCTAAGACTATAGTGAGTTCCAGGCCAGCCTGGGCTATAGCATGAGACTCTTAAAAACAAATAAATACACAGGGGCTGGAGAGATGGCTCAGCGGTTAAGACCACTGACTGTTCTTGCAGAGGACCTGGGTTTGATTCCCAGCACCCACATGGCGGCTACGAACCATCCTTAACTCCAGTTCCAGGGGAATCCAAAGCCCTCTTCTGACCTCCACGGCATTGCACCACATGGGTGCACTCACATACATGCATGCAATAAATACACTCGAATAAATAAATAAATAAATAAATAAATAAACAAAATCCCGGGGCTGAAGAGATAGCTAAATGGTTATGAGCACTGGCTGCTCTTGCAGAA
Source organism: Nannospalax galili (assembly GCF_000622305.1). NCBI lineage: Eukaryota > Metazoa > Chordata > Mammalia > Rodentia > Spalacidae > Nannospalax > Nannospalax galili. The sequence continues at coordinate 1,451,081 of NW_008357686.1, forward strand.
AACCTGGCTTCAGCTGCCAGCACCCACATGGTAGCTAATAATAGTCCTTAACTCCAGTTCCTAGGGGCTTCAACACCTTCTTCTAGCCTCCGTGGGTATTGTATGCATGGATGCACATACATACATGGAAGGGAAACAGTCATATACATAGATTAAAATAAATAGGGGCTGGAGAGATGGCTCAGCGGTTAAGAGCACTGGCTACTCTTGCAAAGGACTGGGGTTTGGTTCCCAACACCCACATGGCAGCTAACCACCATCTATAACTCCAGCTCCAGGGGATCTGACGCCCTCTGACCTCTGTAGGCATGGCACGACATGGGTACACTTACATACATGCAGGCAGTATACTCATACACATAAAAAAATAAGTAAAATTAATTTTTAAAACTTATAAAAAAAGCCAAATTATTGATTTGTATAAGTTCTTTGTAGATTAAGGAAAATAGCCTAAGATATATTATAGATAATATATATACAAAATGTAAACTTCACCTGTCTTAAAAATTTTTTTTTCTTGACAGGCATGGTGGCACACGTGTTTAATTCCAGCACTCAGAAGGCAGAGGCAGGCAGATCTCTGTGAGATCAAGGCCAGTCTAGTCTACATAGCGAGTTCTAGGTCAGCTGAGGTTACAGGGAGACCCTGTCTCAAAAAGAGAAAGTATTTTTTGAGGCAGGGTCTCACACTGCGGCTCAGGATGACTTGGAACTCACTATTTAGGCCAGGTTGGCATCAACCACTTGATAAGCCTCCCCAGTACTTTCTGTGGTCCACTATATTTAAATCAGTGCTGCTCTACTTGAGCAAGGATAAATTACCAGGGGTTATACCACTGAGGACTATCTCCTCCCCCCAAAATTCCAACTTTTTTTTTGGTTGTTTTGTTTTTTCAGTATTAGGGATTGAACATAGGGCTCTGAACATAGTCCAGTTTTTTTTTCTTTCAAACTGGTTTATCCATTATTCTCAAACTGTCTGCTATTTTCCCTCACTCATTTCGAATATCATTTTTTAATCATAAACTAATTTCTTCTTTTTATCTATTTCCTGACCCTCAGGTCTAAGATGGTCTGTAGCTTCTTCCAAATTTTACACTTGCCTGTGACAGAGAGAAATATTGCAGTGTTTCGAATGAGAGGAAACTCTGAAGAGACAGACTGCTATTTTAAATACCTCCTGTAATCACAGTGAAAAATATTTATCTGGGTCTTTCTGGAGGGCAGCGCTACCAACATCAGCATGGAAGTTATACCACAGCAGGCAAGAATTTCACCAGAATAACTTTTTAGAAATTATTCACACTTTCTGGCTACAACAGAGATGTTGTTTAGGAGGTTGGAATGCTAAATCCTAAAATTCTTCTTTCTTTACCATTTTTATTTTAAGATTAACCAAGATAGAGACTGGTGAGATGGCTCAGCAGGTAGAGGCACTTGTCATCAAACCCAATGGCCTGAATTTGATCCTCAAGATCCACATGGCGGAAGGAGAGAACCAGCTCCCACCAGCTGTCCTCTCACATCTGCATGCACACGCATACACACACACACGCACGCACACACACACACACAAATAAATAAATGTAACTTAAATTTTAAAAAATATTAATGTAGCCAGGCGTGGTGGCGCACACCTGTAGTCCCAGCACTTGGGAGGCAGAGGCAGGCAGATCTCTGAGTTCGAGGCCAACCTGGTCTACACAGTGAGTTACAAGTCGGCTGGGGCTACAGGAAGACCCTGTCTCAGAAAGACCAAAAGAAAAAAAAAAAGAAAATATTAATGTAGGTAACAGGAAATGGTGTTTCAAACCTGCAATCCCTGTACTCAGTAGGTAAAGGCAGGAGGAGCTCAAGTTCAAGGCCAGCTTGGACTACACAATAAATTCCAGGCCAGCTTGGGCTACAGAGCAAGACTTTGCCTCAGAGGAAAAAAAAAACAAATTTAATCAAGTTATATACCCGGCAGATGCCAAATATAATATAAACTAAAAAAAGTTCTTTTACCAAGAGGGTTAAGGCTAAACTAATTGAAAATAGAACTTTAAAAAATCTCACCAATCCTCATCCACAGTGGACACGCGACTAGATTGGCCACCCTCTTCTTCGGACTTGTCCATGTCTAATATCAAGAAAAAAAACATTGTTAAAACCAGAATTCAGAACCGAGGAGACATTTCTAAAATCTGCCTTTATCTTTGACTAGCAACTTAACCTCAATTTTGTTTTTTACTTAGGATCTAATTTTATTATATATCCCCCAGCTCTACAGCAGATACTCAAGATGAACACCTTGTAATGAGTAGTACTCATTTAAATCAGAAACTTTATTGCTGTGAAATATGAAGTATTTTAGATTCGTTTTGCTGAATGAAAAATCTAGACACTATGTTCAGTAGCCAGCCCTTGTAGTCTTAGACTCTAAGGATAACTTGAACCAGGAGTTGGGACAAGCTAGCGGGACCATGTTTTTAAAAATATTTTATTTTGGCCAGTGCGTGGTGGTGCACGCCTTTAATCCCAGCACTTGGGAGGCAGAGGCAGGCGGATCTTCGTGAGTTCAAGGCCAGCCTGGTCTACATAGTGAGCTCCAGGACAGCTGGGGCTACAAGGAGACCCTGTCTCAAAAAAGACAAAAAAAAATATTTTATTTAGGGGCTGGAGAGATGGCTCAGCGGTTAAGAGCACTGACTACTCTTGCAGAGGACCTGGGTTTGATTCCCAGCACCCACATGGTGGCTACGAACCATCTTTAACTCCAGTTCCAGGGGAATCCAAAGCCCTCTTCTGACCTCCGAGGCATTGCATGACATGGGTACACTCACATAAATGCAGGCAAATTTATGTGGATGAGTGTATTGCCTGCACGCACGTAAGTGCACACATGTCCTCTGAGGTCAGAAGAGGGCAGAGGATCCCCTGGAACTAGAGTTTACAGACAGTTGTTAGCTGCTATGTGGGTGCAGGGAATCAAACCCAGGTCCTCTGCAAGAGCAGTCAGTGCTCTTAACAACTGAGTCATCTCTCCAGCCCCAAGACCCTGTTTTAAGGAAAAAAAAAAAAAGCTGGGGCCAGTGAGTGTAAGCATGATAACCTGAGTTCCATCCCTAGAACACATGCAAAGGTCAAAGGAGAGAACCAACTCTACAAAGCTGTCTTCTGACCTCCACATGCACGCCAGTGCCATGAGCACCCTCCCACATCACAAACAACATGTACACACAAATAATAAATTGGGAGACGGGGGAGCTGAGCTGCACACTGTTATTAAAGCTCTTGAGAGAATGAGACAGGAGGCTTAGGTGGAAGCTGGCAAATTCCAGGTCAGCCTGAACTACATTTCCAGACCATCTCAAAACAACATAAAGAAGAAAAAAAGGGAGCAGAGTAGGGGCAGGGGGCCCAGAGGCAGGAAGAACTTGTGAAATTCAAGGCCAGCCTAAATTATGTATCAAGTTGCAGGCCTGACTGAACTACAGAGGAAGACCAGTTCTCAAAAGAAAAAATAAAAAAAGAAAAGCCAAGTGCTGTGATACCTGCCTGTATTTCCAGCACTTGGGAGGCTGAGGCAGGAGGATGGCAAGGTACAGGCCAGCTTGAACAGCACAGTTCCAGACCCTGTCTCAAAACAAAATGGGGAGAAAATAAAATAAAAGCTTACTAACAGGTACAGTGGTGTACACACCTAACATCAACACTTGAAAAGCAGATAGTTCTACAGCTCAAGGTTAGCCTGAGCTACGAAGTGATATTGTCTTGATATTTCCAGACCCTGCCTCAAAATAACAAAGAGAAAACAGAGGGGGCCCAGGAGGAAGTGGAGGCTGGAAGATCTTGCAAAATCCAAGGTCAGCCTAAGCAATGTATCAAGTTGAAGGTCAGACTGAGCTCCAGCAAGAGCAGCTCTCAATAAATAAGATTTTTTTTTTTTTAAAAAAAAGAAAGAACATAAGAAAAAGAAAAGCCAAGTACTGTGGTACCTGCCTGGACTTCGAGCACTTGGGAGGCTGAGGCAGGAGGATGGCAAGCTACAGGCCAGCTTGAACAGCACAGTTCCAGACCCTGTCTCAAAACAAAACGGGGAGGAAAAAAAGGACAAGCTAGCTGGACTGTTCAAGGCCTGAGCTACAAAGTGAAACTCCGTCTAAAGACAAACACACAACTCCCCCAACACTCCACCTTCCAAACAATAGTTGCCCCCCCCCAAAAAACAAACAAACCCCAAAAGCAATAAACAAAGAAAAGCTGGGTGGTATAATCCCAGCACTAAAAACGCTGAGAGGATGGTGAGCTTCAGGTCAGGTTAAACTGTATTTCCAGACCCTGCTTCAAATAACAAAGAGAAAAAAAGAGGGCCTGGGGTGGGGAGCCATAGGCGCTGAGACAGGAAGATCTTACAAAATTCCAGGCTGGCCCAAGCTATGAATTAAGTTGCGGGCCAGACTAAGCTCTGCAGCAAGACCGGCTCTCAATTAAAATAAATAAATAAATAAGTAAATACGAACGAGAAATTAAAAGTTAAGTGCTCTGCTGTGGTACCTGCCTGTAATTCTAGCACTCGAGGCTGAGGCGGGAGGATGGCAAGCTAAAGGCCAGCCTGACTAGCACTTTTCCAGACCGTCTCAAAACAAAAAGTACAAGGGGGAAAAAAAAGCCATGGTGGTACGTGCCGGTAAAACCAGCTCTAAGGAGGCTGAGGCAGGAGGATCACGAGTTTAAAGCACACACAAAAAGAGAAAAAAAGCCTTTAATTTTGCCCCATCAAAACACTCTGATGACCACAGTAGCCTATAGTTTTCACCCCCTAGTCTCCCCCAAAGTGCTCTCAACACCTTCGCACCAGCTAACCTTCGAGCTCCTCAGGATAGCAGTCTCCTCCCCAGCAGACTTCTGCCTCCCAGACGCCTTCGAGGGCTTCTGACTCGAGGGCCCCTCTGCAGCTCGAGGTACTGCCAGCGCCTCCCCACCCCACCCACTCACTCCACTATGCCAGATTCCCATTGGTGGACCAGTTCAGGCCACGCCCCCTCAGCCCGTCACTTCCACAACTCCGACCAATCAGATCCCACCCCACGCCCCACCTCGCCCTCGGTCTCGGTCTCCTAGAGCTTTCTAGAAACACTTAGCGCTCAACCACACCCACCCCTCGCAGTTTGCACCAATCAGGCATCAACCTCTGCCCTTCCTCCAATCCGCTTGCTGCCATTGCTTTCCTTCACGCTTGTTACTGGCTTCCACTATTACTAGGCCTCCATTTGTCCTCTCCCGTGTCTTTACGTAGCGTCCACCTCAGCACTCGACACCCCCCTGTCCCACACCACACTCCCACCTCAGTCTGTTTTCCCCCAACCAAGTCTCCTCAGGAGGTCTACAATTCCCGGTCACCACCAAGGGCCATAGAGTGCTGCTTGTAGCGTGTCTAGATGCTGCCATCCACCACCCCAAGTGTCCGCAATACCCCCCAGCCCCCACCCTCCCACCTCACAAAGTGTTCTGGACACCCCCAGCCGCCACCCTCACACCTCGCGAAGCACTCTGGATACCTCCCAGCCACCATCTTCCCATTACCTCAAGTGTCCTAGACCGCCACCTATCGGAGACCCATCCTGCCCTCCTCCCACAGTTCTACCCATGCGCTTTCTCACCTGCCCCAATACTACCCAAACCACCATCATCCCACTCCACCATCCTCCCCTCACACACCCCACCTCGCGCCTCTTCCCTGGGTAAAAATTTTTACCTCAGTTGCCACATATCATAATACAAGTTTTTAAAAAGGCTTTCCGAAAACTTCCTTTTTTTCTCTTTTTGTCAGTGCCAAGGATCAAACCCAGGAACTTCTAGGCAACTACTGTATCGCGCTACACTCCCAGCCCCCATGTACTGTTTAAAGGGTGGATAATGGACAAAATACTGTCTGAATCTCAGTCTCAAAGTTCCCAAGCTCATACCAGAGTCCAAGGTACATGGTAGTGGGGTTTTCAGCTAAATCCACTGCACTAAAATAAAAATTTAGTACTCACTGTAGCCCACAAGCCACGCACCTGTCTTTGTGTCTCTGGTGTAGGTCACAGCCACCTTTGGTGGATGGCCACAGGGCATACCACTTTTTATTGGGCAAGACCCAGGCAAGATGACACCTGATGCTTTCCCTGCCTAGTCCATAACCAGAAAGCGAATTTGAATTTTGCGTGACACAACTTCAGGTGTCTGGTATCACTTCTATGCCACACTTGTATGTGTTGCACAACTGCGCCATTTTGCTAGAGATATGCCTCAAACCCAGTTCTGTGGTTAATGGTTCCTAACATCGCCCACCCCCCGTTTTTTTTGGGGGGGAGGGTTGTTTTGGTTTGGGTTGAGATCCAGTCTCACTGTGTAGCCTAGGCTAATCTCAAACTCCCGGTGATTTTGCCGTTGCCCTTGGAGTGCTGGATTACAAGTATGCACCCACCATTCCAGCTTCTAACAACTTGTTGAATGATGAGGAAAAACCAATTTTCCCCTAAAAAGTCCCAGCCATGTGAGAATGTTTGTTCCTTGCTTGAATTGCCCAAACCTTTTAAAAGTTTGTGTGTGTGTGTGGGGGGGGTTATCTGCCTAGCCTTCATATTAGGCCCCAAATAAGAGTAAGTCAGCAACACACTGAACTGTATTGTTTTGCGTCCAGAATTGTAAGACCCTGAACATAAAAGAAGTTAAGCTATTTGGGGCTCAATCTGAACACACCCCAAAAAACCCAAGAACCAAATGCTTTCCTTACTGTGCCCCTCTCTGACAGACACCTATACATGTCACAATTTAAGTGTTTGGTCACACAATACAAATGAAACATCTCTGTGCTCACAGGTTCCGTGCTAGGCACTGTTCCAGATATTTTATGTGGGTTTAATTCTCATGACACCTTATGTAAGCCAGGCCCTCTGTAGTCCCAGCTACGCCCAGCTACTTGGGAAGCTGAGGTGGGAGGATGGCTTGAGCCTGGGAGGCTGGGGCAAGAACCTTGCTTGTGCCTAGGAGCCTGCCTGGACAACAAAGGGAGAGTCTGTCTCTGAACTATTACAAATTCAAGGCTACAGGCTGGGGAGATGGTTCCCAAGAACAGATAGATCCCCAGCATAGGGGCCTCTTTAATCCCAGTGCCAAGGGAACAGAACATGGGCATGGTGAGACAGGTGATCAGAACTGCAAGCTTAAAATAGGGTGAAGAGCAACAGACTCGACCAATTTCTGGCCTCTGTATGTGCACATACATGAATGCATCATAAACCATTAAAAAATTAAAAAATAAAAATGCAAAGTTCGACATGGTGGCACATGTCCTTAATCCTAGCACTCAGGAGGCAGAGGCAGGCGAATCTGTGAGCTCGAGGCCAGTCTGGTCTACAAGAGTGAATGCCAGGTCATTTGGGGCTACAGGGAGACAGTGTCTCAAAAAAAAACCCATAAAATCATAAAAACAAAAAATAAAAATGCAATTTCATTTTACTGAGATCGCTTGGCTAGGAAGTAGTAGAGCTTGGACTCAAACTCTAATAGTACATGTTCCAAAACCTACTCACCAAACTGGCTACATATAAAGTTGCCTCCAGAGTTGATAGGGTACTAGATAACACTCTCTCCAACAATCTTGAAAACGAACATCTATATAAGACCTCCCTAAAATCTGAACTTACTTAACTGTGTGGATTGGTGGAATGGGCCAAGAACCAAACCTTAGATCTAGGAAACATGAGCCAAGTGTAGTAGTGCAACCCATAAGCCCAGCACTTGAGGGGCTGAGGATGTGTTCAAAGCAAAAGCAATGTAGTGAGGACTGTTTTAACAGGAAGGACATACACTTCAAATAAAAGTTAGGATTCAAATTAAATCTTTTTTCCTTTGTCTTTTTGAGACCAGGCTGGCCTTGAACTCACAGAGATCCACCTGCCTCTGCCTCTGCTCCTAAGTGCTAGGATTAAAGGCGTGTGCCACCATGCCCGGCTCTTAAATTAAATCCTAAAACAGGCAGTTCAGGCAGGTATGGTGGCACATACTGGAAGCATAAGGATAAGTCAGCCTTGGCTATGTAGTAAGATGTCTCCAAAAAACCCAAGCCAGCAGGACATGATAGCTCACACTTGTCATTTTACCACATGGAAGGTGGAAGCAGAAGGACCTGGAGTTCAAGGCCAGCCTTAACTACAGGAAATCCTGCCTAAAAACAACCAAAGTAAAATACAAGCAGTTCAGAAGTTATACAAATTTATTCAGCCTGTGCAGGCAACTTTTTAGACTGAGGGCAGGAGGAGTTGTAGATGAGAATAAGAGGGAAGTGAAAACATTTATGACTACTTGACTTCTTCCCACACTATGACTAGTGACTAGTCCTTCTTGCTTTCCACACAGCTTTTTCTGTTTGTTTTTCTGAGATAGGGTCTCACTATGTAGCTCAAGCTGGCCTTGAACTTGTGGTGATCCTCCTGCCCCAGCCTTCCAAGTATTGGGATTATAGTTATTAAGAGCTATAACACCCAGATCCCAACAAACACAAATCCATATTAGGGCTTTGAGAGCACAGTGAAAAGTTGAGAAGTAAATTACCTGAAATTAACAAATGTTTCAGCCCCATGTGGTGACACATTCCTTTAATCCCAGCACTCAGGAGGCGGAAGGCAGATGAATCTCAGTGAGACTGAGACTAGTTTAGTCTACATAGCAAGTTCCAGGCCAGCTAGGGCTACAGGGAGACCCTGGCTCCAAAAACAACAACAACAAAGTTTCTTCTTATGTCTCTGAGCAAAGTGGAAGCCATACTTGTGGCCAAGTTCAACCAGTGAAAGCCCAGAAAAAACTAGCTTATATAAGGAATGAAACTACATGGCTGGGGCTGTAGATCAGTTCCCTGACATATAGAAGGCCCCATGTTCAATCTCCAGAAAGAAAAAAAATAAACAACCTGCTAACATAATTGGGTATTTTGGGGATAATAGCTCTGTCCCCTTCCTTAATGGATCATAGAGCATCTCCATCCCTCCATCAGATTTGGCTAAGAAAACCAAATTCTTAACACCACCACTAAAATAGGGAAATACATCCTGGTTATGCTGTTTGGAGTTATTCCAGTATAGGTTGCATCAGTGGATGACCCTATTAATCAGTCCAACACTCAATATAAGAGGACACAAAATACACCAAGCCATATTACGGGGAAATCATCCATTTATTGTTTAAAGATCGCAAGACAACATCTTAATTTCTGTAGCACAATTTATATGCTTTACTTTTTCAATAAACCAGAGTATTATAGAAAAAAAAAACTAGTTTCCAGTAATATCTATAACTCTATTCAGAATTAAGTCTTCCATAGACATGTTACCTGGAAATAAAAGCCTGTTACATAAGCAAAGCTTCAACCAAACTGTGTATTTTTCGTGCCAGGAAGAAGTTCATCCCTATAGGAGGAATGATGTGCTATGTAAAATGGCTGTCCATCACAGCCTTTAGGGCACTGGAAGTCTCTTAACCAGTCCCACTTTGACTAGTTCAGTTTACCTGTAACCATGCTGGCAACCTTAATTGGTATTTCAATTGGATAAAAAATAAATTAAGAAATCCCTTAACTAATGCTCCTTGATTTACATTATTAAAAGGTACACAGTTCATCCCAGCGTAATTCTGGAACCAGAATTACATTTGAGACTCCTTGCTTCGGTTTTGATTAGCAATAAGAATCTTTCACAAATTCAAGTTCTTAATTATTCAGTAATTTGTCAGCTAGGATACATTCAGGCAACAGCTGCCAACTACAGAATAGATGCACTGTCTCAGTGCTTCAGAAAGACATAATCCTAGAGCACTACTAACAGACAAAAATGATCTGTGACTGGGTAGCATAGGTGCAGTACAACAATACACAGATTCATATGTTGGCTCATTTTATTAAGCCTCAAGCCCTCAACCCTTTGTTGAGATTCAATCATTTTATTCCTATGGTTTTAAATACCAAGAATTTAAGCTTCAGGAGGGCTAATGTCTATCTAATTTGTACTCCAAACCAAGCAGTGGAATCAATTCGCAACTACTGAGGCTGAATCCATACAGACTTTGAGACTAAGTCCAGAAGACAATGATATCCTAACAAAATCTGAAAAATAATTACTCATATACTTAGATGGTCCTTCATTGCTTTTACTACTAAGTTTATCAGTGAGCATTATTTAATATGGAGATAACTGCAACTTACTAATCAAATATTTGAATACTTATACTTACCTGGGATTTCCTTTCTGCTGAAAGAAAAAGGAAGAACAGGACTCACTTTAAAAAAACAAACTTTAGAAAGGAAGGTAAAAATCTTATCACACACTATCACTTTTGGAAGCAGCATAGAAGGGGCAGTCAAAGGTTCAAACACTGGTGAAACAGGTTCAAAATTAGGCAAAAAAAAAAATCTACATTATTATCAATGACAGTACCACAACTGTGCCCTTCATGATTAATAATCATTCCTAAGACTTTTCATTTGGCACCAGATGGTGTGTTTAAGAGAAACACTCTGGGATGTTTGAAACCATACTTGATTTTGTTAGCAGTCACAGGAGAATTTTAAAAGGAGGTTAGGGAGAAATGAACTGGAAAAAAAAATTTGAGTCGTTATCTAAATCAACAAAGTACTTATAGCTCCAAGCATTAGGTCAGATACTAAAATGACTGATATAGGCTCAAGTGGTTTATAAAACCTATAAAAAAGACTACATCAGCGAAGTCCCTGTTAACCTGTCCGAGTTCAGACACTAAGCCAGGGAGCAACGTTTTAGCTTAAAACCTTATCTCAGAAGAATCAAGATCACTTCACATGAGTGAAAAATACCTGAAAGCAAACATAAAAGCTCTAATACCCAAAATATAAAGATAAACAAAATCAGAAGACTTGATCAATCCATGGAATCACAAAATGGCTGGTCAATCTCCCTCCACATTAAGCATCCCATGGAAGACCAAGGGAGATCAGACCTTCCAGACCTCTGCACCACCTGGCTGCTGTAAAACTCTATGGGGAGATTCCTTATGAAACAGCAGTTTCCCATCTCTCATGTCTCTCCCTATCATGCAGGAAGCAAGTCTGGCTGTGCTATTCTATTTTCATTATATATCACCCATCTGTAACATGGTACTGTACAGACAAGTATGACGTATGGTATCTAGTTCTTTTTCCCCCCAGAAGGTTGAGGCTCAGGAATAGGGGCAGTTCTCCTGTATATAGTCTTTATTCAGGCTGACTCAGTGACTTCAACAGGCTTAATCATGTGATCAGGTTTGTTGCCAGCTGCATAATGCTCCCACATTTGCAGATAGAGCCGTTCTAGTTCCATTGTGTATTGTTTGGTGTTGAATAGAGGGCTAGATATTCTCTGCTTCCAGACTTTGCCACGAATTTTCTTCAGGCTAGGTAATAAAGAGAACCAATTTTACAAATCAGAATAAAAACTCAGAACTAGACCCTACAAACACCTAGTCACGTGACAAAATATATGACCAAATTTCACACTGTGTTTTCTGATTGGCCTGTTACCTCAAGGCTGAAAATGGGAAGGGCCACAGTTAACATAATGCTAATGTGCATAATCAAGTTCACTCACATCCTCTGAAAAACTTTCTTTCCTAGACAAGTATATCAAAGAGATAACATTCTTTCTCTATTTCATCACACTTTTACCTGTAAATAAAAATAGTAAGAACTGGTAATGCCACATGACTATTCCTATGTACTACCCATTAGAATACAAGCTGCTTAGTCTTGGATAAGCAATTTGGCAATGGGTATATTAACAACTTTAGATGTTCATAACCCTCTGACATATCAATGACAATTTTTCAATATATTCTTTTGAAATAACCAGAGATTGCAGATACAGAAGATCATGCAAAGATGTTCACTGAAGCATCATTTATAGTTAAGGCACAAAAATAAAATGATGCAGTTTATAAAAATTTTTTCAAAATTTTTTTATTTATTATTTTTATGTGTATGCGTGTATTGCCTGCATGTAGGTAAGTGCACACATATCATGCAATGCCCGCAGAGGTTAGAAGAGGCTGTCAGATCCCCTGGCACTGGAGTTACGGACAGCTGTTCGCTGCCATGTGGGTGCTGGTATTCAAACCAGGTCTTCTGCAAGAACAACCAGTGTTCTTAACTGCTGAGCCATCTCTCCAGCCCCCAGTTTATAGAAAGTTAAAAAAATTTAACTTATTATAGAATGTTTGCGAATGGGGGTATGTGTGCACTTGTGTGAAGGTCAGAGGATGAATTTTAGGAGTGAGTTCTCTCCTTCCATCATGAGGTGGGGGATCAAATTCAGGTTGTCAGGCTTGTATAGCAAGCACTTTTACCCAATGAACCATCTTACCAGTCCATTTATGGAATTTTGTTTGGTTTTGAGTCTCCCTATGTAGCACAACTGGCCTAGAACTCACTATGTAGACCAGATCAGGCTAACTAACAGATATCCACCTGCCTCTGCTCCCAAGGCATGCACCGCCACTCCCAGCTCCCATTTATGGAGATATTAATGAAACAAAATATTCAAAAGGAAAAGAAATGATCTATGTCTACTGCCATGACTTTCTACTTGTACCTGAAGTGAATCATTTATTTAGATATATATCACTCAGACTATGATTCTGCTTCAAAATATGGGGTGGTAGTAAAGCAATCAATGCTGCTAGAAATAGGAGGAGAAAGTATTTCTCTCTTCATGCCCTTCTGAATATATGTATGCTCATTTTCTATTTTTTGGTTTTTTTGTTTTGTTTTGTTTTGAGACAGGGTCTTACTATGTAGTCCTGACAGGCCTGAAACTCACTATAGCTGGCCCTGAATTCACAGAGATCCACCTGTCTCTGCCTCCCAAGTGCTGGGATTAAAGGAGTGCACCACCACACCTGACTCACACTGTGCACTTGTAAAACCATAATTTAAAACATGTTTTAGAGGCAAGAGAGATGGCTCAGCAGTTTAGAGCACTGGTTGCTCTAGCAGATGACCCAGATTCGATTCTCAGCACCAATATGACAGCTAACAACTATCTGTATTTCCAGTTCCAGGGGATCCAACGCCCTCTTCTGACCTCCGTGGGCATTACATGATACAAGTGCACTTGCATACATATAGGCAATACACTCATACACATAGAATAAAGATAAACATTTTTAAGGTGTTTTTAATATTTGCTGTGATAGATATTAAGATGGCTGTGCATCAGTTGCCCTCAATCCAAACATGTTCTTTCTTATTAATGCTACCTTTCAAAGAAAAAGACCCTATAGGCTATATCTGTGTGTTTATGTGTGCAAGCATGTACACATATGTTTGTGTGCATATGGAAGCCAGAGTACAATCTTGAATGTCATTCTTTGGGTGCCATGCACCATCTTTCTTGTCTTTTTTTTTATTGGACAGGTCTCTCACAGGTCTGGAACACTCCAAATACGCTAGGCAGGCTGACAGCATGTCCCCCTTCCTAGAGCTGGGATTACATGTATGTATCACCATGCCCATCATTTTTTTTTTTTTTTTAACGCTATGGGTTCTGGGGATAGAATTCAGGTCTTCCTTGTAAGCACTTTACCAACTGAGCTATTTCCCTGGCCCCGCTATATTTGTTCTTCAAATCCCGTGTCAACAGGAGAGTGCTTAAAAGTTCCAAAACAGCTATTAAAGGAGCTGGAGAGATGGCTCAGTGGTTAAGAGCACTGACTGCTCTTGCAGAGGACCCGGGTTTGATTCCCAACACCCACATGGTAGCTACAAACCGTCCTTAACTCCAGTTCCAGGGAAATCCAAGCCCTCTTCGACCGCCACGGCATCACACGACATGGGTGCACTCACATACATGTAGGCGATACACTCATACACATAAAAAATAAAAATAATAAATAAAATCAAGAGTGAACATTTGGTGTTATTCTCCAATGAACTAACTAAAATATTTACCTTAAGGGCATTGATTATATTTACTGCGTTTGTCCCTATAAAATTTTTATGACATTTCTTTACCATCATAAACCTTGGAGATACAACACAGCTAATTTTCATTCAGAGATTTTAACAGTATTAATTGACTAACTCCACATTTTCTTTTTAATGGATCCTCAACTCATTCTTCCTCCTGTCATCAAACTTGTCAGTTTTTTTCCTTCTTGCTTTGCCACCTGCAGCAGTGATCATACATTTATAATCCTAACAGATTGCTGGGTGTGGTGGTGCACACCTTTAATCCCAGCACTGGGAGGCAAAGGCAGGCGGATCTCTGTGAGTTCAAGGCCAGCCTGGTCTACATAATGAATTCCAGGACAGCTGAGGCTACAGGGAGACCCTGTCTCAAAAAGACCTAAAAAAAAAAAACCATATATATATATATATATAAATAATCCTAACAGACAGTTAAGGCAAGTGAACACCAGGAATTCAAGGCTAGCCTGGGCTATGTAATGAGTTCAAGGCCAGCCTGGACTTACAGAGGAGCCCTGTCTTTTAAAAAAAAAAAAACTTCACACACACATTGTTTGCTGTATTTATATCTACTCCTAGGTTGACTGACATGAATCTTCATTTTTTTCTTTCTTTAATGGCTGAGCTAAAATTTCTAGTTTTGTTATATGTTTATGATGTTCAATGGAAAAAATTTAAATACACTTGTCGAGTACTTACTATGCACCAAGAGCTGTTTTAAGTACTTCACATGGAGCACTTTTTAAAACCTCACAATACATCTGCAAAGCAGACACTACCATTCATTAAGCACCATTTTGTTTTACAGGTGTAGAACCAAGGCGAATAAATCTAAATTTGCCCAAAGTCACAAAGCCTGTAAAGGGAGGGGTATAGATTCAAATTCAGACAGCTTGAGTATATTTCCCTAGTGTCTATGTAGCATGCTATTTCTCAAAAAAAGATACCCCAATACCCAAAGCAAAGCCTAATTTTAGCTGAGCATGGTGGCACAATCCTATAATCCCAGAGTTTGGAAGGCTAATGCAGGAGGCTCCAGTTTAAGGCCAAAATGGGCTATACAGTAAGATACTGACTTGAAAAAAAATAACTATATTATGGGCCAGCAAGATTGTTCAGCAGGTTTAAAAAAAAAAAAAAGAAGACAGCTGCTGCCAATCTTGGTGATCTCAGTTCAATCCCAGGGATCCAAATGATGAAGTAAGAGAACTGACTCCTGCAAGTTGTCCTCTGACCTCCACGTGCATGCCCGTACACACACATACATACAACACACACAAAATAAATGAGAAAAATATTTTTAAACTACATTAAAAATAAGCACCACAAGCCTTTAATCCCAGCACTTGGGAGATAGAGGCAGGCAGAGCTGTGTGAGTTCAAGGCCAGCCTGGTCTACATAATGAGTTCCAGGCCAGCTGGGGCTACAGGGAGACCCTGTCTCAAAAAGACCAAAAAATAAAAATAAATAAATAACACCACAAAAAAAGCATACCCACAAATAAGGAGAAAAAATGTAAACACCATTACATTGTATAGTTCAAGCTTCCTTTACCTTAGCGTGATCCCTCTAATTCATTTTCAGGCAACTGTTTTTTTGTTGTTGTTTTATCCTACTGTGAAGAAGTATCAAGCTCAAATGTCTGACATATTTTAAGGTTCTTAAAACAAGTGTCATATCAATTTGCCAATGGCACTTCTACTAGAAAAGCGGAAATTTTTCTTGTAGATGGCTCAGCAGGTAAAGGTGCTTGCCACCAAGCCTGACAACTTGAGTTTGATCCTCAGAAATCATGAACTAACTCCTGGAAGTTGTCCTATGACCTCTACATATATGCTATGGCATAAAAACCCACACACATATAAAAGAAAATACTTTCCTTTATTCCCTTTTACTTTTCTTAGTGAAACCATTTTTTTTTTTTTTTTTTGGTCTTTTTGAGACAGGGCCTCCCTGTAGCCCCAGCTGGCCTGGAACTCACTTTGTAGATAAGGCTGGCCTTGAACTCACAGAGCTCCACCTGCCTCTCCCTCCCAAGTGCTGGGACTAAAGGTGTGGGCCACCACGCCCCACTAGTCTTTATGTTATTAAAGTCTAGTGATTACTTAAACAGACCATACAACTAATTCACCTACTTTAAATTAAATTTATGGCTTCATTTTACAATAGCTATATCTTAACATATAATTTGTTTGTGGAAATTTACTTACTATTCTAGATCAGTTCCCAATTTCACAGCTATATCTTCGTATTCTTGTCTGTTTTTAGCAATAAGCTCAAGACATCCTAAGCAAGTGAGCTGAGATGCGGCAACTCGAGAAGCAAGAGTCTCTCCTATAATGTGAAAGGTAATTGCATATCTGAGAAATGTGAACACCACACAGTCATCAGTGTTGATTCCATTAAGTATCCACACAGTACAGATGGGAAGAACAGTGCCAAGAATTCAATTTGAACAAGTCTCATTTTTTAACATCCTGCCGTAAATATTATTTCTAGTATATACAATCTCACTTTGAAGTACACCCTTCTGACCCAAAAGAAAATTTTAAAGAATAAGGAAGAGGGATTGGAGAGATGGCTCAAAGGATAAGAGCACTGGCTTCTCTTGCAGAGGACCTGGGTTCAGTTTCTAGCACCCACACAGCAGGTAACAACCACCCAATTCCAGGGGATTTGATGCCATCTTCTGATCTCCACAGGCATTGCACAACTTGGGCGCACTTACATGCAAGCAAAACACTCGACACATTTTTTTTTTTTAAAGGAAGAATGCAATGATTTATCAGCAACTTACCTGGCATAGTCACCATGGGTGTTCCTGCCCAGAGAACATCCATCCCTGTGGTATGCCCATTACATAGGGGAGTGTCCAGGCAGACATCAGCCAGCTGACCTCTCCTGACATGCTCCTCTTTAGGAGCAACAGGTGAAAAAATGATACGGTTCTGGGGTAGGCCCATGTTCTGTGCATACTGTTGAATATTGGGCTCTCCTACTGCCGGAAAACGCAACAGCCAAAGCACACTATTAGGCACACGTTTCAGAATCTAATAAAAAAAGAGCAAGAATATTAACAGTGCATCTGCCCCAAATCATCCTTCTTCACCCTCTTCTCTCCATGGAGAAGCCTACTAGGGGCGGGAGACTGTGGCTCAGTTGGTGGTAGTTTGCCAGCACAGGTAAAGCCCTGCCCTTGACCTCCAGCACCAGTCAACTGGTCTGGTTGCATATCCCAGCACTTAGGTAGAGGCAGGAGCTCAGAAGTTCAAGGTCATTCCTCTACTACAGAATAGGGTCTCTTCTCAAACAAACAAAAAGTCTGCTCTGAATCTAGGACTTTCTTTCACACAGATGAATTAAATCAATTGAATTAGTCCTTTTCTGTTCAGCTGTCTCCACAGAGTTTGAAGAAAGGGTAAAGAATGATATTAGAAGACATAAACCGGTTACTGACTGGCACAACCAGAGGCAGCTCTGGCCTGTGGGAATTAATGCAGGCAGTGGTTTTTGTTGGCGATGGGAATTCTTGCATCTCAAAATTTAAGTGTGTTTTGCTGTTTTTGCTTTTGTAAATTTACATTTTCTAATTCTTTGACAATTCCATGTACCTATACAATAAGGCCATTTTCATCACTCTTCCATGTTCACTGAATGCCTTCCTACTTTTATGTTTACTGCTGCTGCTCTGGTTTCTGTGTTTTATGATCCACCTACTTTAACTAAGCTTGCCGGCCTGAGCATGGGTGAGAGGTTATTTACAGAAGCACAAGCAACTGCAGTGGCTCCACCAGTGAAGAAAAATGTCTCCCCCTTCCTCAGAAATCATTAACTGCCAATAGCTCCTAAAGGAGGTTTCATGAACCTCTCCCTCTGTCTCATTAAGTTGTCTAGGCTGGGAGCTGGAGAGATGGCTCAGCGGTTAAGACCACTGGCTGCTCCTGCAGAGGACCGGGGTTTGGTTCCTAGCAGCTACCTGGTGGTTAACCACTGTCTATAACTATAGTTCCAGGGGATCTGACACCCTCTTTTGACCTCCACAGGGACTGCATGACAAGGGTGCACTTACATACATGCAGATAATACACTCATACACATAATACATATATATTTTTTAAAGTTGTCTAGGCTGATCACAAACTCATGGGCTCAAGCAACTTTCCCATCTCCGCCTCCAGAGTAGCTTGAAGTACAGGCACATTTTACCATAGCCAGTATTTCAAATTTTAAATCTCCCACATTATAAGGAACACTAAGTTACATTTGCCAAACTTGCCTACCCTAGATCAGAAGGCAGTAGACTTCTATAAAGGCCAGAGAGAAAATATTGGCTTTGTGACCACACGGACTCTTTGATAACAGCTCAATTATTTTGTAGCTTGAAGGCAGTCATAGACAGTATATAAACATGTTTGAGTGGTCCTTCAGCCAATAGAATTTTATCTATAAAAACAAGCAACATGAGACTGGGGATATAGCTCAGTACTTGCCTAGCATGTGTAAGGCCCTAGACTCTGTCTCATCAGTCACAAAAAGAACCAACCAACCAACCAGTGGATTTGGTGCATAGGTCAGTTTACCAATTCATGATTTAGAACTGTATTTATTCAGTATATCACAAAACTTCACAATTCCTTCTCTGAGAAATGTAAGGGGATGGAGAGATGGCTCAGTGATTAAGAGCACTGGCTGCTTTTGCAGAGGACCCAGGATCAATTCCTAGCACCCACATGCAGCTAACAACCATCTGTATGTAACTCCAGTTGTAGGGGATCTGAATGCCTTCTTCTGGCCTCCATGCCCATTACACACAAAGGTGAATTTACAGATGTACAGGCAAAACACTCATACACATAAACAAAATTTTAAAAATATACCTAAAATTAACCTAATATTGGTTAAATTTTGCTTTCATATTTTTAAGGAAAATGAGGATTTAGAGGCAGTTTTAGTCATCTGCTTCCTTATGGTTTTCTTTAAGAAAAAACAGCTAACACGGACACACACACGCACACACGCACACACACAATTATATATATCATACACACACACATATATGTATATGTATGTCAACCAAGGAAATTTTTCCAACTACATAACGATAAAACACAACATTTCATTTTTGTGGACCAGATATTCAATATGTGCTTCTGCAAATGAGTCTCATGAGCTAAGAAGTGATGGCTTCAATTAACTCTGCTCTGGCTTTAACTCTACAATATTGAAAAAATGTTAAAACATGGGTGGACACACAGAGCAACTTTTGTTATCAGTGTAGGTCAGGAGTTGGAATGCAGCCAGTATTTATAAATAAAAATTGACATGTTGCACAACACAGGTGCACTCAAATACATGCAGGCAATACACTCTTACACATAAAATACAAATAATAAATAATTTTTTTTTAATTGACATGTAAGGACCCAAGATCATTTACATACCGTTTAGGGCATTTTCACACTGCGGTGGGAGAGGTAAAACATGTGACAGATTATTGGTCACAAATTTTTAAATATTTACATCTGATCCTTTAAGAAAAAGTTTGTTGGGGCTGGAGAGATGGCTCAATGGTTAAGAACACTGGTTGTTCTTGCAGAAGACCTGGGTTCGAATCCCACCACCCACACGGCAGCTAACAATTGTTCGTAACTCCAAACCCAGAGGATCCAACAGCCTCTTCGACCTCCGCGGGCACTGCACAACATGGGTGCACTTACCTACATGCAGGCAATACACGCATACACATAAAATAAAAATAATAAATAAAATTTAAGAAAAGTGAAAAAAAAAGAAAGTTTGCTGACCTCTGATTTAGGCAGAATACTTAGAATATGTAAATAAAATATCTTATAATATGAAATTAAAAAACTGGAAGACTAGGGATATAGTTCAGTGATAGAGCTTGCCTACTATGTACAGGGGCCCTGAGCTTGATCCCAAATATTAGAAGAAAATAAGATACAAGAAGGAGAAATCAAAACTAATTAAAAGTGGCTGGACATGTAGCTCAGTTGGTAGATTGCTTGCCTACTATGCAAAAAACCCTGGGTTCAGCCTGTCCCCGCAGCACCACATAAAGCAGATATGGTAGAACACTCTTATAATACCAGCACTCAGGAGGTAGAGGTAGGAAGATCAGAAGTTCAAGGTTATCCTCTGCTACATAGCAAGGGGTACATGGGACTCTACCTCAAAAGCAACAAATATCACTGAAAAAAATCTGTAACTCTTGAAGATTAGAAATGAGCACAATAGCTCCTGAATAAGAAAAGGGGAACAGTTTCGGCAATACAGCCTATCTACATAATCTAAACATGAATAATGACTCTACATATACTCACATTTGCCCACATCTGCAAAGTAGAAGGGTCAATTTTATATAACTGATTAAAGTTACAGTATACGATGGCATCTTCTGGTAGCCCATACTGGGAACGGGTGGTTACAATAATGGTACGGGGAACCTCCTCTCCAGTTGCAGCCTTATTATTTATCTAGAACAAGAAAATAATAGAATTATATTTAGAGTTAAGAAAGGTCAAGGGGGGTGTGGATGTAGCTCAGTTGACAGAGTGCTTCTCTAGCATACACAAGGCCCTGTTTGAACTGCACCACTACAAAATGTGTAAACATAGTCTAGGCTGGCCTCAGACTATCGTCTTGGCTTCCCAAGTGATAGGATTATAGTGATGCAGCACTATGTCTGGCCTGGGTTTTGCGTTTATTTATCTTTATTCTTTGTATATGAGTGTTTTGCTTGCATATATGTAAATATACCACATGCATGTAATGGCCACAGAGGCCATAAGAGGGCAGCAGGAACAGGAATTAACAGGCAGTTGACAATAGACACATAGGTACTGGGAACTGAATCCAGGTCCTTTGCAAGAGCAGTAAGTGCTCTTAACTGCTGAGCCATCTCTCCAGTCCCTGAATTCTTTATTGATTAAAAAATACCAGGCCCAGGATGGAGAGATGGCTCAACGGTTAAGAGCACCGACTGCTCTTGCAAAGGACCCGGGTTCAATTCCCAGCACCCACATGGTGGCTAACAACCATTTGTAACTCCAGTTCCGGGGGAATCCAACACCTTCTTCTGACCTCCGCGGGCATTGCTCAACACGGGTGCACTGACACACATGCAGGCAATACACTCATACACATACAATAATAATAATAAATAAAATATTTAAAAAAAAACAGGCCAGGGGAGTCTATAACAACCATCTATAACTCCAGTTCCAAGGGGTCTGATGCCCTCTGTTGCCCTCCCTGGCACTACACAAATATGGCACATACACATACATGTAGGCAAAACACTCTTAATACATTATATATTATATATATACGTATATATATTATATAAATGTGTATATTATATATACATATATATTATAAATATTTACAAGATCTATATATAATACATATGTAT
>NW_008357686.1:1472542-1523506 GCF_000622305.1 Nannospalax galili
CAGATCAGCTAAGGCTATGTAGTAAAACCCTATCAGGGACGGAAAAAAAATAGATTTCATAAGACACAAAATGGTATAACCATTTGACATAATGTCCCTGAACTGTAATGAGAAAATATTAAGGATACAGTTAATTTTTTAAGGAAATACCTATAGCAGTATCTTAATTTGGTAGAGGGACTGCCCTAAGAAAGTTCTTGCTTGAATCAAAAAGTAATAAAAACACATGGGGCTGGAGAGATGGCCCAATGGTTAAGAACACTGGCTGTTCTTCCAGAGGAGGCAGTTCAGTTCCTAATTCCAGTTCTAGGGGGACCTATGACCTCTTCTGGCCTCCATGGACACTGCAAATATGTGGTGCGCTTAACATACCATGCAGACAAACCACCCATACACATAAAACAAAAGTAAATAAATTTTTTTAAGTTTTTAAAAATATTTTTATTTACTATTTTCATTTTATGTATATGAGTGTATTGGCTACATGCATGTGAGTGTACCCATGTCGTGCAATGCCATGGAGGTCAGAAGAGAGATGCGGATTCCCCTGAAACTGGAGTTAAGGACGGTTCATAGCCGCCATGTGGGTGCTGGGAATCGAACCTGGGTCCTCTGCAAGAGCAGTCAGTGCTCTTAACTGCTGAGGCATCTCTCCAGCCCCTAAAAAATGTTTTTTAAAAGTACTGAAAAACAGGAGGACTGCCAAGTTTGAGAATGGTCTGGGCTACATAACAAAATGCCATCTCAAAAAACAAATGGACGTACTCAAAACCTATTAACCCAAGAGCAATTTTCTGCTTCTTTATTCTTCATAGATGAAATATCCTCCAAATCATACCCACTCTTCAAGAAAAATTTCAATTACTCCTCCAAATGGCCTCTTCTCCCAAGACTCTCCCCTCATACTAATCATCACCATTCTTCAATTATAGCCCTCATTTGCAAAGCCCACACATCTAAGCACTGCCTTACACTCTTACATGAGTATGGACATCTCGATAAAATTGGTAACTCCTAAGAGGTCTAAGATCCTTGCCTTTTTACACTCTGTTGACAGAGCTACATATCCACTGATTCATGTAATGTATTCACTGAATACAAACTACATTACTCCTAAAGTAATTCCATTCACTTAAGGTTGCGAATATAAGGAATTACACTGTACTGTGCTGAGTGTGATGATGCCCCCAAATACTACAGAAGCACAGGAGACAGTCACCGATGGAGTACAGAAGAGACTAGAAAGTAGTACAGGAACCAATTCATGGAAGAACTATCTGAACTCAAAATCTGTGCAGAACTTGGGCAGGGAGAGAAGTTAACAGAAGCAAAAACAATATGGTGCCTAGAGATAGTGAGCAAAGCCACAGATGGAAAAACAAGGTGTTCGCACAGTAGACTCTCAGTAACTTACTGGCTAAAGCCAGGTGACTTTTAAAGTCAAGCACATCTATAAGATGTCAGTTTCAAATGAACTCATTTCCTCCTCTGTAAAATGGAGATAATAATGCTTCCATCCTAGAGTTATTATAAGGCTTAAAAGAAAACAATGTGTGTTTGGTGGTACATAATTAGTCTTTTTCACCTGTGTAGTTGCCAGTCCATTACTAATACTGAATCCATTAATTGTTATCTGAATTTGTCCTCTGTTAATCATCTCAATAACTGCTTCTGCAATTGTATTCATAGGAATGACAGGCATATTAAGAGCTGTGTTGCCACTGTCTGCATTGTCTCCTATATCAGGACACTTCATCTGAAAAAAAAAATCAGAGATAAAAATGTATGAGAAAAAAAATGGCAAACGCAGTTCACTTCAATGACAAAAGTTGGTGAGGTTCTGACCTTGACAATTTTCACATCTGGCAGACTATCAAGAAACGCTTTGAGATCGATGCCATTGAGGACAATCCGATTGTCATAAATGTGCCCATTGGATTTAAAGTCAATGACTGCTTTTTTCTGAGGGAATAAAATTTCAGACATGCCTTTTAGGATGCATATGGAGAATAACAAGGAATTAATGAACACAGTTCTCTAAAACTCCCCCAAAGCACTGTTTTCTACCTACCTTCAGGTGAGGGAACATATTAGCATGATCACCAATAAAAAAAGTATGGGGCATATAAGCCAGTTTCTCAGAATACTGCTCAGCAACTTCAGCTGGTGAAGTTTCCTGATCAGTGATGATATAATCCATGAAAAGCGCACCACTCGTCCCAGGGTAGCCCAGCCACATTGCCTAAAAAAACAAAAAATCAGACTGAAAACTATGAATGTTCGTCCATCTCCACATCTCTAAACCCACCAATTCAAACACATGATGTATATAGCAATCATCTCTTGAGGAAGTTTTTTCTTTTTCCAAGAAGAACCTTCATCAAAAGGCTCCCAAATTATACATGTAAATAAAGAACTAAGGCTGACTTTTTTTCAATTGTTCATATCTGTTTTATTCATACTAGTTTCAAACTGCAAATAACCCAGTGTCCTTTAGCGGATAAGTGGGTAAACAAAAGATGATGTTTTTGAGACTGACTTCTTAAGCCAAGAACAATCGAATGGCATTTTAGAGTAATCTTGTGTTAAAATGTTTTTCAAATGTTCTAGACAAAGCAGCTGTTTATATAAACCATGAACTGCCTGTCTCCACTTAACACTGTATCAGGAGGCATCCCGTCTACACTCAAAGAATTCCTCAGTGGTCAATTAGCCAGATGCAGCAAATGTCCAAGGGACATTATGAGTGATTATTCTTTACCTGAATAGGAGCTGGCCTGAGAGCAAAGAGCTCATTTCGAGCACCCTTGGTATAGCCATTCATATTTACAAGGATGTGAATTCCATCCTGGTGGATACGGTCAGCTGCTTTTCCATTGCATGGGATCTATAGAATAGAAAATATGAACTATGTATAATCTGAGCTTCAATTTGTTTTAAAGACATTATACAGAATTCAGATTCCTAGTTACAAAAGAGATGGAAAAGCACAGTGGCTCACTCCTGTAATCCCAGCACTTAGGAAGTAGAGGCAGGACGATCAGCCTGTCTCCACCAAGCAAACACAAAAAAATGAGAACCAAGTATGAATTAAGTTAATGAGGACAACATAGGGCTTAGTACCACTATAATGGTTTTAAGGCATTACAAAAGCAGAAAACAATCCTTCTGGATTGGATTTATTAATAACAGGGTTTCAGAGAAGTTAGCAATTGAAATGGACCCTCAAAGATGAACAAGTCGGGCATAGTGGTGCACACCTTTAATCACACCCAACATTCAGGAAGTAGAAACAAACGGATCTCCATGAGATTGAGGCCAGCCTAGTCTACATAGAGTTCCAGACCTCTACAGGAAGAATCTGTCAAAACAGAAGGAAGGAAGGAAGGAAGGAAGGAAGGAAGGAAGGAAGGAAGGAAGGGAGGGAGGGAGGGAGGGAGGGAGGAAGGGAGGAGAAGCCAGGCATATTAGGGCTGGGGAGATGGTTGAGAGATTAAGACCACCAGCTGCTCTTGGAGAGGACTTGGGTTTGATTCCCAACACCCACATGGTTGCTAACAACCGTTCGTAACTCCAGTTCCAAGGGAATCCAACACCCTCTTCTAACTCTGTGGGCATTGCACTTACAGACATGCAGGCAATACACTCATACACATAAAAATAATTAATTAATTAATTAACTAATTAATAAAAAAGAAGCCAGGCATAGTGTTACAAGTGTGGACTTTGTCTCAAAAAAATTAAAACACAAAACCAAAAAATGACTAGGAATTTGACAATCTCAATGTCAAAATAGTATCAATACGGGTCTAGAGAGATGGCTCAGTGTTTAAGAGCATGCTGTACAAGCATGAGGTCCTGAGTTCAGATCCCAGCACCCACATAAAAAGGCAGATGTGACCACACACGAACACTTGTAACCCCAGCTCTGTGAGGGTGGAGGGAGACAAGAGAACTGCTGGGACTTGCTGGCTACCAGCCTAGCTCTTAAGTTCAGTAAGAAACCCTGTCTAAAAGAAATAAGGTAGAGACATCTATCATCCTCCTCTGATCAAAAATGGCCAAAGCAAGGGTGGCATGTGCCTATGATCCTAGCACTTGGGAAGCTAAAGCAGGAAGATTATGAGTTCAAGGCTAAACTGACTACTTGGTGAGATTGTCATTAAAAAAATAAAAAGGAAAGAAAAAGGAAGTCAGGCATAATGTCTCATACCTGTAATACTAGCTCTGAGAGGATTAAGTTCAAGGCTAGCCTGCACTTACACAATTGTGCCTTACACAGTTGAGATCCTTTCTGGGAAAAAAACAAAATCAAGACTGGAGACGTAGATTAATTGGTAGGTGCTAGCCTAGTATGCACACCACCTCAGATTTGATCACCAGAATGGCATGAAACTGGGCATGGTGAGAAGGCCTGCCTGGGTTGAGACCCTGTCTTAAAACACAAAAACAAAAACAACCCAGAAGGCCAGGCATATTTTTTGTTTGGTCTGAGTTTTTTTTTTTCCTTTGGACAGGGTCTTCCTAGTCCCAGCCCACCTGGAAATCACTATGTGGATCAAGCTGGCCTTAATCTTGCAGAGATCTGCCTGCCTCTGCCTCTGCACTGGGATTAAAGGCATGTACCAACACGCCAGGTGTGGCCAGGCATATCTTTTTATTTAATTTTGATGTATTTATTTTTCTTTTATGTGCATGAGTGTTTTGCCTGTATGGAAGTACATTCATGTATGCAGTACCTGCAGAGGTCAAAAGAGAGCATCAGATACCCTGGAACTGGAATTACAGATGGTCATTAACCACCATGTCGGTCCTGGGTCCTCAGAAAGAGCAACCAGAGCTCCCAACCAGGAGCCACCTCTCCAGTCCCCACCCCCAGCATATTTTTCAAGTAACAGCTATACTACAAAAGATATTGGATTGGTGTGTAATATTTGTTAAATAATGTAAACCTCCCAAATCTATGAGGACTTCAATTATTTATTATTTACTCATTCATTTTTGAAGTAGGATCTTTAGTCCAAGCCAAGTTTCAATTCCTGATCCTCCCACATCTGCCTCCACCTCCCAAGTGCTGAAATTGTAGATGTGAGCCAAGACACCCAGTTTCTGCTGTGCTAGGGATCAGACCCAAGGTTTTCTGTATGCTAGGTGTGCTGGATAGCTTTGTTGTCGACCTGACACACCTGGGTAGAGGGAGCCTCAATTGATGAACTGCCTCCATTGGACTGGATTGTGGCCATGTTTGTGGGGCATCTTCTTGATTACTGAGTGACATGGGAGGGCCCAGCCCACTGTGGGTGGTGCCACCCCGGGCAGGTAGGCCTATGTTGTATAAGAAAGCAGGCTGAGCAGGGGCCAGGGGAGCAAGCCAGTAAGCAGTGTTCCTCCATGGCCTGTGCTTCGGCTCCTGTCTCCAGGTTCCTGCCCTGAGTTCCTACCTTGGGCTCCCTGATGAACTATGACCTGGGAGATGTTAAGAGAAATAAACCTTTTCCTCCCCAAGTTGGTATTGGTCAGAGTGTTTTGTCACAACAATGGAGAAAGAAACTGGAACACAAGGCAAGCACTCTACCAACTGAGCTATGTCTCCAATCCAATTACATATTGTATATATGCATGTATATTTATATATAGTTATATATGTATATGTATATTCAAGTATGCATGCATATTTCATAATATCTTTTTAATGTAAAGTATGAATATTTATTTCAGGCTTTAGATCCCAATTGATACCAAAAAACAAAATCTGATCTCTCTCCTGAGTAGCTGAGGCCCCCATGTTGGATGGTTTCATGGAGGCAGAAACAGCACATTTCATCAGGCTTAGCAAGAAGCAAGTCCCTGATGCCCACCGTATCCTAGCCTTAGGAAGGGAAAGGAACAAAATTCACCACCACGGGGTTGAACAGATGCACACACACTAATGTAAAGAAGCAGTTAAACCTTGGCAAATTGCTTTTTTTTCCTGTTTTTTTTTGGGGGGGGGGTGTTTTCTTTTTTTAGTTCTGTTTTTGGGTCTTTTGTTTACACCTTTTTTTTCCCCATTTTCTTTTGCTACCCAATATATGCACTTGTGAACTCCCAGGGGGTTCCCAGCTTTAAACACATTAAATGTCTTAGATTCTTTAGAAATCTAAAAACAGACAAACGTGTTTTGCTATGAACGCTCTGCAGAGATGAAGTGAGGCAGGAGTCTAGTGGTAGTGTTTTTTAAAAAAGAATCAATACAGTGACGAAGGGGTAAAGAATGCAAGAATTCAGACATTCTGTGGAGGGTTATTTTCTCTCCAGTAAAGGTCCATGAAAAGGAGCAGACTGAGTGAGATCCATAGCAGGAGCTCTATGTGTTTTTCCCACCCCGTGAATAAGTTTTTGCTGAGGGGCCCCTGCTAGGTTCCCACTTGCTCCCCTTCCTTTGGCTTGAGATGGCAGGGCAGTATAGGGGCACTGAAGGAACATGTCATGACTTCACATTGCCAGAATCATCATCATCGTAACAGTCGGCATCTTCTTCCGCCTCATCTTCATCATCAATGTCGTCGTCGTACAAGTCGTCATAAAGCAAATCTGAGCTGCTGTCATTGGAAGGTACTTTAGTTTTGATGCAGTATTCTACCAGGGTTGTGGGGACCTTCACTCCATCTTTTTCTGCTTCAGCCTTAGTGGCTCAAACCTGTTTCCTAATGATTTCAGCATATTCTTTGTCTTTTCCTTTACTGTCCTTCCATTTCCTGAACATAACTAAAGCACCCACACTGACTGGGGAAAAGGTGTTGGGCTCATTAAGCAGTGAGATTACACTTAACAGAATAGTCCTCACATTCTGAGTAGGATTCCACCTTTCAGAGGGCAGTTCTCCACTCTGTGGGTCATATACAGGCAGATGAAGAATTGAAATGCGTACATCTCCATTCTCTGCCTTCCAAGTGCTGGGATTAAAGATGTATGCCACCACACCTGGCCTATCCAATTTCATTTATGTATCATTCTGTATTTTATAATTGGACTTTTATTTAATTTATTATTTATTTTTATTTTCATCTGGATTTTCTGAGACAGAGTCTGTGTAGTTCCAAGTTGACCTCAAACTTGTGGCAATCCTCCTAACTCAGCCTCCCAAGTGCTGGTCTCATAATATCTTTATTAGTCACCAAAGTGGCTAATAAAATCTAAAAAGAAAACAATCTATACATTCAGCAAACTTAATTCTCCCATAGGTTTCAATCTTAATTTATCATAACTTATAGAGGAAAGAACAACAAAGTCAAAAACAGAAATAAAGACAACCAGCTGGGCATGGTGGCACACACCTGGAATCCCAACAGTTGAAGGGCTGATGAAGGAGGTTCACCAAAAGTTAAAGTCCAACCTGGTCTACATCATAGGTTTCAGGCCAGCCAGGACTAGCTACACAGTGGGGCTCTGTCTCAACCCTCCCCTGTAGTAGTAAAACCATCGAATGCAAAAGCTCACAGAAATAGATGAATCTGTTTGTTTTCTTTTGTTTGAGATAGGGTCTCATGGAGCCTAAGCTGGTCCTTAAGACCGGTCTTTTTAAAAAATATTTTATTATTTTTTTAATTTTATATGAGTATATTACTTGCATATACATAAGCATACCCATATTGTGCAACACCCACAGAGGACAGACAGAAGAGGGTGTTGGATTCCCTGGAGCTAGAGTTAGGATGGTTGTTAGCAGTCATGTGGGTGCTGGGAATCAAGCCCCAGTCCTCTGCAAGAGCAGCCAATGCTCTTAACTGCTGAGCCATCTCTCCAGCCCCACCACTAACTTTTTAAATCATGATCTTCCTGACTAAGATATATTTTCTTTAAACTGTTTAGGGGCAGGAGAGATGGGTCCAGTTCCTAGCACCCACACGGCAGCTCACAACTGTCGTAACTCCAGTTCCAGATATCCAATGCCTTCTTCTGGCCTCCACAGGCAATGCACACATGTGGTACACACATATATACATACATATTATTCATATATAAATATATTTACACACAGGCAAAACACTCATACACATAAACTAAAAATAAAACTTAAAGTATCTTACACACGAGGCCCTGGGTTCAATTCCCCATCCAAAAAAACAAGTGGCTAGAGAGATGGCTCAGTGGTTAAGAACACTTGTTCTTTGAGAGGACACGGGTTTGGGTGTCAGCACCCATATGGCAGTTGTTTAACTGTCCAGAACTCAAGTTCCAGGGGATCTGATGCCCACTCTGGCCTCTCCTGGCATTTTATGCACATGGCATACTTACTTACATGCAAGCAAATCACTCATACACATAAAATAAAAAATAAGTTTAAAAACAAAAAATTGGTGCTGGAGAGATGGCTCAGTGGTTAAGAGCACTGGCTGTTCTTCCAGAGGACCAGGGTTCGGTTCCCAGCACATAAAGCAGCTAACAACCATCTATAGCTCCACTTTGGAGGATCCAAAACCCTCTCTAACCTCTGCTGGTATTGCACGACACAGGTGCACTCAATAGATGCAAGTAATATACTCATACACATTATTAAAATAAAACCCCAAAACTCTACTTAATGTCAATAGCTTTTTTTTTCCAAATTTACTGAAAAAAAGTTGAAAGGATCAGAGTTTTACTTACCTGAGAAAGATCAATGAAATGATTGGCTTCTGCCATCACTTTCACTCGGAAGTTTGTGCCATCATCTGGGCTCAGGGCATAACAGAACACCTGAAAAGCAGCAAAGAGTATACTGAGTTTAATAACCTAGGTTCTGATTTTTCCAAGACAGTGGGTTTAATACCTAAAGTGACAATAAAGTCACCAAAAAAAATAATCTTACCTCAAATTTATCAGGATTATGCATGCCTGGAATAGACTGCATAAGGTGAGAAGTGGGATGATTCCCAAAGTCAGAACTCACGTATCCTACACGCAATCGACCATCACTGAGCTTCAAGTCTTTTGGATGTTCATATGGTGGTTTATGAAGGACATTGATCTACCAACAGAATGCAATGTTCATTAGCAAAGTCAAATGGTATGCAAATTTTTACCTAACGAAACTAAAAATAGGGACTGGGGATACAGTTCAGTTGGTATAGTACTTGCTTAGCATGCATAAAGCCCTGAGTCCCATAACCAACACTGCATAAAATCCAGGAATGGAGCTCAGTGTGATAGTTCACACTTTTAATCCCAATACTCAGGAAGCAGAGGCAGGTGGATCTCTGTGACATCAAGGCCAGCCTGGTCTACATAGTGAGTTACAGGCCACCTGGGGCTACAGAGAGACATTATCTCAAATACCGTTAACAACAAAATAAAAACAGGCATGGTGGTTCAGGCTGTAATCCCAATAATTGGGAATTGGGAGGTGGAAGCAGAAAGATCAAAGATTCAAGGTCATTCTAGCTACACACAGAGTTTAAGGCTAGCCTGGGATACATGAAAGTTTGCCTCAAAAATATTTTTTTTAAATAAAGAAAAATCTAATAATGTACCAAACCTGCATTTAATACCTATTGAGAAAACTTTGGCCAGAAAACTTCATTTAATTCATATGGCCAGTCTGATGCAACCTCAGCAGTTTATATTAGTAGTCAGCAGTTATTTAATGGCTATGCAGTAGTTCCACTTCATATGTGACCCATTTCTGAGAATTATGAAACAGCCTAAGCAGATCTAAAACTTCAAGGGATAGAAGCATTGCAGATAGAGCACAATAAAAGTTCCAGTATTTTAGGAAACTCTGCACGGAAGTGTCCTTTAAAAAAGATCTATTTCTGTTTCATATGGGTATTTCGCTGACATGTATATATGTACATCACATGCCAGGCATGGTGATGCATGCCTTTAGTCCCAGCACTTGGGAGGCAGAGGCAGGCAGATCTCTGTGAGCTTGAGGCCAGCCTGGTCTATATAGTGAGTTCCAGACCAGCTGGGGCTGCAGCAAGACCCTGTCCCAAAAAGATAAAAAATATATTAAAAAATTAAATTAAAAAAAAAAAATCACATGCATGCAGTACCCAGGAAGGCCAGAAGAGGGCACAAGATCCCCTGGTACTAAAGTTATGAACCATTGTTAGCCACCATGTGCATGTTGGGAACTCAACCCAGGTCCTCTGCAAGAGTAGCCAGTGCTCTTAACCACTGAGCCATCTTTCCAGCCCCAAGGAAGTATTCTTAATAACAACAATAACAACAAAAAAAACCTACTACCACTGTATTTTCTGGAGCAAATTCCAAACTAACCAATTAGTGCTCTAATTCTCAAAGGTACTGAGTATAGAATATCAAACATTTTATTCAACATTAGAGTGGGGTTTTTGCTGGAGAGATGGTTCAACAGTTAAGAGCATTGGTTGTGGATTCAGTTCCCAGCACCCACATGGCAGCTAAAAACCATCTGTAACTCTGGTTCCAGGGAATCTGACAGCGTCTTCTGGCCTCTGCGGGAATTACATACATGTGGTACACTTACATCCATGAAGGCAAAACATTCAAACACAATTAGATAGATGATAGATGGGTGGGTGGGTAGGTAGGTAGGCAGATAAGATAGATAGATGATAGAGAGATAGAGAGAGATGATAGATAGATAATAGATAGATAGATAGATAGATAGATAGATAGATAGATAGATAGATAGACAGACAGACAGACAGACAGACAGACAGACAGACAGATAGATTAGATAGATAGCACTCCAGAGGCAGAGGGAGGTGGATCTCTGTGAGATAAGAGGGCAGCCTGGTCTGCATAGTAAGTTCCAGGCCAGCTGGGACTACATGGAGACCCTGTCTCAGAATAAAACAAAACCAACAACAAAAAAATCATCACATTGTAGAGTGGGGTTTTTATTGTTGTTGCTTTTAGTTTGTTTTTTAATTGTTCTTGTTGGATGGGGGTTATGGCATGTTTTGGGTTTTGAGGCAGGCTCCTGCTACATGGCCCAGACTGGCCTCAACTCACCATGCTCTTGTCTCTGCCTCCAAGTGTTGGGATTATAGGAGTGTTGAGATTATAGGTGTGTACAACACCTTCAATTTAAAGGAAAACATCATCAATAATTTGTTAATGTTAGCCATTGAAGTCTCCATCCTTTGGAGTAAAGGGGTTAATCTAGACAAAGGACAGTGAGAGGGTCTTCTGGGGCAGCTAATAAAGTTTCATTTCTCAGCGTGGATGATGTTCACCTTAAGGTAGTTCATAAAGGCATACTTTTGATATGCATGTTTATCTACATTTCAGTTTATAACAAAAAATTAAAACAAAAGAGTCACCTTATCCAAGCAGAGATTCCCATGCCTCTCAGCAATAGCCTTCCTGAAGCCATGAGAAAGAGGGTATAACATACTATGATGAGGATGCACAGAAGGCAGCCTGTTCTTCTCTAATTGGTCAGCCACAATACTAACCAATTTCTTCATTCTCTCATCGTAGTCCGTCCAATCACAAACAATCTAGAAGAAGCAAAGAGAAATTATCATGCAGAAAATCCTACCCTAGGATTTAATATTTTACACGTCTTTGACCTCCTAAGAGTAGTATCAGATATCCTCCTAAAAACACCAACAAGATGATTCAGCAGGTAAAGGTGTTTGCCACACAAGCTTGATGACCCCAGTTCCATCCCTGGGACTTACTTGGTGGAAGGAAAGAACTGACTCCATAAAGCTGTCCTCTGACCTCCACTTGCAAGTGTGTATGCACACTCCCCCCACAGGCACACAAATAAATAAACAAATAATAAATTTTAAAAACTGTCTCCAGTCAAGCTTGAATTATGGTACATAACAATTAAAAAGTGATCACAACACTGAAAGCAAATTACTATTCTTTACCTGTAGGCAATGAGCCAAGTTACAGTAAGCATCGGGAAAATCAGGCTTAAGTTTCAAAGCTGTGCGATAAGAAGCTATTGCTTCTGGAATATTCCCTGAATCCTGGAAAGAAATAAAGTAAGTTGGTAAGAAGATTCCTATAACGAATGTTCAGTGCTAAGATGCCCACGTTAGCATAAACAACAGTACCTTGTGAATGGAAGCCAGATTGCTATGTGCATCTGCGAAGGCAGGGTTAATTTGAATGGCACGAGTATAACACTGCAAGGCTCCCTGGACATCCTGCATCTCCTTTAGCGTGTTTCCCATATTAGAGTAAGCATCAGCAAAAGTAGGGCTGATTCTGAAGGAGAGGACAAGGATTTGACAAAATCTTTAACTTGTTCTGTTGTTATTAAAGCATTTTAGGTGCTAGGCATGTGGTCCAGTGGTACAGTGCTTGTCTACCAATTGTGAGGCCCAGAGTTGAATCTCCAGCACTAAAAGAGGGGAGCCAGTTTAGCACCTGCCAAATGCCAAATGTTTAATAATTAAATAATAACAGTTATCAAAATAAAGGCCAGTGAGAAGGCTCAGCAAGTAAAGGTGCCTATCATCATGCCTAACAATATGAGCTCGATCCCAGGACCCACATGGTAGAGAGAATCAACTACTGCAAGTTGTCCTCTGACCTGCACACACTTGCTGTAGTATGTGCCTCCACCTCACCCCCTCCCACACACACAAATTAAATAAAATGTAATTTCTTAAAATTTAAATAAATTTCACTATAAAATTTTTAAAGAGCAAAGCTTCGAGTTTCTTACCGAATGGCTTCCTTATAATGCATCAGGGCTTCCTGCAGTTTGCCCTGCTGTTGCAGTACACTGGCTAAGTTCGAATGTGCAGCAGCAAACTCTGGGAAGACCTAGAGTCAAGATCACAACTGACATTTTAAAAAAAAAATAAACACACAAAAACCTGCCGTAACAGCAGAAATAACTTCCCACAGCTCTGAGAGTTTTACAAAAGTACCTCAACTTCTCGCCATCTCCAAGTCTATTCATTCTTCAAAGCCTGGTAGCTCCAAATGTACTTCTTCCTCTATTTTATATCTGTCCATACTTCAAACAGGAGGAAGGCTTCTCTTCCTCTTTGTTTATGCTGACCAAGCCAACAGTACTACAACCTCTTTCTAAACTCCTACCACACCTCCTAGCCAACAGCCATCAGACATGGAAATGATACATGTACTGGTAACTTCTCACTTCTCTCTTTTTTTTTTTTTTTTTGGTTTTTTTGAGAAAGGGTCTCCCTGTAGCCTCAGCTTGCCTGGAACTCACTATGTAGACCAGGCTGGCCTCGATCCTCCTGCCTCTGCCTCCCGAGTGCTGGGACTAAAGGCATGCGCCACCACGCCAGGCTGGTAACTTCTCTTAAGCGTACTGGTCAATGTCTTTGTACAGAGTTTATTGATGCAGAAAACAATAATTCAATGTACAGAATTTTTTAAAAAGTTTTATTAGAATATTAGAAAATGTATAACAAAATAAAAAGTAGTTACCAAGAACAATAGCGGTATTAAGTCATTCAGCATATCCAACAAATCAGTGTCCAGTTATAGCAATTCCCACTGCACTATTGATTTATGCAATCAAAAAGGAGACCCAACTCTCGGGACTTTTCTAGAATGCCACACAGGGCGTTACACAGTATTCTTGATACTAAGATCAACAAAAGACCCTCTTTGCAATGACTCAACCACTATCTTTTCATAAGAGGTGGATGGCAGGCAAACTTACCTGCTTTCCCCTCAATTATCACATAGACTAAATAAATACCCAGCCACACCACGTTCAACATACTTCTAATGCTTTACGATACAAGCGGACTGCCTCTTCAATGTTTCCCTGTTCTCGTTTGATGTTAGCTAGGTTATTCAGAGAGTCTGCATGGGTAGGACACAGGCGGAGAGCTGTATTATAACAATCTTCTGCTTCAGCAACCTGGAAAATAAAACAAACGATTTAGAAACTACATAAAACATCCAGAGCCACTACTGCTATTTTCTAGGAATTTGAGTAATTGCTTAGTTAAGCCTAATGGCTGCAACACTCCACAAAATGCTTATTTTTTGGTATTCATTCCATCAACCCAAACTACCAAGTAAATCAATATAACCATCTCGGTAACTAATATGCATGAAAAAACTTTTCTTAATCTTACGAGATAACAAAGAAATAAAAATAGAGTAAAAGTCCTTACACTGCCCTTCTCTTTGAGAGCATTTGCTAGGTTGCAATAAGCATCAGGGAAATGTGGCTGTAGTTCTATTGCTCGCCTGTAGGTGTCGATGGCCAGATCTATTAGGCCTTGCTCATAGTACACACAAGCCAGGTTGCCATGCACTACAGCATGATTTGGGCTCAAACTTAGGGCTCGAAGATAAGCTGCCACAGCTCTGTGAAAAAAGAAGAAAATATATACTCAAAATGCAACTGATTTTAATTTCTTTTTAATTTTATTATTTTTATGCGTATTGCCTGCATGTAGGTAAGTGCACCCGTGTCGTGCAATGCCCTTGGAGGACAGAAGAGGCTGTTGGATCCCCTGGAACTGGAGTTACAGACAGTTGTTAGCTGCCATGTGGGTGCTGGGATTTGAACCCGGGTCTTCAGCAAGAACAACTAGTGTTCTTAACTGCTGAGCCATCTCTCCAGCCCCTAATTTTAATTTTATCCATTGTCTGCATATATATATATATATATATAGCATATGCACGTGTATCTATGTGTGTATGTATGTGTTATGTGTGTATGTGCAGATTCATATGCCTCGTTGCACGTGTGGTGGTCAGAGGGCAACTTTGGAGTTGGCTCTCTCATTCCACCATGGATTCTGGGGATCAAACTCAGGTTATCAGGTTTGCACAGCAAGCACTTTAACCCACTGAGCCATCTCACGATCACAAAATCCAACTAATTTCAATTGATGTTTTGTTACAATTAACTCCAGATATACATATATATATATATATATATATATATATATATATATATATATATATGAATTAACTTGTGACATTTTATTACATACCAAAATCTTATAAAATGTATTTTTTGTGGTGCTGGGAACTGAACCTAGGGCCCCATACATGCTAAACAAGGACTCTACCACTATATCTTCATTCTTGTATTTTTAGTTTTTGATTATTCTGTCAGATCTCACTCCATAGTCCAGGCTGGCCTCAAACTCTCAGCAACTGTCCAGCCTCAGCTTCTCAAGTGCTGGTATTACAAGTATTAAACAACTACACCGAGACCTGTTCTGTTCTTTTTGTTTTCTGTTTTTTGAGACAGGGTCTTACTCTGTAGCCCAAGCTGGCCTGGAACTCACTATGTAGCCCAGCCTAGCCTTGAACTCACAGTCATACTTCTGCTTCAGCCACCAAAGAGCTGAGGTTACAGGCATGAACAACACCAAACTGTAAAACATTTTCACAGGGAGACATTGTCTATTTCCAATGAAAAAATAAGCTTTCCTTTAACAATAAAAAAAAAAGTTAAGTCAAGAGGCTGGAAAGATGGATCAACAGGTAAGAGCTCTTGCTATGTAACCATGAGGACCTGAGTTCGGATCTCAGCACCCATGTAACAAGGCAGGCACAGTCGTGTATACACCTGTAACCTCAGCACTGGGAGAAGGAGAAAGACAGGAGGATTACTGGAGCTTGCTACCTGCCAACCTAGCCAAAAATTCAAGCTCCATAGAGGAGAGAATAGGTGGAAATTCTCAAAGGAATCGGTAAAAAGTGATAGCCTCTTCTGGCTTCAGTGTACCCACGCACCTGTATACATATGTGCACATTCACCCTCCCTCTCTCTTAGAAAAGCAGTCTCTAAAACAAAGAAGTTAAAAGTCAAGCTTTACTTAGCCTTCTGAATCGGATCAAAGGAACAATTCAGTCTAAGAGGTAATCATTTCAACAGTTTTACATTAGAGGAAATTTCAACTGAACTAACAGTGGAAGGATAAAAACACTCAGGAAAGCCAA
The DNA here is from genome assembly GCF_000622305.1 of Nannospalax galili. Taxonomy (NCBI): domain Eukaryota; kingdom Metazoa; phylum Chordata; class Mammalia; order Rodentia; family Spalacidae; genus Nannospalax; species Nannospalax galili. The sequence goes on from NW_008357686.1 coordinate 1,488,410, forward strand.
CAAAGAAAAAAACAGGCAACATTATCTATAAATAAAATGTAACAAAGCAGACATCAGGAGGAGGGAAAAAACTACACTCTAGAAAAACATGCTTCAGCGAGCCATTGTATTCAAGTCCAAACTCAACAAAGATAAGAAAATAGATCAAATAGAACATTCTCTCACCTGTCAAAAATGCGTGCCTCTTTCAAGACATTTCCTAAATTGATATAAGCATCCAGAAAATTTGGGTCAAGAGTGACAGCCTAAAAATTACAAGACAGTTACTTAGAACAAGTTAGGATTTTGTTAGATTTACTCATCCATGTTTTATTTTGAAGTCATTTTAGACATCCAATTACACATTTTCTAGAAGAAATCTCACTTTTTTTTTGGTCTTTTTGAGACAGGGTCTCCCTGTAGCCCCAGCTGGCCTGGTTTCGCTATGGAGACCAGACTGGCCTCAAACTCCCGAGATCCGCCTGCCTCGTGCACCACCACGCCTGGCTCTCACTTTATTTTTAAAAACAATTTATTTAGTTCCTTCTCATCATCTATAAACCTCAGTGACACCAAAAATTAACTGGAGGGAGGGGCTGCGAGTGCAGCTCTGTGACACAGCATTTGTCTAGCATACGCAAGTACCCAGATTCCATTCCCTGCACCATATAAAATGTTATTTAGACAATTATTTCTCACTGATGATTTTGTTTCTAAGCAGAAAGTGCTGCTCAGATGTAAGACTTTAAATCTTGGTCTGCAGTACTGTAGTGCCCACCTGTAGCTAAGGGAGATATCCCACGAGTGTTCTGAAATGATGGCTAAATGTGTTTTCTCCTCCTATCTAGAAGCCTTTGAGAGGGAACTGACACCGATTCTAGCCACTCCAACAGCTACCAAAGTGCCTGAAAACAAATCCTGAGTCCATCACTCTCAAGTCCAGCCTTGGCAGACAAAAGAAAAGTGAGGAGGAACCCAACAGAGGGATGCTTTTGGAAGCTCCCGCCAAGAAATCCCAATGGATCTCATATGAACATTTGAAATTTGCCCTGTTCTTTTATTTTCCCCCTGTCTAGAACTTGTAATGCTAATTACTCTTGCCTTTACTTCTCCTTCACATATCCTACTCACCAGTCAAGAACTTTCTTTTCCCCCTGAAGATAAGAGTTGTGCAATTTAGGAGTCTTTTAGATAGACCCACTGAAGGGGTACTCCAATTGCCTCACCCTGCGGCCCTGTTCAGCATGGAAGAAGCCAGGGCGGTCTGCGTCTCAATCCCCTATTGGCAATTTGGGTAACCCCTTCAGAGGATGGTGTCATAAGAATAGGAGGCAGGAATTGTTTAGGCAGTTAGGGTAAAAAGACCCTAAAGAAAAGTAGCCAGTTTCTTGGCTAAAAGTCAAAATGTCCTTGGGCCTCTCAGCAGCATACTCTCTTCCAAAGGCCAAAAATGTCAATCGTATTTGGGAGCTCTTATCTAATCCCTAAAAGATCTTAGGGTTACCTCTTCAGAGGGGAGAATGTTAGAGTAGCAAAAAGCCCAAGAAAGAGAGAGAGAGAGAGAGAGAGAGAGAGAGAGAGAGAAAGAAAGAAAAAGTTTTTTTAAAAATTAAGAAAAAGAACACTTGCTGTTCTTCCAGAGGACCTGGGTTCAATTCCCAACACCCACATGGCAGCTAACAAGTCTCTAACTCCAGTTCCAAGGGATCTGACACCCTCTTCTGACCTCTGCTGGGCATTGCAAGCACATGGTGCACTTACATACATGCAGGCAGAATACTCATACATATAAAAATAAAAATAATAACATTTAAAAAGAGAAAAGAGGCTTATTTAGCGTAATGCAAAAAGAAGGGCAGCAGGCATAGTGTTACCAGCTCTGCCAGTGTCTTCTAATCATCTCAGTTTAACTTAAATCTCTAATTTTACTCCTGTACTTTGTTAAAAAGACAAATCAGATTTTACATTTTGATGGTGAGATCCCTATGGTATCTTTTAACACGTTTACCTACTCCATGCACTTCCTATAAGCTTGTTAAACTAAACACATAAGTCATTTCTGGGTGTGATGTGGGGTGTGGGGTGTGTGTGTGTGTGTGTGTGTGTGCGTGTGTGCGTGTATGTGTGTGTATGTATGCTAAGAATCAGAACTCAGGGCCTTGCCCATGCTAGGCACACAATCTAACACTGAGCTACACCCCCAACCTTTGTTTCTCTGAAAGTCTACTTAACCAACCAAATTATCTACTTCTATCACAAGGAACATAGTGTCCAACGGCATCTTTCATTGCCACTGTTAAAAGCCTAAATCTATTAATGGTGATAGTCTGTCACTCCTTCACTAGGACCCCTTACATTCTACTGCTCAGAATGTAAATTAGTACAGTCATTTTAACCTGTTTTCGAAATAAGTCACTCCTTTATCATCAAAACTGACCAATAAATATTTTTAGTATAACCAACTCAGATTTAAGTATATTTAATAAATTTTAAAATATTTCAGTTATTATTTCTATTGTTCAAGTCCCATCTTTAACTGCTAAGAGCCTCTTCTAATTATGTACTGAGTCTTTTATTTTGTAATTTAAAACAATTATGTGTGTGAGTGTGAGTATGTAAGTATGTGCCATGGCAAGAGCATGGGGGGTCAGAGGACAACTTTTGTCAGTCAGTTCTCTCCTTCCACCATGGAATCTGGGGCTCAAACTCAGGTCATTAAGTTTGGGCAGCAAACTTTCTCACCAGAATGGTTAGTTTTAGATTTATTTTTTATGTGTATGGGTGTTTTGCCTGCACATTATGTGCACTATGTGCATGCAATGCCTCCAGAGGCCAGAAAGGGACACTAGATCATCTGGAACGGGAGTTACAGATGGTCCTTAGATGCCATGTGAAACCCAGGTCCTCTACAAGAGCAGCAAGTACCATTTCCACAGCCCCTCCTTGTTTTTGTTTTTGAGACAGGGTCTCACTGTGTTACCCAGGCTGGCCTGGAACTTGAAATAATCCTTCTTCCTCTGCCTCCCAGTGCTGGAATTACAGGCATGTGCTACTACTCCTGGTTATGAATCCTTCTGATGCAACCAAAGAAATACTTTAAAGATTTTATTTTATTCTTAATTACATATATATGTGGGCATCTGTGTGGCAACCAAAGAAACACTTTAAAGATTTTATTTTATTCTTAATTACATATATATGTAGGTATCTGTGTGGGTATGTGCAGATGCCCACAGAGGCCAGAAGAAGAATCAAATTCCTTGGACCTGGAGTTATAGGTCACTGTGAACTGCCTAACATGGGTGCTGGGAACCCAAACTCAGCTCCCTGCAAGAGCGGTGCATGCTCGTAGCCACTGAGCCATCTCTCTAGCCCCCAAAGCAATACTTTAAAAGCTTCCTTGCCAGCTGGACCTGATGGCATACACTTGTATTCCTAGCACCCAGTAGCCTGAGGCAGGAGGATTACTTGAGCCCAGGAATCCCAGACCAGCCTGTGCCACACAGCAATATCCCATCTCAAAACAAATGAAAAACAGCACAGGACTTTAATTCCAGCACTTGGGAGGTGGAAGCAGGAGAATCAGGAGTTCAAAGTCATTCTTTGCTAAATGAGATTCTTTAAAAAAGCAAAAAAAAAAAGAAGCAACTGTATGGGTAACTAAGTAAATACTCCTTTGCTGTCTGGTATGACAAAGCATTCCAGATAAATTTCGTGTTTTTCCTATCCCAGACTTGGAATCAGCATTTTCATCAAGAAGGTCTGAACCCTTGAGTATGTTTCACTCATGTGGCCCGCTTTCAATCTTCAGTGTTTCCCTCCAAACCTTTACTATGGCTTTGCTCTCAATAAAGTTATCCTACTTCTTCTGAAAAAAAAAAGGAAGGAAGGAAGGAAGGAAGGAAGGAAGGAAGGAAGGAAAGAAGGAGTGAGCAGCTCTGCTTTGGTGGCTGCCTTCTTCAGTCAAGCTGCTTGCTAAAAAATTTTTTTTTTTTTTTGGTCAGGTGTGTTGGTGCTCACCTTTAATGCCAGCACTCAGAAGGTAGAGGCAGGGAAATATCTCTGTTAAGATTGAGGCCAGTCATCTGGGGCTACAGTGAGACCCTGTTTCAAAAAAAATTTTTTCCTAAACCAGATGGAGTGGTCATGCCTCTAATCCCAGCACTCAGGAGGCTGAGGCAGGAAGATTGCCACTAGCTCAAGGCCAACCTGAGCTACATAATAATTCCAAGCTAGTCTAAACAGAGAGAGACTCTCTCTCAAAAAAATGACCCAAATAATAATAAAAATCATTTTCAATTACTAAAGTATATTCTCAGTGCAAAACCACAAAGTGCCATACCACATGCCACCCAGCAAATGCTGCAATACTGTCAGAAACAAAGACATTACAGAGCTAGTTAAGTAAACGCCTATTACTTTATTCTAGTAAGAACATTCTGTACACATAAACATTTCATAAATATCAATTATTAATTTAATGACTAACCTTTTCAAAGTGATGAATTGCGAGCCAAATCTCCCCTTGTGCATTGAAAACACAGCCGAGATTACTCCAGGCTACTGCAAAGTTTGGTTGCGTCTCAATTGCTTTCAAATAACATGCCTTAGGAGGGTTTAATGAAAGACGGGAGGGGAAGGAGATAAAGGGAAAGGGGAAAATTTGTAAAGGGGGGAAAAAAAAAAAGATTGGGGAGGGGGAAGAAGGTGATATCATTATTTCTTCTCTAACCAGCCAAAAGTGACCCTGCAGCATAGGCTCGCTTGCGCCAAAACTAATGCGCTGCCACAGCTGGCTGCTCCTGCGCCCGCGCCACCAGAACCCAAGTGCAAACCACCATGTTCAGTTCTACCAAACAAGGACCAACCCTTATAAGGGGACTCATCCAGGAGGTTGGGTGCTACCACACTAATACTGGACTTCTATTATCTGAACGCTAAGTAGCTCTAGTGATTGATGCCCAAGTGGGCACTATCTAAGGACAAGTATTCCTACCCCCTTGCTTCCCAAAGTGTGCTCTTCAAGATGCTAAGAGTTATCACAGGTGAGAAAAGGCAAAAAAAAAAAAAAAAAGAAAAAGAAAAAAGAAAAAATATGAATTTCATAATCAAATACATAATGAAAATAGAAAACAGGTTTCTTAAAGTGGGTATGGTGGCACAGGCCGGTAATCCCTGCACTTGGGAGGTGGAGGTAGGAGGATCAGAAGTTCAAGATCCTCCTCAGATACAAAGTGAGTTAAATTTTTAAGAAAACAAAACAAACAAAAACAAGTTTCTTACAGACCTTTCCGAAGCTTTTAATGGTATGAAAGCGTCCCCTGAGCTTTGCTGAACATGCAACTCTCTCATCAAGCATTTTATTAGGATACTATGAAACACACCTGGGGAAATGCTGCCTTCTCAACATTAAAGTTCCTCGATAACATCAAAACTAGGTCTACCGAGTTGAACAAAAAACTTCTGCCAAGTCAGGCATCATTGTCTTGGCTTTAAGTTTCAGACTCACAAAGCCCCTGTCTTCTGAGGACTAAAGCTAAAACCTCACATGACAGGAATGCACCTAGGTTGAGGTCCCTGTAATGCAAGCGCAAACATCGCTGGCGCCACCTAACAGCATCGCACTGCGCAATCGCTGCGAACTGCTGCGCTACATAGAACACCCCTAGACGCAGCAAACGGCCAACCAGATCCATTAATCTACTAGACAGGCCCGTAGAGAGTATTTGCTTAATGAGATTAGTTGGACTCAAGGTACGTTAAAACCCAATTTTATCCAAAAAGGCTACAGAATAGAACTGAGGGAGCCAGTCAATCAGATTACTCATCTAGTCAACCGTTCACAGGGGCTCATTCGCACGCAATGCGCATTAACGCTGCGCAGCCTTTGCGCTACTGCAGGGTCACAGCGCATCATCAGAAGAGCAGAATGCTGCAATCCAAACAAAGAAGAAAAAGGAAAAAAAATGAACAACGAGAAGAGTTAGAAGCTTTTACTAGTAAATTATCTCCAATAATTTTAATATCTTAATTAAATTTTACTTATTTTGACAGAATTGTGGCTATAGTATAAAACATTCTTTTACATAACTTGCTTGTAAATAAAATTATTTTAAGCTGTTTCTGAAGCCACAAGACAGAAGATTCAGGCATGGAGGCAAATTGTTTTGCTGTGGCAGTTACAAACCCGTTACCATATTTCTCATCATGTGACTTTTCGGTGCGTTCCTTGCTGGAAGAGGAGGAGGAGGTTGTGTGTCTGCCCTAGATCCAGGCCTCGAGCTCCCTTCAGCGAGGCACCTTACGCATGGAATAGGAGGTTTCACCCACCTGAAACCTTCTAAATACAATATCAATGGTGAAAAACCAAAAACAAGAGAGAAAATAAAAACAAGATCATTAGTAAAAGTTCAACAAAGCAATTGAAATTCTTTGGATGTCTATTACATATGGGAATGAGGACAGTCTCAAGTCTGTAATATGGGAAGCATGCAGAAGGGAGAGGGTTAATCAGGGCTATTGCATACAGCAGGGATTTTTTTTTTTTTTTTTTTTTTTTGCTGGAAGAAAGGCTCTTCATTCTCTACAAAGACAACTTAATTTTGCTTCCATCTACTAGGAATATATGCTGGCTTGAATTTTCAAATGCACTGATTACAAAAGAAATACATTGCATTTCACTCAAGAGTATTTTCTGGTTTACTAAGTTCTCACCAAAAAAAAAAAAAACAAAAAAAAAAAAAAAAAAAAAAAAAAAAAAAAAAAAAAAAAAAAAAAAAAAAAAAAAAAACCAGAATAACATTTTCAAACTAGGTGTCTCCAGAGCTCTGAAATAAAGAAGTCAGCAACCTAATGCAGGCGCAACGTCTCAGCCTAAACCGATGTCTAAAGCTGCAGTGAAGTGCAATTCATGTTAGCTGTCCGCTTGGTCGGGTGACAATTAATAGGAGCTTATCAAATATTATTCTATAAATTACCAATTGTTTCATCAGCTAAGATTGAAATCAACACAATTAATTAGCTGGAAACCTATATAAGGTTAATCCAAAGTGTCAGCAGAATTTATGAGTTATGCACTTAAAACTAGTGCCTTTTACCATTCGGTGGTGCTGGAAAGCCTTCTCCCTCCCTGGTTGAGCAGTCAAACAGACAGCTACGCTGCGCATACACTCCACGCATTAGCATGCGCGTGGGGCTCAGAGCAACTGGTGGGAGTTTCAGAAGCATTCTGGTTTCTCCCCACTCCTCACCCCTGCAGCGCGGTTGCGTAAGGTGGCTTGTAACAAGACAAATGCATTTATAAATTTAATTGTAAATTATACCAAAAGCTTTAATTAACCCAACCTGGTGTTCAAATTCATTATTTGGAAACACAGAATGCTAAAAGCCACCTTTCCACTTTGGCAAGTTTTCTTTCGATCAGTCCATTTCCCAAACAAACCAGCTTTGTCCTTCTGACTTTTTTTTTTTTAAGGAGGTGGGGTGGGGAGGAATAAAAAGAAGTGAGGAAGAAAAGGAGATAGATAACTAGGATTGGGGGGAAAAAGGAGGAAAAAGGAGCTTGGGGAGGAAGTGGGGTCAAGAGGGGCAGGATGTTCCAATTATTAATTTGCAATATTTTAACAGCCTTTCTTCCACTGTAAAAGGGGTGAGGAAGATGAAGGGAGGAAGGTTAAATAAGAATTTTAAATGCCAGTATTACAGGGTAACATTTGGATGAAATTCTTCTTCACTTACAAGCCACAAAGGACTTAGAAGAGCAGCATTTTCAATGGCACCTGCATCATATAGGAGTCTTGAGCCAAATTACAGGCGCTCTGCTTGTCACCAGCAGGCAAGCCTCAGATTTGAAGGAATATTATTGATTCCCACATAACATCATGATGGAGCCCATTATTATAAAGATGATCTAGCTCAGCAGAAAGGCTCCACGCAATGTTCAGGTTCTTGCTTTACCCCCCAGATTTAGAACAGATATGCCAAAGCCTGGTCCTGCTCTAGTCTGAGGCGAGTCATGTCGACAGTTCTCCTCAGTTTCATAGGACTACTTGGTGAAGATAGCTCAATGAAGAGTTGAAGACTTGGCAAAAGGCACAGGTTTCCATAACACTGATGTTTAAATGTGTTCTAGCAAACACCTACCTTGGCTTCTTCCAAGCGACCCAGGGCTTTGAGCAGGTTCCCCAGGTCACTGCGAACACAGTACAAATCCTAAAAATCCAGAGACACTATCATTAATTAACGCTTTGCTTTCTTATCAAAGATACCCTGACATCATTTCTATGCGTCATTTTATTGTCAATCAAACATAGCACTGGACAAACTTAAGCCCAGGCCCACGCCCCTCATCATCTTCTAATTCCCAGAAAATTCCAAACCAACCAGATGGTAAAAACCTAAGCTGAACTGACAAGACACTATTTACAGAATTTATTCCTCTCACTTAGTATGAATACTCCTATCTGGCTGCATGAATATAAATGTGTTTTACTATCAGCTGCTGCTCCAGTTCCAGCTGCGAGATCTGTGTATGACATTATTTTCTAACATCCTTTGAAATGAATTTGGCCTCATCAGTTTCAAACACAAGACTACAGGACCTTTCTAGAGCCTCTCTCCTCTCCAAACGTCACCTGTTAGGAAAAAAAAAAATGATTGAATATTTATTCAACTATTTTATTCAAGGTTATGAGGAATCACTCCTGTATCAAGGACTAGAAATTTTCCACAGCGGGAAAACAGCACTGCACTTAGCAAGTGATTACCTGTCAACAAACCTACCCTTTGGCTCTCAGGCTTATTTAGAAACCTTGACTTCATTTCATGCCTAGGCAGAAGGATTACCATCCAACCACAGCCTCAATCCTGACACCTGCCACTAGATTACTCAGTATTAAGTGCCATCAGAGTTGAGTGGGTGAATAATGAAAAGCGGTTGACTCTGCTTTTTATTAGCAGCTCAATTGTGCTGCTAGTCCTGACTTCACCAGTCTGTTCATTAGTATGACACTCTCATCAGAACAGTGAGCTTAAGTTTTTATTTGCATAGTCTGCTTTTGTCGGTGGAATCTATCAGTCAATAAGCAGCAGAGATAATGGCAATATGAAGCACATCTATCATTTCATTTCCAGGAGTGAAAGAGCCTTAAATTAAGTCCTACAAAGTGAAATTTTGTTAAAGATGCCAAAGAATCATCAGGGGAATTATTCTTCTTGCAACTGCAACTGTACTACACTTTCCAGAATCAGTTAATTTTCCTGATAAAGTGCTTCTGTAATTGTTTACTATCCCCCATCCGATGAACCAAAAAGTCTGCCAATAAGGTAATGGCTGGCTAGACTGGGACATCTCCATGACCCACTTGCATCAGTGCTGTCCTGCAAGCTGTGACTGATGTTTTTGGAGTCTATAGTTATCTTTTCATGACTTTAGGCACAGGCTAGTATTAATCTTCAAAATAGCACTTGTGTCAGACACGATAGTACATGCCTGTAACCCCAACACTTGGGAGGCTAACGATCACCATGAGTTCAAGACCCCTATGAGCTACATCATAGTAACCCTAAGCTATAGAAAGAGACCTCACTTGCCTCAAAAAAAAAAAAAAAGTAGAAACAAAGCAAACAAATCACAGGTTCCACTAATCTTCTTACAGACTAATCATTCTGTAATTAGTCTAAGCACTTTGGAATCCTATTTGTAGTCTGAGAAGTAATGAATTCTATGATCTTTGTGTGTATTTCCTCCTGTAAACCTTAAGAGTTAGGTAACCCTCTGCTATGGCAAACTATGACTAAATAATCCAATCTGCATACAAGCACCTTCCACTGCTTGCTAATGGTAGATATGAATATTTAGACTTTACCAGTTCTTATGGCTGTTCTAAGCCATCATAATCAGAAATATCACAATAACTCTCTTGACAGTGACTGTAATGGCCAACTGTAATATAATTTTACTGACTAGTTTCTACAGACTCTTAGATGGATGACTATATTGGTTACAACATCTAGATCTAATACAGCATACTACATCAAGTTAACATAATACTTATATACAAAAACAGATTATCTTGGGGGCTAGATAGATGGCTCAGTAGTTAAGAGCACTGGCTACTCTTACAGAGGACCCAGTTCAGTTCCTGGTACCCATAATCGTTGGTAGGTCCATTTCCAGTGCACATAAGTACATACAGGCATACTCATACACATAAGATAACTTTAAAACTTTTAAATAGATTATCTTATGGACTGGAGAGGTAGGCCAGTGGTAGAAGAATTAACTAGTTAGTATGCCTTGGGTTTGATCTTCAGTGCCATTAAAAGAAAATGGGGGGGGGGCTGAAGAGATGGCTCAGTGGTTAAGAACACTGACTGTTCTTGCAGAAGACCCGGGTTTGAATCCCAGCACCCACGTGTCCATAACTCCAGTCCCAGGGGATCTGACAGCCTCTTCTGTCCTCTGCGGGCATTGCATGACATGGGTGCACTTACATACATGCAGGCAACACACACATACACATCAAATAAAAATAAATATTTTTAAAAAAGAAAGAAAATGAGAGAGAGAAGGAATAGCTTCAGATTACTAGAAAGTCTGCTGGGCGTGGTGGCACACGCCTTTGATCCCAGGACTCAGGAGGCAGAGGCAGGCAGATCTCTGTGAGTTCGAGGCTAGCCTGGTCTACATGGTGAGTTCCAGGCCAATGGGGCTGTCTCAAAATTACCAAAAAAACCCAAACAAAAACAAAAACAAAAAACCCAGATTACTAGAAAGTAAGTCAGCTTTAAAACATGTCATATTAAGTAAAATGCTGGGAGAATAGCTTCATGGTAGAATACTTGCTTTGTATATATGAGGCCCTGGGATCAATTCCTAGCACCACAAAAACAAAGAACTCATGTTTTCAGCTGGCATGGTGGCACAAGTCAATAATCCTGGCACTTAGGAGGCAAAAGCAGGATAATCAGAAGATCAAGGTCATCCTTAATTAAAAGTCAAGGCCAGCCTAGGCAACATGAGACAAGTCAAAAAAACCCAAAATGATTAATTATGAAATCCATTGTCTCACTTAGGAATCCAAACCTATATGCATATATGAATACTGAATGTCTACAAAACACAAGGACACCACTATTCTTCAAAAAATGTTTATTCGAAATCCAAAGCACCAAATTCTGCTTCATCTATCAAATCAAAATAGTAAGAAAATCATACTGCTTAAACCTGGCTCATTCTGTCCATCCCTAGTTAAATGCTTTTCATGAAATCCTTGATTTAATAATATACTTGAAACTAAAGAAAAAAAATTAGATGAGCTCAAAGGAGAAATTTAAGCTGTGGGCCTTCACAATTGAGTAGAGGCTTAACAGACAAGGAAGAGGATGTTGTAAAAAGGAAACAATAGGAATAAAGGCAAGGAATTCAAAATAAAGTGTTCCTGTGTAACTATCCCTCCCTAATGTTAACCAACTTCTTCCTGACTTTCCTCTTAGAATTCCACCACTGGACCCCTTAACATCTCTCTATGTATGTACACATCAAGTAAAATCGGACCGCTAAAAACCTACAGTGGTTCTCAATTGCCTCTCAAGTTAATTTCAAACTCCTCAGCCTCTATTCTTTTGAAATCTTCCAATTGACTCTGTTCTATTACACTCATTTCTTGTTACTACTTGACTCACCACTTCAGCCAAGGAAGTCGACTTGCTATTTACCTTCCTACAGAATGCTTAGGTTCTAAGCACTCTCTTAATGAAATCTTCTGATTAATATTCTCCAACAATAATCACCCAAGGAGCCCACATCATCTTTTTTTTCCTTTATGGGTCAGGTCTGACTCACATGATAGCCCCTCCAGAACACACTCCCCAATTCCTCACTGTGCACAACAATAAGCACTGGAGTATTTAAATGGGACACTTGCTAGACAACCTTAACAAAAAGCAGAGTAGAAAGCAGAAATCAATTTTGTGCAGTTTAGCTATAGGTGAACCTCACAAGAAGCAGCATGACAGTAACACATGATTAGACGTCAGTAGTTCTCAATGCTGTGCACCAACCGGCAAAGCAGAAGCAATGGTTCAACAACCTAGAAACTCAGCAACAGAGCAACTCAGGCTCACAGCTATCATACAAAGGAGCATGTTATGTAAAATTTACAAAGGGGTGGGTGGCCAGGTATGGCAACTCTAACGAATCAGTATTTGAAAGAACACCAGATACACCAGCACCTTTAAATATGATAAGCTAAAGTTTTATCAAATATATTAAGCTGAAGGCAATTGAAGACATTGAAGGCAATTCCAGACAGAAAAAATATGAAACAGCTCTGTATCTTGAAACTTCTATATTGAAGTCACAGAATAACTTCTAAATTAATTTATCTATAAACTTACAAGATAAATACCCATGAAATCAAGTAAAACTAACTTAACATTTAATTTTTCACTGCTTGCTGCAAAACCAAAATAATCTGAGTTTCTTTAACTAATCTTCATAGAATACCAACTGCATATATGATTCCAGCTCAAGATAGTGTAATGATGCATTTAAGCACAAAGAACACACTGTAAAGAACAGATGCAAGATTCTGTCACCACTGAATTGACAAGGAACATCTGACAGAAGTTTAGATCCAGTTAAGATTCGATATCCTGAAATAACTTAAAACAGGACCACCAGGGTACATGTAGGTGAAGGTATATTTTCATTCTTAATGTTAAGAACAGAAAAAACAAAGTAGCATCTTCCACTACAAGAGTCAGATGGGGGGCTAGAGAGATGGCTCAGCAGTTAAGAGCACTGACTGCTCTTGCAGAGGACCCAGGTTCGATTCCCAGTACCCACATGGCAGCTATGAACCGTCCTTAACTCCAGTTCCAGGGGAATCCGAAGCCCTCTTCTGACCTCCAAGGCATTGCACAATACGGGTGCACTCACATACATGCAGGCAATATACTCATATGCATAAAATAAAAATAATAAATAAAATATATTTTTAAATTAAAAAAAAAAACAACAAGAGTATGATGGAACACACTGGTGCCATCAAGAGGTAATCCTAAGATTTTAGTACTATCATGCTGCTTTGGTAGGGCATAATGTAAAGCTTCCTGTTAAGAGGTTATTTATATTTAGATGGTAGCATGGCTGTGTCTCTCACTTTAGTCACCTTCTCCATACACTCCTATGGCATACTGACAGCAATGCTAACCGCTCTACTACACAGATAGGCAACTAAAAACCTGTCAGGACTGAGGAAGTAGTTCAGTTGGAAGAGTGCTTGCCTAGCATGCATGAAGCCCTGGGTTTGATCCCCAGCACTGCATTAAACAAGGTGTGGTTGATGCACGCTGTAATTTCAGAACTGGGGAGGCAGGGGCAGGAATATCAGAAGTTCAAGGTCATCTTCAGCTACTTAACAAGTTTGGGGCCAGCCTGGGCTAGATGAGGCCCTCAGCACACAAAACCCCATCTCAAAATTACTTAATTAACAGAATAGAGTTCATCAAAATTACAGCTGTGTAAGAAAGACCAACTGAGCTTACACTCAATCAACAAATCAAGCTCTAATTATCAGAGGAAAAGAACTTGCTATACTATGCCAATTGAGTGCACAGGAGGGCCCTGGGCCTTGGGAAGAATGAAGTCCAACCAAGCGCCAATGGCAGCACATTCAGGGTTGGCCGCCCTAAAAATTTTATTGGTAATCAGATAGGACTGCACTAAAAATTACAAACATACTCTAACTTCATATATACATTGAGTATCTCTGAGAGAATACACAAGAAATTACTTTTATTATCTCCAAGAAAAGTCACTGCAATTTCACAGATTTATTCAAAAGGAATAAATAAAAATCACTTAATTGTATGCAATGAACTCAGAAATAAAAATATCACACAGATAAAGGCAGCCACTCAAACCTTTGCCCAGCACCCAAACTCTATATCTCTCAATGAACTTCCTTGGTTAGAACAGCCATTCCATTAAGTGGTACTTTTTGTCTGTGGGTTTTTTTTTTGTTTTTTTCTGTTTTTGTTTTTTGAGGCAGGGTCTCCCTGTAGCCCCAGCCTACCTGCAACTCACTATGTATATACTGCTAGGCAGACCAGGGTGGCCTCAAACTCAAGAGTTTCTCCTGCCTCTGCCTCCCGAGTGCTGGGATTAAAGGCATGCACCACCATGCCCAGCTAAAGTGGTTTTTTTTAAGTATTGAGTAAAAGCAAGAGAAAATTTGAAATTCTAAAATGTAACTTCAAAATAATTGTTAACAAGATACCAAGATGAAAAGTGATCAGATCTTTGAGCAAACTACTAAATTAAGCTTCAGTTTCCTAACCTATAAAATGGGAGGAGTCAGGTAGATATGCTGGATGGTTTCCAGGCTGTGCTCAAGGGCTGCCTTGGGGGGAGGGGTGCCATTTGGGCACAGAAGTCCCTTTATATCTTTCATTTCTTTTTCATTTCAATGTTTGCTTTAAAAATAGGCTCAAGTTTCAATATCCACGTCACCATTGCCGGCTATATGATCAAGAAGATTATATAATCCTGAGTGCGCTTTGTTTTGTTTATTTAATAGACAAAACTGCAATGTTTCCTCATAGAAAGATTATTGGGAGGATTCAAAAAGACATTTCTCCAAAGCAGCAGTATCTGGTCACAAAGAAGACTTCAGTAATGGCTGTTATAATAGTTAACTATTAACCACTTCCAAAGTGGTGGCTAACTGAATGTTGATGTAGCTTGAGAGTTTATGTCTAAGCTTTTTCCAAATTCCTACAATCTGTACCACTTACTTAAGTTTACAGCCACTTTCCCTAATCACATCAACAGTTGTAAGGGCAAGTTTTGCATTTTTCTACCTTTCACAGACTGTTATACAATATGAACTTAATGTCTGTCAACCAAAACACACTTGTTTCCTAAAGCATATATGCAACTTAGACCAAAAAAAAAAAAAAAAAAAAAGCAAGAACTTCTTGCCGGGCGTGGTGGCGCACGCCTTTAATCCCAGCACTCAGGAGGCAGAGGCAGGCGGATCTCTGTGAGTTCAAGGCCAGCCTGGTCTCCATAGTGAATCCAGGACAGCTGGGGCTACAGGGAGACCCTGTCTCAAAAGACCAAAAAAAAAAAAAAAAGTAAGAACTTCTTGAAACTACAGTATGGATGTGCAAATGCCTCAATTTTATCACTTTTAACTATATTGAAAAAAAGAAGATATTGGGAAACAAATTTCTTGTAGTCTAGTTTTCATGTCATTAACCCATACTGGCACCTTTTAAAAATAACATTTTATAGCCGGGCATGGTGGCACAAGCCTTTAATCCCAGCACTAGGGAAGATAGAGGCAGGCAGATCTCTGTAAGTTCTAGGCCACCCTGGTCTACATAGTGAGTTCCAGGCCAGCTGAGGCTAGAGGGAGACCCTATCTCAAAAAAAAAAAGATAAATAAAAAAAACATTTTATATTACAGATGAAGACCTTTGCCCACTATTCCTTGAAAAATCAATTAACTCTTATCAACATGCATCAGAATTTATCCAAAGTTCATTAAAACAGCCCAAAGAAATGACACCATCTGTCTTGTACTTTATTTGTATTACAAAACAATGTACAGTTTTTTGTAAGGATAACTTTTATACTTTTTAACTTCTTCGATGAATTTTTAACATAGTGTAGACCAAGTCAAAGCAATTTCATCATTTTAAGTGCACATTTTTAAAATTTATTTATTTTTTGGTCTTTTTGAGAAAGGGTCTCCCTGTAGCCCCAGCTGGCTTAGAACTCACTATGTAGACCAGGCTGGCCTTGAACTCACAGAGATCCACCTGCCTCTGCCTCCCAAGTGCTAGGATTAAAGGTATGTGCCATCACGCCCGGCACATTTTTAAACTCTTTATTTCATGCAAAAACCTACCGTCCAAAGTATCAAACTATGATTTTTTTTTTCCTGGGTTTCTGTGAAGGGAAAATAACCAAAAAAACTTGTACTTACAGGATTGTACTGAAGAGCAGAGACGTAAGCTTGCACTGCTCCTTCCATATCACCTGCTGCTACCAAGGCTGCTGCCAGGTTAATATAACCATCAATGAAATCGGGTTTGAGACGCAAGGCATGTCGATAATGCTCAATTGCTTCCTGCAACTGCCCTCTTTCCTTGTACACATTCCCCAAATTCGAATAGGCTTCTGCTAGAAGGGGGTTCTGTTTAATTGCCAGGGTGCTAAAGTGAGCAGATCTGGAAAAGGCGAAAGCGTTGATGTATGGGTATGCATGTTAGATAAAAGGAGGCATGGCCCATATGCAACTGTAACAGTTCCTGAAAATCTTGTGCTATTTCTAATTATGGAATGACACAATATCCTTTAACTAGCACATAGGAAAAATTTGGGAAGTCAAGGGTTTTCAAAAGTGGGAGTGTTCCAGATTTCATATTGGAAAAGCTTGTTCTTATGTGAGAATATTCTCACTAGAGTCTTATTACCAAACTGCCACATTGTATAACATGATCATTCAGCTCAAGAATTTAAATTATGTTAGTCGGGTGTGGTGATATATGCCATAAACCCCAGCACTCAGGAGGCTGAGGCAGGTGGATCTCTGTGAGCTCCAGGCCGGCCTGGTGTGCATAGCTCCAGGCCAGCTGGGGCTACAGGGAGACCCTGTCTCCAAAACAAAACCAAAACAGAACAAAACAAAAAGAATAAAAGTGCTGCCAGGTGTGGTAGCACACACCTTCGATCCCAGTGAGGCTAAGGGAGGTGGATCCAAGGCCAGACTGGTCTACATAGTGAGTTCTAGAACAGTACCAGGGCTGTACAGTAAGAACATGTCTCAAAAAAAAAAAACCCAAAAATAAAGAATAAAAATGCTATGTGCGGGGCTGGAGAGATGGCTCAGCGGTTAAGAACACTGAATGTTTTTGCAGAAGACCCAGGTTTGAATCCCAGCACCCACATGGCAATTAACAACTGTCCATAACTCCAGTTCCAGGGGATCCAACAGCCTCTTCTGTCTGCCTCAGGCACTGCAAGACACGGGTGCACTTACCTACATGCAGGCAATACACGCATAATAAATAAAATATTTTTAAATATTTTGTAAAAAAAATGCTATGCACATGAGTCTCATTTTCTATTTGTTGGTAAGATTTAATGGCACACATATTCAAATGCCCAAATAAACCAAAATGATAATTTATTAAAAGGGCTAGAGTACAAATTCTTGTCTTTTGATGAATTCAACAGATTAGCTAAAAGCAACACTTTGTATTAACTTAATGAGGACATTTCCAATTTGAACTGCACATGCACTTGCTACCAGAGTCCACACTAGCAGGTCCTGAGCTTTCAATCTCCCAAACCAATAGGTCTTAGAAAGGGGACACTGGATGCTCAGATGAAAGAATATTTCTTTACCTACAAACAATGAGTAAAGCAGCAGACCCAGGTGGAAAAATCTAGAAAAAGTCCCTAGTCATACTTAGATGATCACCCCCACAAAAGGTGGGGGGAGCAAGGGAGAAAAAACTGGCAGCTAGGCATGTCAAAAGTGAGCAAAAGAACAGATGTGCGTTGGTGGTTCAGTTGAAACTCAGTACTAGCAAAATCTAAAGTTCAAGTATTCAATTAACATTTTTTTTAGCTCAGCACCCAGAGGCAGGATACCCCAACATCTCCTACCTGTCCAGCCTTCGACACTGGAAGTGTATGGATGAAAGTAATAAAAGTACACCAGTATTGTCAGGCTCTTGTCTCCAGAGCTGCATGCAGTGTCTCTCTGCTGCCTCAAAATCTCCTGCCTGATATTCACGATGTGCCAACTCAGCTAACCCTTGGAAGGAAAGCATACGTTTCGTTGGTTCTGGAGAATCATCAAAACATTTGAGGGAAGGGGGGGGGAAACAAAAAGTTAGAAACGCAAACCAAAAAATGTAAAAATATGGTATATTAAACTTAAAGATGAAAATGCTTGAAACTATGTAAAGCACTAGAGTGTTCTGCATCTTACTTATAAAGCCCCAATATACATAATTGTCTTTCAAATTCACCCATTACCAATGTTTCCTTTTCTAAACAACATGGGGTTATTTGCTACCAAGTGAGATTCATTTTAAAATCTTGTACTCTTAAATTATAAATCATAGATTCACTTAGTCACTAAACTAGTTAGCATACTGACACAAAACGTTACACATGAAATCTGCAAACATCATCAAGATTTATTAACATCAGAATAACCTAGTGGGAAACAGTTTCACCCCATATTTCAGGTGGGATTTATAAAGGGTGGAGTAATCTAACAATCTCTCAATGTGGCTGTGTTTTAAACTCTTTATATTAACGTCTGTCGATTTCACAGTTTTATTTTTTTAAAGTGAGACAATAAAAACAAGCTTAAGAAAAACAACTAAAAGTCAAGGTGCTATTTTTAAAACAGCTGATAAACAAGATAAATTAGTTTGTCAACAACTAAACATTTACTGGGGTCATCAAACATTTTAAACAAAGACCCAAGAGTATATTGCTCCTCTCTGGGCATGTCTCACAAGGAGACTAAATTAGCTAAATCCCACCCACGCTACTTTAGCTCTAACATTTTCCAAAGCATTCCGGCTCTCACGATTAAGACATTGCAAACAACTCTATATAATCCAAGCATCAATCTACAATTGCAATTATTTTTTTTAAAAAACGATAGAATGCTACAATATAAAGCATTGAATAAAGCACAACATATTGAATAACAAAAAAATACTTATGAGACTTAATTCAGATACAGAATAAGAAAACGTACAATTGAAGCCCGGGTACCTGCCTCAGGCTCAACTGTATTTATCTCAACAATGACAATGACAAATTATTAAGAATTCAAGCACAGCGCTTTCTCTAGATGGTTAGAATGGAAAACCATGGACATACTACCTAATTTTACCAAGGTCATAGGCTCAAATTCGAGCCGAGCTCCCCCCATCATTAGAGCTGAGTGCTCTGGATACTCGGAAATCAAAAGTCAATTTTCTAACAGAATGAACAACTGACCACAAAAACAAAGACCAGAAAACCAGTGCCCAAATCTGGGGGAGATTAGTGCTCTAAGAGAAATTAGAAAATTGCATCTCAAACAAGCAGGTAGCATTTCCTAGCTCCTAAATTTAGCACATTACTTGTCACTTTTCAAAGTAGCTTATCTACTCTTTAACACTGGAAAGGACCATTTCTTCAAATAAAGTAATGGAGTCAGAAAAGGACAAACTAGTAGAAAATCTAACACGGAATCTTCAACCTTTGAAAGCACGGTGGGAAAACGGGAAGCGGGGGTGGGGGATCGGAATAATTATCCCACTCCCTCCAATTATTGATAAGATTATTGAAAATTATCTATTTGTCGCATAACGTCCAAAACCAACAACTAAAACCCTGATCCACCACAACTGCGAAATCACCAAAAGAAAACCTCACGGAAACCTTAGAACCTCAGCCCAGTTCCCCACTCCCTCGCGCCCCAAATAGCCTCACTCTGGAAAGGCAATTGAAGGGCACTCCTATAATTTGGTTTTCTTATTTTCAGGAGCGAAGGCTCGGAAATGAATTATCGAAAAGGGGCAGCCGCTTTGCACTTGTGCATCTACACTCCAGTTGCTTTACAAACTCTTCAAGCAAGGATGGAAACTTAAAAAAAAAATACACACCCTATGAATAAAGAGATATTGGGCTAAAGAATGGGGATGAAGACCCACAGGCGGCGGCGGAGGAATACATCGAGAAAGTAACACAAAGAGAGAATTGAACGAACGGGCGGGCGGACAGGGTGGTCAACGCCAAGCAGCGCACCGGGGTGGTTTCTCCCCCAACCACAGGGAGTGACCGTCGGGCTAGCAGACACGCAGAGGAAGGGTGTGGTGCCCGCGGGCGGGGAGGGAACACGGAGTGGGAATCGCAGGACCCGGGCAGCGGGTGAAATTGGGCGATGGCAAAGAGAGCCCACGGAAATTTCCAACCTAAACCAGGGCGGCTCAACCCCAAGAACACCAGAAGGCGCTGCCCGGCGGGGTGCGGGCTCAAGGTCTCCTCTTCTTGAGGTTACTAGGAAGACCATCGATGAGCTTTTGCTACGTCTTTGCGTGATGCAAAGTGAGGCTAGGATTACATCGAAATAGCACCCGTGCCCTAGGTTGGCAGAGGAGGACCAAATGTGGCTAAGGGAAAAGGGCTTGGGGAGAAGGTGGAAGCGCACAGGAGGGGGCGATGCGCTGGAACTGGGGGGAGAAAACAATTACGATGGAGTCAGAAAGGGTAGGGATGCCAATGCAGTCCATTCCAAGACATTCTTAGCGCGCACGTGTGCTTGAATCGTCCCGAGAGAGAAGGCTAAAACACTGGTGGGAGAAAACAACGAAAAAGCCCGGAAAGCAAGCAAAATGCAAGCAAACGAGGAAATGTTTTCGGAAACGGACGACAGCCCCAAACCCGATCAGATGGCAGTAGATCATGGTAAAGCTCACCAATACCATAGATGTAATGAGGGTGGTTAGAGGGAAGGGAGTGATGAGAGATACAAGACGGCGCCAGACCCCAAAGGGATGTCTGCCAAAGTATAACGGGACTCTGGTACCTGTGCTGTCGGCCACGTTGCCCACGGAAGACGCCATCTGGAGCTTCTTGAGACCGAGCGAGAAGGGGAAATTGGCTCTTACTGCCGCCACTACCGGCAAAATTGTTTCTAGAAGTGGTAGGAAGAGGGCAGCAGTCGTTACCAGTGTTTTGGAAGGCTTAAAGGGCGGCAGCACTTACTGGATACAAGTCTTGAGAACTCTTCTTAAACAGCTACCTTTCACTGTCTTGAAATGGCGGCGACGGCTCCTAACCGAAACAACACGGGCCGGAACTACTTTCTGTTACAATCAAGTGCCCTCGCGGAGGCAGCCCGTAACCGAACTGCCAACAAAATGACTGTAATCAAAGTCACTTCCTTTTATGTAACCTTCCGCCCAGGGTCCATTGCGACAAACATGACTGTAAAGAGAGCGCATGCGACAACCCTGTCAAGCGAACTTCGGAATAGAGCACCCTGTGGGGCAAGAGTGTGCAAGTTTTTTTTTTTTTTTTTTTTTTTTTTTTTAAGAGCGAGGCGGAAGGGTAAAAAGTACGCACGTCGATTACATTTTTGGCTAAGTGGTAAACTACAAGTCTGTTACCTACTCACTGAGGTGTATGTTAATGGAAATGTCAGAGATGTCTAGAAAAGTTTAGTCAACTCTATTCGTACGAAAAAAGGGTATTTCACACGGCCCGTGTGTCAATTCTTAGCAGGTAAATGCAAATGATTTTATTTCAGAGACGAAACTTAAAAAACGATGGGGGAGCGGGTTCCGCGAATTGAACGCGTCTTAGTTCGGACTCCACCCATGGATTTAAGCACTTTGATGAGAATGATTGATATTTTCCCGAAGCCAAAAGAACCCAAACGGCTCGGATTTAGACCATATAGCCTGAAATTTCAAAATCGTTGTGGTGTTCGGGAGAGTTATGTCTACAGTAACAGGGAAAATGCTAAATAACTCGGGGACATAGCTGAGTTTGCATGCCAAAAGCAACCATAGAAACGTTTGACATAATTCGTTTTCGTCAAAATCCTTCATTCTCAGTTGCGACGTTGTTGCCTCGGAACAGCTCTGCAAATCGTTAGGGTTCGCTATGCCTTTGTGCTTAAGGCAATTCTACAAAGCTAAATGCGTTCATTTGCCATCTGCCTAAACCACACGTCTACGTTGAGTCATGAATTGCCTTCCTCCGACAAATCAGCTCTTAGAATTCTCTTGCGGTTTCAAGTGCCAATGTTCAGACATTTTGTCACATTGTTAGTAATTTATACCTCCTCCCTTGTTCCTGGAAATGTTTAAGGTAACTTGCCACATCAGTAAGCAATTATTGCCATCCACTGGAGGGTGCAATTTAGATTTCTGAGAGCCATGTTGTTTCAAAAACTCTTCGATCTGAGAAAACAAATCAGTGAATTTGTGCAAAATGTTCTACTTAACCCCTTGACTACATAAAAAAATAATTTAAAAAGCCTAAGTCCTCAAGTGCTCCTCCAATTTCTTGAACTCATTGGGAAAACTCTTAACTGCAGATATAAGTGCAGAGAAAATTGACAATGCTAACTTCTTCCATCCCATAAAGAATCACATCACGCAGTAAAAAGAGAAGTTCACACAAAACTCTCCTGGCCAGTGGGCACTAGCCCTTTCACTAGATCTTCCCAAGCCCTTCCCCCAAGTGCCTCACCTGTGGTTTAATAAACTCAGCTTGTCAGCTTTTAGAACAGGCTTCTCAGATTCTACTGGCAGATGTTTAGGCCATACTGATCAGTGAATGATAGTTAACTAGGCAAAACTTGCTAAATGTCGGGTCATGCTCCCAGTCAGACAGCTGTTTCACTCATAGCAAACTGTGGTCTAACATTCCTCATCTGAGAAAAGAATCACAGGCTATTATGAAACATTCTGCTGCCAAAACTGGATAGTGGGGCTCACAAAGCTCAACAATGAAAACCCTTTCAAGAACCCTGTTACAGGTACCTTCCAAGAACAGCACCTGGGAGGTTTTGTTCCAAGGACTGATAAGTATACCTTCTTCAGCCAATAAGGTAATATTTACTAAAATCTCTACAAGCAAGGCACTGTGGGGAACAAAAGACAAGATCCTTTCCCCTCAAGGAACTTCAAGCCTAGTTAGGTAAACACAAAAAGTCACTGGAGAATAATATTGAGGATTACTGTGGTAAATACAATCACCTCTACTTTCTGGGAAGGGAGCCAACACTTCAGATTGGACCAGTGAATGATGAAGACTTGCACTGGGCATTGCATTGGAAGCAGGTGCTTTTTGCTTCTTCCACACTCATTTCTTGTTTATTTTTTTTTCTCTTTTTCCTTTTTTCCCCCACAGCAATTCTAAATTGAGTCATCTGTAAATAAATCAACAGCTTCTTCAATTCTAACTCCAAACATTGTCACTCTAACAACACCGCTAATGACGTATTACTTTTCTATCTCTGTGTACCATCCCCCACAAATTTATTGGCTTAAAATGCACATTTAGCAGCAATAGTATGGGTGCTACAGGAGGGAGTTGGGAGATGTCTGCCCCAGGCAGCCACTGGAAGATCGCTCCAAAGGTGAAATGAAGCAGGACAAAATACATTGACCCAGCACTCCAGACTCTCCAGATGTATAGGGATGCTATTTGAGAGATAAGTTGAACCAGTCACAATGAAGAAACCTAGTCTTAAAACCTTTCCAGAAAAAAAATAACCTTCCAGACATCTTTTTAAAAGCATGTTTACTATTACATGTGCATGATGTCTCATGTGCTGAGTCACGCAAGCCATGTCGCACATGCCACATGTGGAACTCAGAGGACAACTTTGTGAAATAAGGTCTCTCCTTTCATCTTTTAGTGGGTTCTGGGGATTGAATTCAGGCTGTCAGACTTGCATAGCAATCATCTTTACCCACAGGGTCATCTCTCTCACCTCCCAGAAATCTTCTGACCTGAATAAGAGTAAAGAAAAAATTGATTTCAAGGTAGTATAACCATCATTAGTGAACTGTGGAACTGAATATTTTGTGCTTGGTAGTTGCTGTGATTAAAAACGTGACAAGCTGGAATTGCAACACTAAAGATAAAAGTGGTCTAAGAAAAGCCACCTAGATTTATCCGTGAGAGCTTAAAGGATATATTATGAAAGGTTGCTTTCTGCAAGACAAAAGCCCAAAGACCTGGGGATGGCACCCTCCTGAGCTTTCTGAGAGGAAAGTGAAGAGGCTTTCCTCTCAGTGCCTGTCTTCTTTTAAGATGTGAGAAAAATAAAGGAAGATGTCAGGGCTCAAAGACCAGTCAGGTCCTTTCCTTCTGCAATCATCAGAATCATTGATTTCTTGACCTATAAATTGTATGGAAATGCACATCAAAATGAAGTTGAGTGTGACTCAGACCTGGAATACCAGTATTTTCAAGGCTGAAGCTGGAGGATTACGATGAGTTTAAGCCCCCCACCTACATAGTGAACTTTACACTGGGCTACAATGTGTGACCCTTCTCAGAAACAGGAAAAAACAAAATAAGGTCAGAGAATAAAACCTTGGTCCATTCTTCCAATCCAAATCCACTGTAGAGTGGTGTAAAAAAAAGAGAAAAAGGATGTCCACAAATTTCAGTCTGAAGGTATAGGCGAAGAGCAAAACAGTCCATTAAAGAGCTCAGGATTTCAGCAAGGAGACTTGCATCTTCTTTTTGGTGGACATGTACCTGTGATCATTGGTCTTAGGCCTCAAGATTATGTTCTATTTTCTGCCCCTTCAGAAAAGAGGCTGTGTCCTTGGCAAGGGTGTTGTGGCTATAGTGTGCTCAGTTTTCTTCCCATTTCTTCTCACGTGGGAGTGAACTCTTCCCTAAAGCTAGAATCATGTAGATCAGGACCTGGCCCTTGCTCTGAATGTCTCTGAGTCTGTGAATGTTTTTTTTTTGTTTGTTTGTTTGTTGTTGTTGTTTTATTGGCACCAATGAGGCTGTCATTGCAGAGCCCTGGAATGAGTCATGACATCCCTCCAGTCTTCTAGAGCTACCTCCAATGCAGAATAATCAAACCCAAAGGAGCTTCCGAGGCTTCTCCAATCCAGAGTCTGTGTGTCTGAGAGTATGTGTTGTCATTTGGATTTTATAATTTTTTTATTTTATGTGTATGCGTGTTTTGCCCACATGTATGTAAGTGCACCATGTGCCTGTATAGGCCAGAAGAGGGTGTTGAATCCCCTGGAACTGGAACTGGAGTTACCGGTGGTTGTTAGCCCCATGTGGATGCTGGGAACCGAACCTGGGTCCTCTGCAAGAGCAGCCAGTGCTCTTAACCGCTGAGCCTTTTCTCCAGTGCTTATAATTTGGATTTGGATCATGACTCTTCCCAGGATCTCTATGGAGAATAGTGATCATAGGTTCTGAGAAGCCTTGTAGAACAAGGATAGTATTGGGGATAAAGCACTCTGGAAGGCAGAAGGAAAGCTAGCATGTGTGCTAGCTGGCTCCTTTGTTGTTGTTGTTCCAGGTAGCCCTGATGACCATTATTTTTTAAGCTTGAGCTTTCACTTGCATGGTAAGCACTTCACAGTAGAATTGCCCACTCAAATGGTAGGTTTTGCTGTTATGAAGAACCAGATGTAGAAAGACAATTGGTTGATCTAATTGTATGTTCAACAAGGGACTCTGAAAATAGAGCTTTTTGTTATTCAAGGTCTCAGTTGCCTGAATGTGAAATCTTCCCTGTTAGACTGGCCGATCTAATATCACAGTTCATGTGCCATTTGTTTATGTCCACATACCCGCATAGACTTATTTCAAAAACCACCTTACCAAACAAATGAAGGGTTTTCCAGCATTACTGAAAGATTAAGAAAACCCTGAACCAGCACCAGGCATGGTGGTACGCACCTTTAGTCCCAGCACTTGGGAGGCAGAGGCAGCAGGTGTCTGTGAGGTTGAGGCCAGCCTGCTCTACATAGAGAGTTCCAGGCCTATACAGGAAGATCCTGTCTCAAAAAGACAAAAGAAAGAAAGAAAGAAAGAAAGAAAGAACATAAAAGCAGTCTCGCCAAAAGAACCATTATTTCCTATTCTCAAGAAAGAAAGAAAGAAAGAAAGAAAGAAAGAAAGAAAGAAAAAGAAAGAAAAAAAGGAAAACTCTGAACCCTGCACTTTGTGATCAAGAAAGAGATTGAAATACAGTTTTAAAACTTTCATTGCAATAAAAATCTTTTGCTGCTGGGGCTGGAGAGATGGCTCAGTGGTTAAGAGCACTGACTGCTCTTAAGAGAGGACCCGGGTTCGATTCCCAGCACCCACATGGTGGCTACAAACCATCCTTAACTCCAGTTCCACGGGAATCTGAAGCCCTCTTCTGACCTCTGTGGCATTGCATGACACGGACGCACTCACATACATGCAGCCAATACACTCATACATATAAAATAAAAATAATAAATAAAATATTTAAAAAATATTTTGCTGCTGTAAACTTTCAGTTTTACATGTAAAAGATCAATCAGTTTCTTAAGTGATGGAGAAGTGTTAAGCTGCTTTGATATTGTTTTGATTCTTTAAAAACAAAAGTCTTAGCCGGGTGTGGGGATGATGCCTTTAATCCCAGCATTTGGGAGGCAGTGGCAGGTAGAGCTCTGTAAGATTGAGGCCAGCCTTGTCTACATAGTTCCAGGCCAGCTTGGGTTACAGGGAAACCCTGTCTCAAAATGACAAAAAAAGGCAAGTCTTGGGCTGGAGAGATTGCTCAGCGGTTAAGAGTACTGGCTGTTCTTGCAGAGGACCCAGGTTCGATTCCCAGCACCCACGTGGTGGCTGACAACCATCCATAACTCTAGTTCCAGGGGATTTGATGCCCTCTTTTGACTTCCTCGGGCTTTGCATGACACAGGTGCACTTATACACATGCAAGCAAGATACTCATACACAAAAAATAAAATAAAAATAATAAAATATTTTTTAAAAAGGCGAGTCTTGTGGTATTAGAAGTATGAATGGTCATTCATGAATGTGCAAAACAAACAATATGAAATATCAGATTCTCTTTTATCCACCCTCCTAGTCCTTTGCTCCTCCACCATGATTTTTCATTCATTGAAAGCATATTCCATGGGTAGCCAACTAGAAGTAAAGTTGAATGAAATTTTTTTACTAAACAGCATCTCTCTAAATGACCCACTTTTCATAACAGGGCATGGTGGAACACACTTGTAATACCAGCACTCAGTAGGTGAAGGCAGGAGGCTCAATGTCGTCTTTAGCTACATAGAGAATTCTAAGCCAGCCTGGGTTACACAGCCAGATAGTGCCTCAAAAATAAATAGCCCATTTTCAACAGAGAGTGTTGAAGAAGCATACCTGTGTGATAATACACAATCTACATATACACCGAAAATGTTTTTCTGTTTGTTTTTTTGTTTGTAGACAGATCCAGCTGTGTAGCCAAAGCTGGCCTCAAACTCACAGTCCAACTGCCTCTGCCTCTTAAGTGCCAAGATTATAGGTATGCACCACCACATTGACCTAGAAAATTATTGTTAATCTCACACTTCAGAAAGAGGAAGAATTGTGAATTGATATCTTGGATGATAGAACACAGATCTGTAGCATATCTTTTACATTTACTTAGTTATGCTTGTAGGCTTGTGGACCCATGTATGCCATGATGATCCTGTGGAGAGAGATGGCTCATCCAGTGGGGATTCTTGCTACCAAGCCTGATGACCCGAGTTTGGTCTCCCCTCCCTGACCTGCATAGTGAAAGGAGAGCCAACTCCCTCCACGGGATCATCATGGCAGTTAGTTCAACGGCATGTGCCTATAACCAACCATTATACAGGCTGAGGCAGGAGAGTTGGAAATTTCAGGCTACCCTGGGCTACATTGTGAGACCCTGCCTCAAAATTAATAAAGTAAATAGATACATAGACAAAAATTATGTCTGTTTCTTTTTAATCTAGTTAAGTCTCCAGTAATTTGCAGTCTTTTATCTTTCTCTGAATCAATAATCACGGGAACAGTTAACCTCAATTGTTTCTAGTTATTTTAAGATGCAAAATGGTGTTATTTAGTGTTTTGGGATGGCCTTCCCCAGAATTGTTTCTAGTTGCACACCTTTGAAGGAAAAAAAAATTCTTCTCAGATGGAAAATGCAACTGAGATATTTGCTTTCTACCCTCCTCCCTGCTCACTTCTGCCCATCCCCTCACTCCCAAATCACAACAAGTAAGATTGTGAAGAGGCTGGCTTCAATGAAATAGGATGCAAAAATAATTTTTTTTTGGTCTTTTTGAGACAGGGTCTCCCTGTAGCCCCAGCTGTCCTGGAACTCACTATGTAGACCAGGCTGGCTTAAACTCACAGAGGTCCGCCTGCCTCTGCCTCCCGAGTGCTGGGATTAAAGGCGTGCCCCACCATGCCCGGTGCAAAAATAATTTTTGAAAACTTACGGCACTGTGCATTCTGCTTTATTCTCTAGCAATCCCTGGCATGATGAGCGGATGCTCCAGCTACACCACTGTGGCCAATTTTTTGAAAAAGCTATTTAATATTCTTAGCAATTAATTTGGATAGCCCTTAAGCGAAGAGTCTGAAATACACTCAGGTGGTCCTATTTATTGGCAACAAAAGCTATTTTCTACCAGAAGCCTACTTCTCCTTTCATTGTTGTATTCATGTTATAATACTTTAGTTGTACATCTGACAATACTGCCTCTTCTATGGTGCACTTAGAAATGAACATACTTACAAAATTAAGATTTGTCAAATTTGAATTCTAGCTTTAAAACTGACCACAATTTTTATTTTTCATATATTTGTGCTTTACACACGTTAGCCATAAGAAAAAAGTGATTATATGCTTCATGAACTTAAAATCCCTTGTTATTTAAACAAAAAGTTTCAGGTCTATCTTTGGAGTGCTTGTAAATTCTAATTTTTTAAATGACTGAATTAGGAATTTGGATGCTTATTCTTTTGGTTTGTTTGCCTAAAACCCAGTTTACAATCTGATTGTCTCTTGAGAGAGGACATACCTTGCAAACTTTCATAGTTAAAAAAATTTTTTTAAACTATCTTCTTAACCATTTTTTATTACCTTTACTTATGTGGGGAGGGTCACACATGCCACAGTGCACATGTGGAGGTCAGAGGACAACTTACAGGAGCTGAGTCTCCCCTTCCACCATGTGGATCCTGGGGATCAAACTCAGGTCAGCAGGCTTGGTGGCAAGGGCTTTTGACTTCTTGTATTATCTCACCAGCCCATCTTAACCATTTTTAAGTATCTGTACAGTTCAGCATCCCTCAGGTAAAAGCAGCTTCCTGCAAGCCCAATGACCTGAGTTCAACCCCCCAGAACCCAGGGTAGAGGAGAGAACCAGCTCTCAGAAGTTGTCCTCTGACCTCTACAACAACATGGTGCACAGGCCTGCACTCTCTCACACACATGCACATTGTTACTGACTGGTCTGGGATTGAGCCAGGTGTTTCTAGGTTTTTAGCCTCTTACCCAAAGAACTGCAAATCGGGGACTTGCAAAAATAAACAAGATAACTTTATCCAGAGCAAAGCAGTAGTACAGATTAGTCATGGGTAACTATGGGCCACCAAGTGAGTGAGAGTATTCAAGGGCTCCAGGCTACAGTGTGGGGTCTCTTTTATGGGGTCCAAAGGAAGAAGGAGCTTGTTACTAAGGGGTGTAGTTTGGGTGGTTCTTTACTTTGATTGATACATTAGTTCATATTTATCTTTCCTACTACATATGTCCTTTCCCATAATGCATCTGATTTTAATAATTTACTTGCCCAGTTATGCATAGGCATAAGGTGACGTGATGATTAGCTTTAACTGTCAACTTGACACAACCTAGAATCACCTGGGAAGAGTCTCAGTGAGGGATTGTCTACATTGGGTTGACCTGTGGGCATGTCTGTGGGGGATTGTCTTAAGTTAATAGTGTAGAAAGGCCCCGACTACCATGGACAACATCATTTCCTAGGCAAAGGGGTCCTGTCATGTATAAGAGTGGAGAAATCAAACTGAGCAAGCAAGAGGGCATGTATGCATTCATTTCCTCTCCTCCTGACTCGAAAGCCATGTGATTAGCTGTTTGAAGTCCCTGGCCTTGGTTTCCCTGCAGTGAGGGACTATGACTTGGAATTGTAAGCTGAAATAAACCCTTTTCTCCCCTAAGTTGCTTTTCTTCAGGATTTTTTTTTATCGTAGTGACAGAAATGAAACCAGGACGACAGATGGTAAATAGGTGATTCTCCCTAAAAATTGACTAGAGGACACAGTTTCGTCTTACATGATCCAAAACCAGTTCTGGCTGGATCGGCCCTTCTGTTCTTCCTACCTGGATACTTTGGAAACACATTTGAATAGAAACTTTAAATTTCCTTGTTATTAGGGAGGGGGAAACATACTACTGTTTAGAGAGGGAGTACAGGTAGCCTGATGCAAGTAGGGGTTCAAAGGAATTTTGAGGTTGCTGGATGTATTGCTTGGAGAGGACAGTGTTTGCATAGAACGCTTAAGTGAAGGAACAAGGCTGCCAACGGCCCAACATAACAAAAAACAAATGGGATCCCCAAGCTAAAGTATCTCCTATGCCTGCCTGCCTCGACATCACACACACACACACACACAAATTTAAGATTAAAAAGTGTATTAAGTATGTGCATATTGTTGTGCAACAGAGCTCCAGAACAAAAATGAAACCCTTAACTCATTTAAAAACAACTCCAAGGGCTGCAGATATAGTTCAGTTGGTAGAGTGCTTGCCTGCATGAACAAAGTCCCAGTTTTGATCCAAGCATTGCATAAAACAAGGCATGGTGGTGCCTGCCTGTAATGGAGGCAAGAAGATCAGCAGTTCAAGGTAGATCAGAAGAAGTTCAAGGTCATCTTCTCTGGTTTTGGCTATGTATCTTAATTAAGGCCAGTCTGGGTTACAGAGGTAAGACCATTCCCAAAATTCTGAAGCCAGCCCATCACAGCAAGTTCCAAGCCAGCCTACGTAGTGAGATCCTGTCAAATAAACAAATAACCTCATCTACCCCCACAGTCCCTGGTAACCACGCAACTACTTTTCTGGGTTTTTTAAAATATATGTATATTTATTTAAAAGATTTTTAAGTTAATTTTATGTGTATGGGTGTTTTGCCTGCATATATGTAAGTACACCACAATGCCTGCAGAGGTCAGAAGAGGGCATTGGATCCCCCTGGAACTAGGATTATGGACAGCTGTTAACTGCCATGTGTGTGCTGGGAGCCAAACCCAGGTCCTCTGCAAGAACAGCCAGTGCTCTTAACCAGTGAGTCATCTCCCCAGCCTCTGGGTTTTAAAAAAATTTGTTAGATACCATATACTTTTTTATAATTTTATTAATGCATTTATTTTTATTATATATGTATAGATGTTTTGCCTGCAAGTAAGTAAGTACACCCATGTTCTGCAATGCCTGGTAGAGGCCAGAAGAGGATGTTGAATCCCCTAGAACTGGAGTTAAAGTTGTTAGCTGCCATGTGGGTACTGGGAACTGAGCCTAGATCCTCTACAGGAACAGCCAATGCTCTAAACTAGTGAGCCCCCCACCTCTTTTTTAAAAGATGCCCCACTTAGACCAGGTTGGCATTGAACTCAGTATGTAGCCAAGGATGACTTTGAAATTCTGGTCCTGCCTCTACCTCCTGAGTGCTGGGATTACAGGCATGTGTTACTATGTTTGGCTTTATATGGTGCTAGAGATTGAATACAGGGCTTTATGCATGCTAGGCATACACTCTAATAACTGGGCTACATCCCCAACCCCAGTGACTTTTGTAAATTTACAGCCCAGTCCTAGAGAGCAGAAATGATTGTTGCAGGGTTACCCAGAATTTTATTCTTGTCAGCCTATTTACTTCCTTGATGACATTTGCACTATCCCTTCACAACAGTGCCTAGATTAGTGTTTAAGTAACTGGGAGAATATGTGTGTACACCAGGGTGGGTGAGAATATTGGGTATTGTCTTGGAATTGTGCCTGCCCATAAGTAACCCTAAAACTAGAGGAGAGTGCTGGCAGGGAATGGGAAGAGGCTGTCTGATAGGCATTACATTGAATTCAACTTTCTTTTTTTATTACATTTTTATTTATTTCCTTTGTGTGATGACACGAGTGTACCTGGGCAGGGAGAGCAGGTTCAGGAGGAGCATGTATGTGTGTGTTAGGCTAGGCATGTGGAGGTCAAAGGACAATTCAAGAAAGTCTGTTCTCTCCTTCTACCATGTGAGTCCCAGCAATGGAACTCAGGTGGTCAGGCTTGGTGACAAGCACATCTACTTGCTGAGCCATCCTCCAAGTCTGAAACTTTAGACAATATAGTACTGAAAAAGAGCAAAACAGTCTGATTCCATAATGTTCGGGGCATCAAGTTCTTAACTGAAGGATTTAAAAGAGGAAAACAAAGGCAAGTTTTGGAAAGTAAATTACCTGAGACCTGAACCTAAACGTCTTTGATTACTTGTCCTTTTTTTTTGTTTGTTTTCGGTCTTTTTGAGACAGGGTCTCCTTGTAGCCCCAGATGGCCTGGAACTCACTATGTAGACCATTTTGGCCTTAAACGCACAGAGATCCACCTGCCTCTGCCTCCTGGAGTGCTGGGATTAAAGGCGTGCACCACCACTCCCGGCAATTACTTGTTCTTATATAAACAGAGTAGAAATGTTAGTGGTAGATACCCCATCCTCAAAGATCCTAGCAGCTGATTCTGGGGTGAAGAGCAAGGCTGTAAAAGTGTAAGTAGAAAAGAAAAACCTACCAGGCCTCATATTTCATGCTGAAAATAGGTGAAAGGGTGTAGAGCCAGAAGAGCACATGCGGGGTACCAAAATAGCCCTGGAATTCATCCTCTGTCTCCATTGCCAGCACCACTCCCAGCATACGGAGCTTGGGGCAATAGTCCTACCTGTCTTCTGTCCCACACTTGACCTTAGAACATCTAAAATACAAGGCAGAATGACGTCAATACTGCATAAAAGCCCTTGGTGGTTGTGCATCATCTAGTTTAGCACACAAGGCCCTCCATATGTCAGCTCCTCCTACTAATCCCGCCGCATCTGCTGCCACATCTCCCTGTGCTTGCACTTGCCACCACTCATACAGATTGCATTTCCCTAAAAAGATCAGGCTATTTCACAACCAGCCATGCCTTTTTCCTTTCTTCTCCCTTAAGCTAGAACACCCATAATACCCATCCCCTCCACTGCAGACTGTTTAAAAAATTCTTGTTTTTTTTCTTTTTCTCTCTTTTTTTTTTTTTTTTTGAGACATAGTCTCATGAACCCCAAGCAAGTCTCAAATTTGCTATTTACTCAAGAATGACTTTGAACTTCTGATCCTCCTGCCTCTAACTCCCAGGTGTTGGAATTACAGGTGTGGGTCCCAATGCCCAGTCTTTTTGTTTTTAATTTTTATTTTATTTTATTTTATTTTTTTGGTCTTTTTGAAGCAGGGTCTCCCTGTAGCCCCAGCTGTCCCGGAACTCACTATGTAGACCAGGCTGGCCTGGAACTCACAGAGATCCGCCTGCCTCTGCCTCCCAAGTGCTGGGACTACAGGCGTGTGCCCACCACACCTGGCCTTAATTTTTATTTTTAATGAACATTTAAGATTCATATATAAAAACTAACAGCAATAAACAATGAAACACATGTAAGGAAACAAAAGGAAAATAAATGAGCTGAGTGTGGTGATGACCTCCTATAATCCCACAGACCAAGGAAACGGAGGCAGGAAGATTGGGAATTCAAGGTCATCCTCTGCTACATTAGTATAAGAATTTACTTTTGTCTTTAATACATGCTAAAATTATATGTATGCTAAATAATTGTTTTAAGGTAAATTTTTATCATTTATTATCAGTAAATGTTTCATTTGTCCACTGCTTTTACATATCTGGAACTGGGTAAAAATTTCTCAGGTGAAAAGGGGTTCTCAGTGGGAAAAAGTTTAAGGAACCTTGGTCTACTTTGAAAGTCTCTGTTTCTTTATAGCTATTCATGTTCAACTTACTAAAAATAGTGTTATTGGAAAAGCTTTGAGCAATGACATAAGTTCCAATCTGCCAAAGCCATGCCTACTTTTCATTCATTCTTTTCTTTTCTGTTTTTTTGTTTGTTCTGGGTGAGAATTGTGTTTTATTTTGCTTGAAATGTGATCTCATTACGTTATCCAGGCTGGCCTCCAGCTCCTGGGCTCAAATGATATTCCTGCTTCAGCCTTCCAAGTAGCTCGGATTGCAGGTACATGCCCAGCTTACTTTTCACTCTTGATGCTTTTGGACCTCGCTATGCACTTGGCACTGCTGATCATTCCTTAACACATTCTCATTCCCTGGTTTCTATCGCACTGATTTCATTCACTTTTCCAGGTAGTCTGCCTAAGTTCCATGACCATTCCTATCTGGTCGTGTTTGATCTCCTGTTCCTCTTTCCAGTACTCAGGCGCTAATGTCCTCTAGTGCTTTGTGAACTGAAGGCTTTGAAATGTTATCCCACTCGCTGAGTGAAGCAGTTCATGTGTATGAACACTAAAGAAACATGAGACATGAAAAAGAAATGTGACACCTTTGGAGTGCGAAAAAGACTTTCTTGATATTCACAGTCAAGTCAACAAGCCAGAGTAGTATTGTTAGCTGAGTTTGGGGGCGCACACTTGTAATACCAACACTTGGGAAGAGGAGGCAAGTGGATCAGGAGCTCAAGGTCATCCCTGTCTACATAAGGAGTTCGAAGTCAACCCATCACTCTGGAGGCAAAGGCAAGCAGATCTTTGTGAGTTTCAGGCCAGCCTGGTCTTATATAGCAAGTCCCAGGCCATCCAGGGATTCACAATGAGACCTCTCTCTCTCTCTCTCTCTCTCTCTCTCTCTCTCTCTCTCCTCTCTCTCTCTCTCTCTCTCTCTCTCTCACACACACACACACACAGTGGGGGGGGAGAAAGAAAGAGAGAGGAGAGAGAGACAGAGACACACTGTGAGCTCTCTCTCTACTTTTAATCCTAGGGCTGTGGAGCAGAAGAGAGGAAGATCCTTGGGACTTGCTGGCCAGCCAGTCTAGCTGAAATTATGGGCTCTAGATTCTCTAAGAGACCCGTCTCAAAAAATAATATGAAGATTCCTGATATCAGCCTTCTTCCCTGGTAAATGGATGGAACTAGAGACTGTTATATTAAGTGAAGGAACACGAACTCAGAAAAGCAAGAGACGTATGTTCTCCCTCATTTGCAGATTGTAACACCAATCCCTTATATGCGAATATATACCCTTATATAACAGCTGGAGCTAGGAAACTGGAAAGGAAACACAGAGGTAAAGGAAAAGAAAGAGCCCGAAAGGGGGGGGGATATTAGGGAACAGGTGTGTGTAGGGGGAATTGGGAGGGTTCGACTGAGAGGAGGGAGTGAGGGACATGCAAGGGACCGTGGGGGTGGGGGAGGAGGAGTCTCAGGATGGGGAGGAATGGGGGAG